>NC_072396.2:25865416-26200833 GCF_028885625.2 Pongo pygmaeus
TTCTGATGGGCTTCCCTTTGTGGGTAACCCGACCTTTCTCTCTGGCTGCCCTTAACATTTTTTCCTTCATTTCAACTTTGGTGAATCTGACAATTATGTCTTGGAGTTGCTCTTCTCGAGGAGTATCTTTGTGGCGTTCTCTGTGTTTCCTGAATTTGAATGTTGGCTTGCCTTGCCAAATTGGGGAAGTTCTCCTGGATAATATCCTACAGAGTGTTTTCCAACTTGGTTCCATTCTCCCCGTCACTTTCAGGTACACCAATCAGACGTAGATTTGGTCTTTTCACATAGTCCCATATTTCTTGGAGGCTTTGTTCGTTTCTTTTTATTCTTTTTTCTCTAAACTTCTCTTCACGCTTCATTTCATTCATTTTGTCTTCCATCGCTGATACCCTTTCTTCCAGTTGATTGCATCGGTTACTGAGGTTTATGCATTCGTCACATAGTTCTCGTGCCATGGTTTTCAGCTCCATCAGGTCCTTTAAGGACTTCTCTGCATTGGTTATTCTAGTTATCCATTCATCTAATTTTTTTTCAAAGTTTTTAACTTCTTTGTCGTCAGTTCGAACTTCCTCCTTTAGCTCAGAGTAGTTTGATCTTCTGAAGCCTTCCTCTCTCAACTCATCAAAGTCATTCTCCATCTAGCTTTGTTCCGTTGCTGGTGAGGAGCTGTGTTGCTTTGGAGGAGGAGAGGCGCTCTGATTTTTAGAGTTTCCGGTTTTTCTGCTCTGTTTTTTTCCCCATCTTTGTGGTTTTATCTACCTTTGGTGATGTACAGATGAGTTTTTGGTGTGGATGTCCTTTCTGTTTGTTAGTTTTCCTTCTAACAGTCAGGACCCTCAGCTGCAGGTCTGTTGGAGTTTATTGGAGGTCCACTCCAGACCCTGTTTGCCTGGGTATCAGCAGTGGTGGCTGCAGAACAGCGGATATTGGTGAACCGCAAATGCTGCTGCCTGATCGTTCCTCTGGAAGTTTTGTCTCAGAGGAATACCCGGCTGTGTGAGGTGTCAGTCCACCCCTACTGGTGGGTGCCTCCCAGTTAGGCTACTCGGGGGTCAGGAACCCACTTGAGGAGGCAGTCTGCCCGTTCTCAGATCTCAAGCTGCGTGCTGGGAGAACCACTACTCTCTTCAAAGCTGTCAGACAGGGACATTTAAGTCTGCAGAGGTTATTGCTGTCTTTTGTTTGTCTGTGCCCTGCCCCCAGAGGTGGAGCCTACAGAGGCAGGCAGGCCTGCTTGAGCTGTGGTGGGCTCCACCCAGTTCAATCTTCCTGGCCGCTTTGTTTACCTACTCAAGCCTGAGCAATGGTGGGCGCCCCTCCCCCAGCCTCGCTGCCGCCTTGCAGTTTGATCTCAGACTGCTGTGCTAGCAATGAGCGAGGCTCCATGGGCGTAGGACCCTCCGAGCCAGGTGCGGGATATAATCTCCTGGTGTGCCATTTGATAAGCCCGTTGGAAAAGTGCGGTATTAGGGTGGGAGTGACCTGATTTTCCAGGTGCCATCTGTCACCCATTTCTTTGACTAGGAAAGGGAATTCCCTGACCCCTTGCGCTTCCTGGGTGAGGCGATGCCTCGCCCTGCTTCGGCTCACGCATGGTGCACTGCACCCACTGTCCTGCACCCACTGTCCACTGTCCGGCACTCCCCATTGAGATGAATCCAGTACCTCAGTTGGAAATGCAGAAATCACCTGTCTTCTGCGACGCTCATGCTGGGAGCTGTAGACTGGAGCTGTTCCTATTCGGCCATCTTGGCTCCACCCCCGGTTTGCTCTTATTTTTCTAGTTCCTCTAGGTGTCCTGTTAGGTTGTTAATTGAGAACTTTCTAACCTTTTGATGTGGGCCTTTAGCATGACAAACTTTCCTCTTAACACTGCTGTAGCTGTGTCCCATAGATTCTTAAATGTTTTATCTTTGTTTTCATTAGTTTCAAATAATTTGATTTCTGCCTTAATTTTATTGTTTACCCAAATGTCATTCAGAAGCAGGTTGTTTTAATTTTCATGTAATTATATGGTTTTGAGAGATCTTGGTATTATTTCTGTTTTCATTGTGCTGTGGTCTGTGACTGTGGTTGATATGCTTTTGTTGTTTTTGAATTTGTTGAGAATTGATTTATGGTCGAACATGTGGTTGATTTTAGAATATGTGCCATGTGCAGATGAGAAGAAAGTATATTCTTTTGTTTTTGGGTGGAATGTTCTGTAGATATCTGTTAGGTCCATTTGATCAAGTGTTGAGTTTAGGCCATGAATAGCTTACTCCAATAATCTGTCTAATACTGTCAGTGGGGTGTTGCAGTCCTCTGTTATTATTGTGTGGTTATCTAAGTCTCTTCGTGGATCTCTAAGAACTTGGTTTATCAATCTGATGTTCCAGTGTTGTATCCAGCTTTTATAAACTATAATTTCTGGACCCTCACTGTTCTGTTTGCCGTACTCTGTACAAATGGTTATTTGTTAATGTTCTCCTTAAATTGTCACATGTCAAAATTGGATGTGACATTCCAAATATGGTCTGTACACTGCATGGCTCATTGCTTGGTGGGAATGGTATATTCTATTTTTGGTTGCGTTTGAATAATATCTTTTTTTAAAAATTATACTTTAAGTTCTGGGATATATGTGCAGAATGTGCAGGTTTGTTACATAGGTATACACGTGCCATAGTGGTTTACTGCACCCATCAACCCATCACCTACATTAGGTATTTCTCCTAATGCTATCCTTCCCCTATCCCCCCACCCCCCGACAGGCCCCTGTGTGTGATGTTCCCCTCCCTGTGTCCATGTGTTCTCATATTCTAAAGCACTCGAAGATTAAGGAATAAGATGTTGGAAATCAGAATATTTTCTCCCAGGTTTTAAGTACAAGGTGCAGATAATTCAAGGTGTGTGTGTATGTGTATTCTGACCCAAAAGTTTGCTATTAGTGAGGACCTGTTATAAATCTTTGCAATCTGTGTATTTACTAACTAGTGCCAAAGGCTTTGAATTATCAAGTCCATAATAAGGAATAATCGAATTCATGATTATTGCTCTGTTTCTCTTCTATTTCCAAAAAATAAATTTGTTAGTTTCAATTAGATCCTATATATTAGTTATGGGTATCAGTAATTCAGTATTTCCAAATTTAAACAGTTGAATATATTATTTGAGATAGTGCCCTAGTTGTGAAATGTCTTCTTATTTTTCCATACTTCTCTGTGGATTGAAAGTCACTTCAAATGCTACTGCCACTTTACCCTGCTCTTTACCTGGAAGTGATTTCTTCCTTATTTGAATACTTTTAGTTCTTTCTTGACAGCTATCCTACCCATCGTTATATTATGGATATTTGTGTATGTGTTTAATCTCCTGTAAGAGAATACAGATTCTTAAGAGAATCTAATAAGTTTTATTCATTCTTAAATGCCTCAGATAGCCTACCCAGTGCCTTGAATCTAATTTGTGCTCATTAGTCGCTGAATATAAATGCAAGAAGTCTAAATATTTAAAAATGCCTTCATAGACAGTAGTGGATTTAGTAAGTAAGCACACGTAATATGAACCAAAAATATGTTTGATAATGAAGTAGTAAAGCACCCAATTAAGGAATTAACTAATTATAATTCTCTGGTGTGGACTGATTTGTTGGGATTGTTTATATTTATGTATCAGATACAATACATGTTTTGTGATAGAAGAAAAGCAGAATTATATAGAAAGAATATTACCAGCATCATCCAGTATATTGTCTACAGGTTTCAGTCCCTTCAGACTTGCTGATGCTTATTTGGATGTTCTAAATAGTGGATTTAAAAATTAACTTTTGCAAACCGATTTGTTCCTGGGGAATAGGAACAAATATTCTGTAGAGTTGCTCTTATTTTATATATTAATATCATCTCCTCATCTTGAAGAAGCTAGTATAATTGTTGGGCAAGAGGAAATACCCTTCTTGATCTTACTGATCTTAGTGATTTACTATGTGGTAAGCCACTTTGCATTATCTCATTTAATCTTTACAAATTTTTAAAACAATCAGTGAGGTAGACTTTATAATTATCCTTATTTTTTGAATGAGAAAACAGAGGCAGAGAGGTTAAGTAAATAGTTCGTAGTAAGCAATGCAACCAATCCTGGATCTAGTACCCAAGGTCTTTTCTTCTTTGCATTTTTTTTTTTTTAGGTTCAAGGGGTACACCTGCAGGTTTGTTACATGAGTAAATTGCATGCCATGGGGGTTTGATGTACAGATTGTTTTCTTACCCGGGTAACCAGCATAATACCCAATAGGTAGTTTTCCAATCCGCACCTGCTACCCTCAGATGGGCCCTCGTGTCTTCTGTTTCCTTCTTTGTGTCCATGTGTACTCATTGTTTAGCTCCCCCTTGTAAGTGAGAACATGTGATATTTGGTTTTCTGTTCTTGTGTTAATTTGCCTAGAATTATGGACTCCCGCTCCATCCATGTTGCTGCAGAGGACATGATCTCATGCTTTTTTATGACTGCATAATATTCCATGGTGTATATGTACCACATTTTCTTTATCCAGTCTGCCATTGATGGGCATTTAGGTTAATTCCATGTTTTTGCTATTGTGAATAGTGCTATGCTGAACATGCACATGCATGCGTCTTTATGGTAGAATGATTTATATTCCTTTGCAGAACCCAAACTCTTGAACGCAATGTTCTCGTTTGTGTTCTTTATTATCAAACAAATCTATAAATGTTATTCGAGCTCTTAATATATGCAAAGTGATTTTTAGGCATTGTTGTCAAAATAAAACTATATAAAGCAAGAGATATAGGATAAGATATCTATTCTTTTTTTAAATGTAGAGATGGGATCTTATTATGTTGCGCAGGCTGGTCTCAAACTCCTGGCATCAAATGATTCTCCCATCTTGGCTTCCCAAAGTGTTGGGATTACAGGCATGAGCCACCATGCCCAGCCAAGATATCTGTTCTTCTAGAACTTAAAATTTTTCTGTAAATGCTACATGTCTATCTAATGGAATATAGTACTAATATTATGCACATTAAGTGCCAACTGAATGACACTGGTATAGTGTTCTAAAGGAATTTATAGGAAAGCTTTGGGACAGTCCAGTAAGACTTTTATGGAGAAGATGAAACTTTAGATTATTCTTTTTTTTAGTTTTCATTATCTCATTTATTAAAAATTGAAAATGGAACATGAACATAAATAATTATATTTAAGGAAATGCATTGAACAAGGACTGAAAGGTGATATGCCAAACTATTTAATATCTACTTCTGGGAAGGGGCGCAGATAGGAGGGAGAAGAGAAACATTTATGTTAAATATCCTACTGTCGCATTTAAATCAATTTCAGTATTTTTTGTGTTTTGATGCTCTGCACAGCCCATACATCTCTGTTAATTAGCCTTTTTTGCTTGCAAGGAATAGAACTATGTTCAGGCTACCTCATTTGATGAGGGTTTATTGCAAAGATACATGAAGAAGTAAGAAAGAAAGAAAGTAAGGGTTTGATAATAAATCTAACAGTCTAGTACAAGCTCTAGATGTCTACAGCTTCAGGATTCAGCTACCCTTTTTTTCCCTCCCTGTCCCCACTCCTTCCCTCCCTCCCCCCATCCCTCCCTCTGTCCCTTCCTCCCTCCCTTCCTCTTTCTCCTTTCTCTCTCAAAATTTTCACATCAAAATTTAAATATAAATATAGTTCTTGTAAATGATTTAGATTATTCTTAAATGGAAACTAGAACTTATATCAGCAGAGAGATGGAGGAGGGCATTTCAGACTGGCCCTGAGGCAAAGGAAGAACATACCATGAGCCATAATCAAAAAGGGAGAAAATCAAGACATGGCTAGGGGATCTTACTGCAGGTTGTCAAAATGATTTTTTCAGACTTTCATCTTAAAAACCAGAAATCCATTTATGAATGTAAATTATGTTCATCAGAACATTTGCACAATAATCAATTTTTACAACTGGAGATAAGAAAAGCAATTTTTAAAATATAAACATTTTATTAAGGGAAAGCACATTCATTTTGGTTTTCAAAAATGAAGAAATACTACAAATTGGCAAGGAGGAAAATTTGTCATTATCACCTGTACTATCTATTGTTTTATAGTGACTGTATACATTTTTAAACAGTTTTCAGTATGAAAGATGAGAAAAAATTTAAATCCTCTTTCCAAAAGGCATATAAAAAATACACCTCATCCACCTTGAATAAATGTAATCCGATTCTATGAACACAGATAAAATATCATTGAATGTTTATGCTAGGTTGGATAACTGAAAGGACTCATAAGACTCTACTCACGTAAGGATTTAAGAAAGATAAAGATATGGCACAGCAGGATAAAGAAAATGCAGATACTCGTAGAGAAAACCAAGCCTTCCAGGTGCAGTTCTCAGAGCC
This sequence comes from Pongo pygmaeus, assembly GCF_028885625.2. Taxonomy (NCBI): domain Eukaryota; kingdom Metazoa; phylum Chordata; class Mammalia; order Primates; family Hominidae; genus Pongo; species Pongo pygmaeus. The sequence continues at coordinate 25,871,818 of NC_072396.2, forward strand.
CTTATTCACACAGGATGTACTTCACCTTCTGATTTTAAACCACTAAGATCTATTATCTAAGATATGAGGTACCTTGGTCTCAGGGGAGCTAAGGCACGAATTTACTGAGGGATATACCCTGCTGGTTATGTAGCTAAAACCAGACTATGTAACCATTTAAAAAAGTATAAAGAAATGTATGGGGGTGATAACTTGGGAGAGTGGTTACTTTCGGGAAGATGAAAATGTAATAGATGGGCAGTACAGGTTTTGTACTGTATGTATAAGGTTTCTGCTGGTCTGGTGGCTATTCCATGGCTGGTATATAATTCTCACTTCTGTTTTGTATGTCTGAAATATTTTATAATAAAAAGTTTGGGTGTAAAACATTTCCTCATGTCATATAAAAATAAGCTTACAAAACACACTTTTACATTGTCAATTGCAGGAGCCTAAGTCACCTCATTGTAACTGTGAAAAAAACCCCTCATTTTATAACTGTAGTTATAAAACTCATGTGATTTAATACATTTATCTCAAGAAGTCAACAAATCCACCCTTCTGAAGGGTTTTAGGGCCAGAATGTTGATTAATCAGACAGTTGTGAAAAAGTAAAAACAAGAAATTATGTGGCAAGTGCCACTATAATTATTTCAAAATTATTTATTTTAAAAAGTTGACAATTAAAAATTATATATATTTATCATGTACAACATGATGTTTTGAAATATGTATACATTGTAGAATGGCTACGCGGAGCTAATGAACATATGCATTACTTTACATACTTAGCATTTTTTGTGGTGAGAACACAAAATCTATTCTTATAGCACTTTTCAAGAATATAAGATATTGTTATTAACTATAGTCACCATGATGTACAATAGATCTCTTGAACTTATTTCTCCGTCTAACTGAAATTTTGTATCCTTTGACCGATATATCCACCACCCCCCAACCCCTATCCCCTAGTAACCATCATTTTACTTTCTGCCTTTATGAGTTCAACTTTTTTAGATTCCACGTATGCAAGATCATACATTATTTGTCTTTCTGGGACTGGCTTACATCACTTAACATAATGTCTTCTAGGTTAATCTATGTTGTTGCAAATGACAGGTTTCCTTATTTGAAAAGGCTGAATAGTATTCCATTGTGTGTATACATACCACATTTTCTTTATCCATTCATTCATTGATGGACATAGGTTGATTATATATCTTGGCTAGTGTGAATAATGCTGCAATGAACATGGGAGTGCATGTATCTCTTCGAGATGCTGATTTCATTTCCTTTGGATATATACCCAGTAGTGGGATTGCTGGATCATATGGTAGTTTTATTTTTAATTTTTGGAAGAACCTCCGTATTTTTTTCTATAATGTCTATACTAATTTACATTCCCACCAACAGTGTTCAAGGGTTCCCTTTTCTGCATATCTTTGTCAACACCTATCATTTGTCTTTTTGATAATCTCTGTTCTTTTTTTCTTTTAGAGTTGGGATCTTGCTCTATCATCCAGGCTGGAGTTCAGTGGCTTGATCGTGGCTCATTGCAGCCTTAAACTCCTGGGCTCAAGCAATTCTTTTGCCTCAGCCTCCTGAGTTGTTGGGATTACAGGGTATGATTCACTGTACCTGGTTTATAATCCCTATTGTATTAGGTGTGAGGTTTTAATTTGCAGTTCCCTGATGATTAGTGATGTTGAACATTTTTCATTTACCTGCTGGCCATTTGTAAGTCTTCTTTTGAGAAATGTCTATTCAGGTTCTTTATCCATTTTGTAATTGGGTTATTTGTTTTCTTGCTATTGTGAGTTCCTTGTATATTTTGGATGATAATCTTTTATCAAATATATGGTTTGCAAATATTTTCTCCCATTCTGTGTGTTGTCTGTTTACTCTGTTGATTGTTTCCCTTGCTGCACAGAAGCTTTTCAGTTTGATATAATCCCATTTGTCTATTTTTTTGTTTTGTTACCTGTGCTTTTGGGGTCATATCCAAAACATTATTGTCCAGAGTAAAGTCATGGAGCTTTCCCCCTATGTTTCCTTCTAGTAGTTTTATAGTTTCAGGTTTTATGTTTAAGTCTTTAATCTGTTTTGAGTTGATTTTTGTATGCATTGTGAAGTAAGTTCATTCTTCTGCCTGTGGATATCCAGTTATCCTAACAACATTTATTGAAGAGACTGTCCGTTCCCCTTATGTTTTCTTGGAACCTTTGTAAAAAATCACTTGACCATAAATATGCCTCAGTACAATCTTAATTACAAATGTTTACTCTCATAAGCACTATCATTATTAATATATTATTCCTGTATGACTCAGACATAAGGGTTTTCAAAGAGGCCTGAAGATTAGAAAAACAAGTGCAGTACTCAATCTTTTCTTTCTTCAAAAAAAAAAAAATGCTAGAGGTCAGATATATCTTCTGTCATTGGTTCTCAACTGAGGGTGATTTTATCCCCCAAGTGATGTTAGGCAATATCTGAAGATGTTTTTGGTTGTCACACTGGGGAAGTGCTGGTAGTATCTAGTGAGTAGAGGCCAGAGATGCTGCTAACCATCCTAAAATGCACAGGACAACCACCCATGACAAAGTATTTTTTTTCTTCAACTTTTGTTTTAAGTTCTGGGGTACATGTGCAGGATGTGCAGGTTTGTTACACAGGTAAACATGTGCCATGGTGGTTTGCTGCACAGATCATCCCATCACCTAGGTATTAAGCCCAGCATCCATTACCTATTCTTCCTGATGATCTCTCTCTCTCCTTTTTATGGCTGCATAGTATTCCATGGTGTATATGTACTACATTTTCTTTATCCAGTCTATCATCATTGGGCATTTGAGTTGATTCCCTGTTTTTGCTATTGTGAATAGTGCTGCAAAGAACCTACACGTGCATGTATCTTTATAATAGAATGATTTATATTCCTTTGGGTATATACCCAGTAATGGGATTGCTGCATCAAATGGTATTTCTGCTTCTAGATCTTTGAGGAATTGCCACACTGTCTTCCACAATGGTTGAACTAATGTACACTCTCACCAACAGTGGAAGAGCATTCCTTTTTCTCTGCAACCTCGCCAGTATCTGTGGTTTCTTGATTTTTAAATAATCGCCTTTCTGACTGGTGTGAGATTGTATCTCATTGTGGTTTTGATTTTCATTTCTCTAATGATTAGTGATGTTGAGCTTTTTTTTCATATATTTGTTGGCTGCATGAATGTCTTCTTTTGAGAAATGTCTGTTCATGTCCTTTGCTTATTTTTAATGGGGTTATTTTTTCTTCTAAATTCGTTTAAGTTCTTTGTAGACTGAATATTAGACCTTTGTCAGATGGATAGATTGCAAAAATTTTCTCCCTTTTTGTAGGTTATCTATTCACTCTGATGTTAGTTTCTTTTGCTGTGCAGAAGCTCTTTAGTTTAATTAGATCCAATTTGTCAATTTTTGCTTTTGTTGCAATCATGACGAAGTATTGATCATGATCCAGCCCCAAATGTCAATAGTGGCAAGGTTGAAAAGCTCTGATCTAAGCTAAAAAAATTTAAAGTCATTTTAATAATTTACTGATAGGCAAAGTAATGCCTATTCATCATAAAAAATCTGGAAAATACAAACAGCACGAAGAAGAAATAAGTCATTCATAGTTCCATTCCTCAGAAGTAACCACTATTTAACATTTTATTGCAATGACTCTCAAACCTGGCTGTCCCTAGAGAGCTATGAAAAAACTTAGGGTTCTATCCCCAGATATCTGATTCCAGTCTTTTCTCCATATTGACTTTTATGTAACCTACTTTAATCCCTTAACAATATTATGAGCATTTGCCTATGCCAGGGGTTGGTAAACTACACCTGTTTCTGTGGAGCTTGTGAGATGAGAATGGGTTTTACATTTTAAATGGTTGAAAAAAAATCTAAAGAAGAAGAAGACTTTATGACACATGAAAATGATTTGAATTTCACATTCTGGCGTCCTAAAATAAACTTTTGTTGAAATATAGCCGCATCCTTTCATTGACATCTTGCCTGTGGCTGCTTTTATGCTACCGTGGCAGGGTTAAGTAGCTGTGACAAATACTGTAGGGCCTGCAAAGTCTGAAATATATATTCTCTAGCCACTTACAGAAAAATTTTGCCAACCTCCATTAGATACTTCCGTTGTTCTTTCCTTGATATATAGCATTCTATCTCTTCTTGTTGATTATTTAAGCTATTTTCCAATTTAGGCTACTATAAATGATTATTAGAAAAAATCCCAATTGACCAACCCATGCATAATGTACGTGATTATTTCTGTAAAAAACATTTCTAGAGGAAATAACTTTTTAAAGGCATTTGTTCATATAGTCAAATTAGTGTCTTGAAAGTTTATACCAATTTCCACTCCAAATCAGAAGTGTGTAGGAATGCCTCTTTCCCACCCCTTTATAATCAATGGGTGCTTTGCATTTTTGTCTCTGCCAGCCTGACAAGTTGTTTTAACTTGTATCTATTTGTTCACTAATGAAGTTGAACACTGTTACCATGTGCTTATTAGCCACCTTTTTTGTTTTTTAAATGACCTCTTTTAAATTTTCATCTGCCTATTCTCTATTATGGCTTTTATCATTTTCCTGCTGCTCCGCGAGAATTTTTTTCTTTTAAAATTAAGGATAAAAATTTTTCTAACATTTAAGTTGCTAATGTTTCTTCAAATTTACATTTTTCATATTAATGTTTTTAATATATGCAAGTTTTAAAATGTTATACCTTAAAAAATATTTCCTGCCTTTGGCATCTTTCTTATTTTATTTGTTGTATATTCATTGTGGGTGGATATAAACTGATTAAACGTGATGAAAGGTGAAAGGGCATAGTAGACCAGGAGACTGGCATGTGGCTGGAAATGCATAGGTGCTGCTTGGAAAGGGGAGGAAATAAGGTTGACTGAAGCAAAAGGAAAAGATTAAGGAGGGAGATTATGAGGGATACAGGAGCCAAATTACAGCCATCTTTGTATGCTTTGACAAGGAGCTTCAACTTTATCATCGAAAGTTCAAAATATGGTTCTCGTACTACGTGCAAAAGAATTAACTGTGGGTGGTGGTGGTGTGAATGTTGAAAGCTGATTTCTATGCTCTAACCCAGATCTGCTAGTGGAAGTTTAGGTGATGAGGTCTCAGGATCATAAGCTTCACAAAGACAGTTATTTAAACATATAAACAAGTCATACAAGTGCCAGCTGTGCTCTACTCATAAGGAAGAAGAATTCAGAGCAGTAGTTCTCAATTTTGTTTGCATATTGGAAGTGGAATCAGTTGGGGGAGATTTACAAACACTGATACTTACATCTTATCTCAGTGACTCAGGTTTATTGGGTTTGGAATATCACCTGGAAATTGGGATTTTTAAAAAATCTGATATTCAGCAATGTTGAGAATTACTGCTATAGACTAGTACTGGTTCTGTAAGTGTGGGTGCCAGACCAGCAGCATCAGCATCAACTGGGAATTACTAGAAATGCAATTTCTGATACCACAGACCTGCTGAATCAGAAACTGGGAGTGGACCCATCAGTCTGTGTTTAACAAGGCCTCCAGGTGGTTCTGATAGATGCCAAAATTTGAGAACCACTGCTTTAGAGTGATTGAAGAAGTCACTTCATGGTCCCTCCATGTTTTAGAACCCATCTGTTATTGATCATTTGGCTAGTTTTGCCCCATGAGTTGGAGGGAACTTTGGAACTGGGCAAAACTAACACCATTCGCTGAGCTCCTCTTTGGTTTTGACTGCTGATGCTTGCCTGTATCTGATCACTGATGGGGTGCCATCTTGTAGATGGTGTAGTTACATCTTATTAAGTCATTTAAGGATTTTAGCCTTAAAATTGTGGGTTTGACTTTTACTGGGAGGTTCGTAGATTTTTTTCTCTTTGTTCTAAAAAAAAAAAAAGGGATACATTAGCAGAATGTGCAGGTTTGTTATGTAGGTCTACGTGTGCCATGGTGGTTTGCTGCACCTATTGACCCATCCTCTAAGTTCCCTCCCCTTACCCCCTCAACCTGCAAAAGGCCCTAGTGTGTGTTGTTCCCCTCTCTGTCCATGTGTTCTCCATGTTCAACTCCCACTTATGAGTGAGAACATGCAGTGTTTAGTTTTCTGTTCCTGTGTTAGTTTGCTGAGAATGATGGCTTCCGGCTTCATCCAAGTCCTTGCAAAGGACATGGTCTCTTTCCTTTTTGTGGCTGCATAGTATTCCATGGTGTATATGTGCCACATTTTCTTTATCCAGTCTATCATTGTTGGACATTTGGGTTGGTTCCATGTCTTTGCTATTGTAAATAGTGCTGCAATAAACATATGTGTGCAAGCGTCTTTATAGTAGAATGATTTATATTCCTTTTGGTATATACTCAGTAATGGGATTGCTGGGTTAAATGGTATTTCTCGTTCTAGAGTCTTGAGGAATCACCATACTGTCTTCCACAATGGTTGAACTAACTTACATTCCCACCAACGTGTAAAAACCTTCCTATTTCTCCACAGCCTCGCCAGCATCTATTGTTACCTGACTTTTTAATAATTGCCATTCTGACTGGCATGAGATGGTATCTCATTGTGGTTTTGATTTGCATTTCTCTGATGATCAGTGACGTTGAGCTTTTTTTCATATGTTTGTTGGCCATATAAATGTCTTCTTTTGAGAAGTGTCTGTTCATATCCTTTGCCTACTTTTTGATAGGGTTGTCTTTTTCTTGTAAATATGTTTAAGTTCCTTGTAAATTCTGGATGTTAGACCTTTGTCAGATGGGTGGTAGATTGCAAAATTTTGGTTGGTAGGCTATTAATTACTGCCTCAATTTCAGAGCTTGTTATTGGTATATTCAGGGATTCAACTTCTTCCTGGTTTAGTCTTGGTAGGGTGTATGCGTCCAGGAATTTATCCATTTCTTCTAGATTTTCTAGTTTATTTGCATAGAGGTGTTCATAGTACTCTCTGGTAGTTTGTATTTCTGTGGGGTCAGTGGTGATATCCCCTTTATCATTTTTTATTGTGTCTATTTGATTCTTCTCTCTCTTCTTCTTTATTAGTCTAGCTGGCAGTCTGTCTATTTTATTAACTTTTTCAAAAAAAAACAGCTCCTGGATTTGTTGATTTTTTTTGGAGGGTTTTTCGTGTCTTCATCTCCTTCAATTCTTCTCTGATCTTAGTTATTTCTTGTCTTCTGCTAGCTTTTGGATTAGTTTGCTCTTGTCTCTCTAGCTCTTTTAATTGTGATGATAGGGTGTTGATTTGAGATCTTTCTAGCTTTCTGATGTGGGGATTTAGTGCTATAAATTTCCCTCGTAACACTGCTTTAGCCGTGTCCTAGAGATTTTGCTGCGTTATCTCTTTGTTCTGATTGATTTCAAAGAACTTCTTGATTTCTGCCTTAATTTCCTTATTTACCCACGAGTAATTCAGGAGCAGGTTGTTCAATTTCCATGAAATTGTGTGGTTTTGAGTGAGTTTCTTAATCCTGAGTTCTAATTTGATTGCACCGTGGTCTGAGAGACTGTTATGATTTTATTTCTTTTGAATTTGGAAGGAGTGTTTTACTTCCAATTATGTGGTCAATTTTAGAATAAGTGCCATGTCACGCTGAGAAGAATGTATATTCTGTTGATTTGGGGTGGAGGGTTCAGTAGACGTCTAGTAGATCCATTTGATCTGGAGCTGAGTTCAAGTCCTGAATATCTGTGTTAATTTTCTGTGTCGTTGATCTGTGTAATACTGACAGTGGGGTGTTGAAGTCTCCCACTATTATTGTGTGGGAGTCTAAGTTTCTTTATAGGTCTCTAAGAACTTGTTTTATGAATCTGGGTGCTCCTGTATTGGGCGCATATATATTCAGAATAGTTAGCTCTTCTTGTTGAATCATTCCCTTTACCATTATGTAATGCTCTTCTTTGTCTTTTTTGAGCTTTGTTGGTTTAAAGTCTGTTTTGTCATAGACTAGGATTGCAACCTCTGCTTTTTTTTTTTTTTTGCTTTCCATTTGCTTGGTAAATTTTCCTCCATCCCTTTATTTTGAGACTGTGTGTGTCTTTGCATGTAAGATGGGTCTCCTGAATATAGCACACTGATGGGTCTTGACTCCTTATCCAATTTGCCAGTCTGTGTCTTTTATTTGTGGCATTTAGCCCATTTACATTAAGGTTAATATTGTGTGTGAATTTGATCCTGTCATCATGATGCTATCTGGTTATTTTGCAAACCGGTTGATGCCATTTCTTTGTAGAGTCATTGGTCTTTATATTTTGGTGTGTTTTTGCAGTGGCTGGTACCAGTTTTTCCTTTCTATATTTAGTGCTTCTTTCAGGAGCTCTTGCAGAGCAGGCCTAGTGGTTACGAAATCCCTCAGCATTTGCTTGTCTGGAAAGGATTTTATTTCTCCTTCGTTTATGAAGCTTAGTTTGGCTGGATATGAAATTCTGAGTTGAAAATTCTTTTCTTTAAGAATGTTGAATATTGGCCCCCAATCTCTTCTGGCTTGTAGAGTTTCTACTGAGAGGTCTGTTGTTAGTCTGATGGGCTTCCCTTTGCAGGTGACCTGGCCTTTCTCTCTGGCTGCCCTTAACGGTTTTTCCTTCATTTTGACCTTGGAGAATCTGATGTGTCTTGGGATTGATCTTCTTGTGGAGTATCTAATGGGTGCTGCCCTTCCTCACCTACAGAGCTTAGCATGTTAGGCAGTTGCGAGTCCCAGTGCCAGTGGCTGCCCCCCCACAAGGAGCTCAAAGGGCTTAGACAGCAGGCAGCCGCAGCCACATCCGGTGCTGGTCGTCCCTTCACCCCACCCCTGGGAGTTGGGTAGGCTTAAGCAGATTCCAGCTAAGAGGCTGTAAGTATCTGCATGTTCCAGAGTTGGGACGCTAGGCCCTGGTGGTGTGGGTTTGTGAGTGGAATCTTCCGATTCGTGAGTTGCACAGTTCCGTGGAAAAAGTACAGTTTCCCTGGCTAGGTAGCGCACTCACTCACCACCTCCCTTGGCTGGGGAGAGGGGGTTCCCCTTCCCTGTGTGGCTCTCAGGTGGACTGCCACACCACACTGCTCTTCCTTCTCTCTGTGGGTTACACCAGCCTTCAAGTCAATTTTGATGAGAGAACCTGGATGCCTTGGTTGCCTGTAAAGGATTCACACGCTTATTATGGTTTTTTCTTACGGGAGCCTCTGAATGTCGCTGCTTCTAGTCGGCCATCTTGGCCCTGCCCCCCCCCCCAACCACCTGTTCATAAATTTTGTAGAGTGATACAAAGTTAATTTTAAGGAAGAAAATTTTCAGTGGCACTGGAAGAATTGCTGGGGACAGGGAGACCCTCTCTCCATTCCTTCTCCGCAGGACCATTCCTCTCAGCCTATGAATGTGTCCCAAAATATTCTCTTCAAGCCTTTCTCATCTTTATCTTTTCTTTCCCAGCCAATTTGCTTCAAAACATAGTCTACACTCACCTACTGGGTGCAGAGATAGACCTAGAGGCTCATTGGAGAAATTGGATTGGGCAGAGCTGCCACTGTTTCTGTCAAGGGCTTTGGTAAAACAAAGCCACATTAAGGGGTTTGTCAGGTGGCAGTTAGTGGTAAATTGTTAACAGGATAGCAAAAAATCCAGAAAAGGCAGATAAACATTCACAAGAGTAGTCTGAAGTATAATCTGTAAATAAGCCAAGGAACAGAGAAGGGGGCAATTCACAACAATTTCCTGGCATGGGTACTCTTTTCAACGTTTTTCAGATTGCCTGCTGGAGGTGTTCACTTTTCTTAATGGATTGGTGCACTGCCTTGATTTTCGAAAATCTAGCTTGTACCAACATACTACTGAAATTAAGGTATAAATTCTAACTGTCAAATCCAAAGGACATTTTTCAGTCTTGTGTTACTTCGAACTGTCGAATTATATTTGCCACTCTTGACCACTGATTTTTTATGGAAATATTTCTCTTGTCTTGGGTGACACCTCCTTTTTCATAGCTCACCTTTTTCCTACCTTTCTCAAGATTCCATCCCCTGTAATTGTAGCCTGTGGGGAGGGGAATTTGGACAGGCCAAATTTTATTCAGGATCCCTGATAACATTGAAAATACACCTTTCACCCCGTCTCTACTAAAAATACAAAAATTAGCTGGGCGTGGTGGCATGCGCCTGTAATCCCAGCTACTTGGGAGGCTGAGGCAGGAGAATCATTTGAGCCCGGGAGGCAGAGGTTGCAGTGAGCTGAGATTGCACCATGGCACTCCAGCCTGGCGACAGAGTGAGATTCCATCTCAAAAATAAATGAATAATTAAAAAATAAATAAAACAAATACACCTTTCAAAACTGAATTCAATAGTCTCCAGGTTGTTATTTGTCTCATATTATGTATACAGCACTGTAAGGAAATACACAACTTTTACTCTGCTATATTTTACTCTTTCACTATAGCATAAATAATACACGTGTCCTCTGCCTCTTTCATAGTAAGCTTAACTCCTACTTATCTTTCAAAACCTTATATGACTTTTGTCACTTTTCATAGATTTTGGAGTTGTAGGGGACCTTAGGAATAATCTAGATTTAGTTCACCTTCACGTCTTTTCCAGAAAGTCATATAGGAGTTATTTCTGCATTTATTCCGATAAGTGATTTTCCAGACTTGCTTAAACCTAATTCTTTCCAAGGCAGCCTGCCCAATATTTAGGCAATTATAAATGTTATGTTCGATTCACTGTAACTTCCATGAAACCTTGTTCTGACCACTAAAGAAATATACAATAAATTGATTATTTATTTATTTATTTATTTTTTTTTTGTGTGTGTCACATATGCTCCTTTATTTGGTACTTATACAGAAGTTCAAAGTTCATTCTTTTTTTTTTTTTTTTTTTTTAGTCTTTATGCCATTTTATTTTATTTTATTTTTTTCTTTTATTATTATTATTATTATTATACTTTAGGTTTTATGGTACATGTGCCCAATGTGCAGGTAAGTTACATATGTATACATGTGCCATGCTGGTGCGCTGCACCCACCAACTCGTCATCTAGCATTAGGTATATCTCCCAATGCTATCCCTCCCCCCTCCCCCCAACCCACAACAGTCCCCGAAGTGTGATGTTCCCCTTCCTGTGTCCATGTGTTCTCATTGTTCAATTCCCACCTATGAGTGAGAATATGTGGTGTTTGGTTTTTTGTTCTTGCGATAGTTTACTGAGAATGATGATTTCCAATTTCATCCATGTCCCTACAAAGGACATGAACTCATCATTTTTTATGGCTGCATAGTATTCCATGGTGTATATGTGCCACATTTTCTTAATCCAGTCTATCATTGTTGGACATTTGGGTTGATTATTTTCTTTAGGTTACAACTTTTCCAGGATTTGAAGATAGCTGTTATATTCTTTAAAATTATGTTTTCTCAAGTTAAACATCTCATTTTCCTTAAATTTCCTAACAGGTCAGAGTTTCTAGACTTCCAACTGTCCTTAATACTTTCCAGAGGGCCAATGTCCTGCATAAACTGGCTATAATACTCTAGTCATTGTCTGACCATACAAGAGTACACTATGACATTTCTCTTCCTTGATTTAAGATTCTATTAACTTTATGAATAGTCAAACCACCCTATTGGCCTCTGTACCAGTTATCAATTTATTGCCTCTCTATTCTAAATCCACCTTTCGTTGTCTGCTTTTGAAAAAAAATAGATTTTGTTTTACAGATCAGTTTTAGGTTTACAGAAAAATTTAGGAAAAAGTACAGAGAGTTCTTATATATGTCCTCTCCCTTCCATAGATAGTTTTCTCATTATTACTATCATGCGTTTGTGTGGTACCTTGGTGCTGTGGTTTGGATGTGTTTATTTGTCCCCACCAAATCTCATATTGAAATTTAATCCTCAGTGTGGCGGTATGGGGAAGTGGGACATAGTGGGAGGTGTTTGGGTCATGGGGGTGGATACCTTATGAGCAGATTAATGCCCTCCTTCAGGGGTGAGTGAATTCTCACTCTATTAGTTCCCTCAAGAGCTATTTTTTTTTAAATTAAAATTTCCCCCCTTGCCCTTCATAAAGAAAGAGAACTGGTTGTTAAAAAAGTCTCACTCTATCACCCAGGCTGGAGTGCAGTGGCACGGTCATGGCTCACTGCAGCCTCAACCTCCAGTGCTCAAGCAATCCTCCAACCTCAGCCTCATAAGTAGCTGGAACTACAGGTGCATGCCACCATGCCCAGCTGATTTTTAAGGTTTTTTATTTTTATTTTTATTTTTTTGGAGAGACAGGGTCTCCCTATGTTTCCCAGGCTGGTCTTGAACTCCTAGGCTCAAGCAATCCTATTGCCTCAGCCTCTCAAAGTGCTGGGATTACAGGTGTGAGCCCACCCAGTTCTATGGGTTTTGACAAATGCATATCATGTCATGTGTCCCTCATTGCAATATCATACAAAATAGTTTTACTGCCCTAAAAATTCCCTGTGTTCCACTTACTTATCCCCCTTCTTCTTCCTTTTCCTGCTTGTATGCTGGACAACCACTGATCTTTTTCCTGTCTCTATGATTTTGCCTTTTTCAGAAAGGCACATAGTTAGAATCATACAGTGCTGGGGATAAGCCCCCAAATCTGGCCATGAACTGGCCCCAAAACTGGCCATAAACAACATCTCTGCAGCACTGTGACATGTTCGTGATGGCCATGATGCCCACACTGAAGGTTGTGGGTTTGCTGGAATGAGGGCAAGGAACAGCTGGCCCATCCAGGGCAGAAAACCACTTAAAGGTGGTCCTGAGCCACAAACAATAGCATCAGTGATCTCTGCCTTAAGGACATGTTCCTGCTGCAGATAACTAGCCAGAGTCCATCCCTTTGTTTCAGCCCACCCCTTTGTTTCCCGTAAGGAATACTTTTAGTTAATCTACAATCTATAGAAACAATGCTTATCACTGGCTTGCTGTCAATAAATATGTGGGTAAATTTCTGTTCGGGGTGCTCAGCTCTGAAGGCTTCATTTCCCACTCCACACGCTATATTTGTGTGTGTGTCTTTAATTCCTCTAGCACTGCTGGGTTAGGGTCTCCACAACTGAGCTGGTCTCAGCAATACAGTATGTAACCTTTTCAGACTGGCATCTTTTACTTAGTGATATGCATTAAAGTTCCTGAATATCTTTTTGTGGCTTGATGGCCCATTTCTTTTTATCACTGAAGAATATTTCATTGTATGGATGTACCACAGTTCATTTATCCCATCACCTATTAGAGGACATCTTACCACTTTTTTCTTTCATGGATCATGCTTTTGGCATTGTATCTAAAAACTCACTGCCAAACCCAAAGCTACATAGATTTTCTCCTATATTATCTTCTAGGAGTTAACAGTTTTGCATTTTACATTTAGGGTCACGATTCATTTTGAGTTAATTTTCGTGAAAGGTGTAAAGTCAGGGTACAGATTCATTTTCTTGGCTGTGGATGTTCAATTGTTCCAGCACTATTTGTTGGAAAGCAATTCTTTCTCCGCTGAATTGCATTTTCTCCTTTGTCAAAGATCAGTTGATTATTCTTGTAGGGGTCTATTTCTGGGCCCTCTATTCTGACTTATTAATCTCTTTGTTCTTTCACTAACATCACACAATATTACTGTAGATTTATAGTAAGTCTTGAAGTCACGTAATGTCAGTCCTCTGTTTTTTTCTTTTTCTTCAATATTGTGCTGGCTCTACTTGGTCTTTTGCCTCTTCATATAAACGTTTAAATCAGTTTGCCAATAGCCACAAAGTAATTTTCTGGGATTTTAACTGGGATTTTGTTGACTCTATAAATCAGGGGTGTCCAATCTTTTAGCTTCCCTGGGCCACAATGGAAGAAGAATTGTCTTGGGCCACACATAAAATACACTAACACTAACGATAGCTGATGAGCTAAAAAGAATAGCAAACAAATCTCATAATGTTTTAAGAAAGTTTACTAATTTGTGTTCAGCCGCATTCAAAGCTGAGTTGCCTGTGGCCTGTGGGCCACGGGTTGGACAAGCTTGCTGTAGATCAAGTTGGGAACATCTTGACAATTTTGAGTCTTGCTATCCATAAACGTGGAATATGTCTCCATTTATTTAACTCTTCTTTTATATCTTTCATCAGTTTTGTAGTTTTCCTTATATAAATTTTATAGGTATTTTGTTAGATTTATGATACCTAAGTATATCATTTTTGGTTTTAATGTAAATGGTGTTATATTTTAAATTTCAAATTCCAGTTGTTCATTGTGGGTGTATAGGAAGGCAATTGGCTTTTGCATATTAACCTTGTATCCTGAACCTTGCCAAAATCACTTACTAGTTCCGGGAGTTATTGTGTTATTTCCTTGAGGGTTTTCTACATAGATAATTGTGTTGTCTGAGAGCAAAGCAAGTTTTATTTCTTTTGTCCCAATATGTATACCTCTTCTTATTGCATTAACTAGGACTTCCAGTATAATGTTGAATAGCAGTGGTGAGAAGGTATGCTGTTTTTTTGATATTGAAGTTGGAGCCTGTAAACATTTATTTTGCTAGTTGGCACAATGGCACAAGTTGGCACAAGTTAAGCCTTGTCAGTAGAGGGCACTGTAGGGATACTGCAAGGTGTAACAGAGGAAGGGGCTTCTCTTGCTGGTTTTGGGGTGCTTTACTTCTTGCTATGATGGCATTGCTGCTAGTAATATATGAAAGACTCCATGGTACTCATCATGCAGGGAGTTTTTCCAGCACACTCGTGGGTGGGATTTGCTCACCATCCTGAACCACTGACTGTGAACCAGCTCTGCCTAAGGCATCCTAGTGATCTTCTCTGCCATCCAGTGGGCTACATTCAAACTTTCTCCAGTGGGAGCAAAATCTCAGTTTTGGATAATCTCCCTCAGCCCTAGAGAGAATAGCTTCTCCAGCTTCTCCAGCTTCTCCCTACATCATTTGCTATTCCTGTATTCTTTTTTTTTTTCCCTGAGATGGAGTCTTGCTCTGTCACCCAGGCTGGAGTGCAGTGGTGTGATCTCGGCTCACTGCAACCTCTGCCTCCCAGGTTCAAGCAATTTTCCTGCCTCAGCCTCCGGAGTGGCTGGGATTACAGGCGCCCGCCACTGCACCCGGCTAATTTTTGTATTTTTGGTAGAGATGAGATTTCACCATGTTGGCCAGGCTGGTCACGAACGATTCCTGTATTCTTTAGAGTTCTCTTTTACCCCTTTGGTACTTAACCATCTTTTACTAGTTAACAATTTTTTATATTATATTTTCCCTGTTCAAATTACTGGTTTGATTTCTGTCTCCTGACTGGAATGATACAACTTCTTTCGAGTTTCTAGCTAATTTAAACCCTCAGTATGTTTTTGTTCCTCAACTGAATTGCTTTGATTGGATTTGAGGGGAGGAAGAATAGAGTGTAGGAAAGGGAGGCCTAGTCATGCTGGCAGGCATATTGGTTTTTGGCTCTGTGAGGGGCTCAGGTGTCTTGGCTGGCTAGGTTGGTGTGATGTGGGCAGGACTAACTGGCATGTGGAGCAAATGGGATCCGGCATTCTTAAGAACCCTTCCCTCAGGACCCTATATTAGAGATGTGGCTGAGACAGGAGGTTTGAGAGGTGGTGAGCTAGAAGTAATCAACGAGGAAGAGCCTTCTTAATTACTGGCTCAAAGAAAATGGAACTGATTAGTGAGTCCAAACAGGGTTAGGGCCTCTGGTTAAATCCTGAGAAGCATCCGGGGAAGCTATGGTATTCCATCTGCTCTGGCCTTTAAGCTGCTGGTTGCCTTGTTGATGGCCAGGGAAAGAGAAGCTTCACAGCCCTGAGGGATTTTATCCTTCTAATGAGCAGACAAACTATAGATACTTATATGATATTGTTTAAACATTATAATAAGGCGCAATATATTAGGAAATGGTTTGTATAAACTGTACATATCAATTGTTAATATAAATGACTTGCATTATGAGTTTGTTTTCCTTGGTGTGTACGCTTGCTCATCCCTGGGGATGTGGATGAGCAAAGTGTTATGTTCCACAGCTTTGCTCCTGCTGGCAATGGCACAGGTGCAGAACTGTGGGCAGGATGAATCAAACAACGATTACATCACTGCCGCCTGTGCTCAGCTCGGATTGCCGTCAGTGGAGGAAATAGAATTCATTAGTTTTCTTTCAGGGCACATGTAAACACGTGGGTTTCAAAGAATGTATAATGGCAGCAAGGAGAAACGGATAAGCTTAGCTTTTCCTTTCCCTGAGCAGCTTTGGCAAAACATGAACTGATAAGCATTTGGAAGCACTATCTTTGTTAGTAGATATTTGAGAAGAAGGTATCACTATGGCATAATGCTCTGTTGATAACTAATCACAATTTTAATTCTCTCCTAGGAAGATTGAGAAAATAATATTGATTTGTTGAAGAATTCAGAATGCTATAAATGCTCACAGAAAACATGACCAAATACTCCAACAACAATTTTAAAGAAGTCAGGTAATAATAAAATGCACAAAATCGCTTTCCTGACACATATGATTAATTAGCTAGTGTGATAAGCTCAAAGCCTCTGTTTTTCATATTTATTTTCCTTTTGGTATTGGCTGTGATAATGCCATTTGACACATGTGGGGCTCTGGAGTGATGATAGAGCATTTCATTTGGAGAAAAATACAGGCTCTTTAAAAAATATTAATTCCTCCAGGTTCCTGAGATGAAGGGGGTGCAGGAGCAAGCTTAAGCCCAGTTCTAGCTTCTTATATGCCAAACTAGACTGATCCTGGAGATTCTAGTTGGAATTCTGTGATGAGACTCAGGAATCTGTGTTTTTAACAAGCACCCAGGTTGCAAACTTGATTCTGCTAGTTTGGAAAACATCACTCATGTGTATATTCAAAAGCAAAGTTTATTTTTAATGTACTCAGATTTCCTTCTTGTCCAGCTTGATTTAGGTTGACATGATTCACCTACATGAATGTGAATATATACACATAGGCTTGGGAATACAGGTCTCAGCATTTGGGAGAAAACATTTTTTAAAAAAGCTCACTGTATTGAATTGAGCAGCTGAAAGGCAAACACCTGGCATTTTATCTCCAATTATGCTGCTTGGGCTGGTAGAGTGTTTGGGATAAAATGTATTTACACCAAAAACAATCCTTCTTGCTCCGTCCTGGTCTATACCTCTTTTCCTTCTTTAAAACATAATATTTATTGATTTTTTTTTCTAATTACAAAAATAATTCATGGTCAATGCCAAAAATCCCAAGGAAAAAAAAAACAAAAGTCTATAATTTCACCACTTGGAAATAATCTTACTATATGTTTTCTGAAGATGCAGCGATATATGATTCTCGGGGTTTGTAATTACAATACATCATGACCACTTAGTAAGAAAAAGGAATTGTAAGTTGAAACAAGAATGTTAAAGGTGGCCAGGCATGGTGGCTCATGCCTGTAATCCTGGCACTTTGGGAGGCCGAGGTGGGAGGATTGCCTGAGGTCAGGAGTTCGAGACCAGCCTGGCCAACATGGCAAAACCCTGTCTCTACTAAAAATACAAAAATTAGCTGGGCATGGTGGCAGGAATCGAACAGTATTGCCAGACCTTCTGACTGTTCAAAGGAAGCCAGAAAGCTGGATTTTAAAATTTGATTTCTTAAATAGTTCAAATTTCAAATACTGTGTGAGTCAATATTCTGAAGAACAAACATAAGCAAAGTTAGCCTACAGACTACCATTTTGCAACTTTCACACATGCCCAGAACTAAAGAGAGAGAAAGATTAGATATGGATATAGATATGAATAGACATAGATGTAGGCATTAAAAAGATATACATAGAGAGATACATCTCTATATATCTCACATGTAGACACATAGTGGACAATTTATATGTGGGAGAATTTTCAAACTAAGGCAAGAATAAAAAACCAGGACAATTTGCATCATCTAGCCTGTGTTCCTTTGATCATTTGGGCAGGGGCTGAGCTGAAGTGTCACTTGGTACTGATTATAAAAAGAGAACTCATTAGGCAAATTTATGATATCATCAAGACTATAGGTGAATTATTCTTAAAATTACTTGATGTAAGAAACTTCTGAGTATACACTAATACACAAGGCAATTATGTATTAGCCAATATAAAAACTTCATTAAGACATATATTAAATTGTTGTTTTTGTTCTATGTCCAGAATACCTCAGTATTCTGAATTGTTGCTATTTCCAAAATATAGCAACAATTCATGGCCAGGTGCGGTGGCTCATGCCTGTAATCCCAGCACTTTGGGAGGCCAAAGTGGGTGGATCATCTGAGGTCAGGAGTTTGAGACCAGCTTGGCCAATGTGGTGAAACCCCATCTCTACTAAAAATACAAAAATTGGCTGGGCACGATGGCTCATGCCTGTAATTCCAGCACTTTGGGAGGCTGAGGCGGGTGGATCACTAGGTTGGGAGTTTGAGACCAGCCTGGCCAACATGGTGAAACCCTGTCTCTACTAAAAATACAACAACAACAACAAAATTAGCCGAGTGTGGTGGTATACACCTGTAGTCCCGGCTACTCGGGAGGCTGAGGCAGGAGAATCGCTTGTACCCGGGGCGCAGAGGTTGCAGTGATTCGAGATGGTGCCACTGCACTCCAGCCTGAGTGATGGAGCGAGATTCCGTCTCAAAAAAACAAAAAACAAAACAAAACAAAAATCACTAGCCAGGCATGAGGGGACACACCTGTAATCCCAGCTACTCAGGAGGCTGAGGCAGGAGAATCAGTTGAATTCAGGAGGCGGAGGTTGCAGTGAGCCAAGATAGTGCCACTGCACTGCAGCCTGGGCAACAGAGTGAAACTATGTCTCAAAAAAAAAAAAAAAAAAAAGAAGAAGAAGAAGAAAAAGAAAAAAATAGAAAAAAAATAACAATTCAAACTTCTTGCTAATTTACATAGATATCCTTAGGAATTATTTCAAAATAGAGACTGCTAGCTAAATATGGTTTTACTACTTTCAATCTATACTTACTATGCTTGAAATATAAAATTGTTTAAGGTGGCTTTGTTTTTGCTTCTGAAGATTAGAAAAGTGTAATTAAGTTTAATAAGAGATATCAGTATATCCATTCACTAGTTCTCTTGATATGTAAGATATGACTATTCTTTTTCACATGACACATAAAGTAGCTTCTAGGAAATTCCAGAAAATGAATTTCAAAAATGTTTGAGCAATGATAACATCATTAATGTAATGATGTGCTTTCCATGTAATATATGCCTTTTCACAAGGTAAAATCTTTTTTTTTTTTTTTTTTTTTTTTTTTTGAGATGGAGTCTTACGGAGTCTTGCGCTGTCGCCCAGGCTGGAGTGCGGTGGAGTGATCTCGGCTCACTGCAAGCTCCGCCTCCCGGGTTCACGCCATTCTCCTGCCTCAGCCTCCCGAGTAGCTGGGACTACAGGCAACATTTTAAAATATTTATTTATAGTTACATTTCAGGCAGCAAAATCTAATAGAAGTGAAATGGAATAATTCCACTTTGTATTATCTTTGCTATGTGAGTATACAAATCTATGTAAAATTGAACAACAAACCAACCCTCACAAAGGTAAGGGTTCTTACTATTTCCTCATGAATGAATTTTTTTATGACTAGGTCATTGGATAATCAACTATTGGCCTGAATAAGCCACCTAGCATATTATGTAGCGGTATGTACTAAAGCTGAAATAATACATTCCTAAGTTTTAAAATACTTGCTTCTCGTGCCTTACAAATGCAGAAATAGTACTGGAGTGACTTGTGTTTCCTGAATCTAATTCCTGTACTATAGCTTTATAAATATTCTCTGGTGCTTACAAATACAGCAGGAGAAGGAACTGCCTAAACAGAAACACTGAGCTGGGCAGTAGGATTCGCCAGGATGATCCAAGTATTTACATGCAGCTATCATCATGAAAAATGTCAGAACTCCTCTGAGTCACCCACCGTCTGGAATAATGAGTGCTAGTGCCTTCTAATTCAGACACAGCTGTAAGAACACCAACAGGTGTCCTTTTATTTTGTATCTATTGTTGCCTAATGGGGATAAAAATGATTATTGAGCATCTGCCAACCTGATAATATACTACAATTATCTTAACCATGTAACACCTATCAGCCCTTTAGCAGGGGTGTAAGTGGAATACATCCAGGTAAAAGTAGCTTAAATCTCCCAGTAGTTTTAGGATATATTTCATTATTTTGAGTTTCTTCTTAGAAATAACAAAAAGGGAAAAGTGTATTTTTCCTCTTTAGGCCAAACTTGGACATATTAAAATACATATTTGTTTGATTTGAAAAAAATTATTATTCGAAACCATTACCATCTCATCATGTTGGTCCTGAAGATTAAAAATGGCTCAAAGTTTAAATGTTACTTTGCCTAAGGTATTTCTAGTATAGTTTTATTCTCTGCTATTATATTTCTAAAAGTACTTACTATTGTAGATCTATTTTTCCCATTTTTATGGTAAAATACACATAAAATTTACCATCTTAACCATTTTTAAGTGTACAGTGGTATTAGTTATAATATTGTGCAACCATCACCACTATTCACCACCTTAACACTTTTCATCTTCTAAGACTGAAACTCTATACCCATTAAACAATCACTCCCCATTTCTTCCTCCCCCCTGCCCCTTGGCACCATTCTACTGTCTGTCTATAATTTTGTGTACTCTAAGTACTTCATTAAGATAATCACACAGTATTTTTGTTTTTGTGAATAGCTTATTTCATTTAGCATAATATTCTCTAGGTTCATCCATGTGGTAGCATTATGTCAGAAATTCAGTCCTTTTAAGGCTGAATAATATTCCATTGTAGGTATTTTGCTTACCAATTCATCCAACAATGGGCAAATGGATTGCTTCCACGTTTTAGTCATTGCGAATAATGCTGCTATAAACATGGATGCACGAAATCTCTTTGAGACCCTGCCTTCAATTTGTTTTGGTACATACACAAAAGTAGAACTGAGGAATCATATGATAATACTATTTTTAGTGTTTTGGGGAGCTGCCACCCTGTTGTACAAAGTGGTTGTACCATTTTAAATTCCTAGAAACAATGCTCAAGGGTTCTAATTTCTCCACATCCTCACCAACACTTGTTATTTTCTGCTTTTTTTTAATAGTAGCCATCCTAATGGGTGTGAGGCAATATCTCATTGAGTTTTGATTTGCATTTGCCTAATTGGTATTGTTGAACATCTTTTCATGTGCTTAATGGCCATTTGTATAGCTTCTTTGAAGAAATATCTATTCAAGTCCTTTGCCCATTTTTGAATTGAGTTATTTGGGGCTTCTTGGTTGAGTTTTAGCAGTTCTCTGTATATTTTTGGATATTACTCCCTTATCAGATACATGATTTGGAAATATTTTCTCCTGTTCTGTGGGTTGCCTTTTTATGCTGTTGATATTATCTTTTGATGTACAAAATGTTTTCATTTCATGAAGCCCAGTTTATCTGTTTCTTCTGTTGTTGCTTGTGCCTTTTGTGTCATATCCAGAAAATGACTTCCAAATCCAATGTCATAGAGCTTTTGCTCTATATTTTCTTCTAAGAGTTTTGTGGTCCAGTTTCATGAAGGGAGGAGCACCCAGATTTCATGCCACCACACAAGCCCACACCACATTCTTCTCTGTGTTCTGACATTGAGGGGTCCTCCCCTGCTAGAGATTAGACCACAAGTCTCATCTCTATACCCCTGGGCAGTGGGCTCATGTCCTGGGGAACCAGGACAAGGCCAACGGATTTCTCCTCTGGCCCCTCAGGCTCAAGCACTGGATATGGTAGGGAGGAAAGAACTGCTGCCAGGTCACCAACAAAATACTTAGGCAGGGCAATAGAATGTATGCTGTGGAGATTCCCTGCAGAAACAGCCAGGCAGGCGATCTTGGGAAGAACTGGCAGGTATGAGACATATGGTTCAGATGCACCTTAGTCCTGCAGCAATGGTGGTAGAGCCTGTCTATGGGGCATATGAGCATGCCTGGGCCCTGATCACTTCTCAGCATAGCAGACAGCAGTGTCTGCAGCTGCTTAGGGCAGGATAGAGAGCCTTAGGGGGTGGGAGCCCAGCGTCGTGCTTTGCTGCAACTGTCCAGTACACTAAAACCTTTTGGGGTCCACGTGACTTCAAGCAGTGCCTCTGTGTGGTCTCCACGTATCTCCCTCTGCCAGTGCAAAGGTCTGTGGTAGTCATGGAACTCTCCTGTAGCTAGGAACTCAGGTTCATGATGGGAATGTGGTGCTGTGGTGTTCCTTCACTTACCCTTCCTTGGGTCCAGGTCTAGGTCTGGTGGCTGGTCCTGGAACCCAGCAGCAACTCTGAGCGGGCAGCCTCTCTTTAACCATGGTGTCTTCCATTGCCTCTTTGTTGAATTTCAGTGCTTTCTCACAAAAGGTCTGTTCGAAGTGTGAAGATTTGTTGATATTTTGGTTCCTCTGCATGGAAGAGGCACAACCTCGCTATATCTAGCCAGCTGTCTTGAATTCTAGATAAGTTTAGAATGTAGCTTCAGAAAATTCATTCATTGGCCTTTAATATTAATTATGATAGAGTATCTCTATTTTATGAAATTAACCCAAAAGTCTGTAAATTGTAAATAATATTGAGAATGACCAACAGTTAACTAGAATTAAACTGTTAGTATGTAATTTATAGGCTTATCCTCTCATTATTAATTAACTTAACATGGTCGTCTTCTTTGCCCCATAGTTTATAAAGGTAGACAATATAAAAGTCTTTCTTAATGTTACATGTTCACATATTATGCTATGTGAAATAAGCCTGTCACAAAAAGAAAAATGTATGATTCCACTTATATGAAGTATATAAAGTCGTCAAATTCATAAAAACAGAGTAGAATGGTGGCTACCAGGCGCTGGAAATGGGGGAAACAAGGAATTATTGTTTAATAAGTATAAATTTCTGATATGAAAGATGAAAAAATTCCAGAAATCTCTTTCATAAAAATGTGAATATTTTGAACAGTACTGTACTATACACTTAAAAATGCTTAAGATGGTTAAAACATAGTTACAAGCTCATCACATCAAGAAAATAATTGTATCACACTAGTCTTTTAGGAAGATAATTAGTCTATCTAATGATATTCCAATAAGCAAAATTATCAGAATAATGTTACCAAAAAATACTGTTTTAAATGACAGTGAAGTATAATTTTAAAGGGATAGGATGCCAATACTGTATTAGTCCGTTCCTGCATTGCTATAAAGAACTACCTGAGACTGGATAATTCATGAAGAAAAGAGGTTTAATTGACTCACAGTTCTGCAGGCTGTACAGGAAGCATGGCTGGGGAGGCCTCGGGAAACTTACAATTATGGCAGAAGGTGAAGGGGAAGTAGGCACATCTTCATATGGGAGAGCGGGATGGGGGAGTGTTACACATTTTCTTTTTCTTTTTCTTTTTCTTTTTTTCTTTCTTTTTTTTTTTTTTTTTGAGACGGAGTCTCCCTCACTCTGTCACCCAGGCTGGAGTGCAGTGGCACAATCTCGGCTCACTGCAACATCCACCTCCTGGGTTCAAGCGATTCTCCCTCCTCAGCCTCCCGAGTAGCTGGGATTACAGGCATCCGCTGTCATGCCCGGCTAATCTTTTTATTTTTGTAATGAGAACTCTCCATCATGAGACAGCACTAGGGGAATGGTGCTAAACCATTAGAAATCACCCCCATGATTAAATCACCTCCCACCAGGCCCCTTCTCCAACACTGGGGATTACAATTCAACATGAGATTTGGTGGGGGGACACAGAACCAAACCATATCAAATACCTTCTATTATTTTCACACTCCCAAAGACAACTGGTAATATGAAGTCACTTTCTCAAAGACTATGTATTATAGTTCAACCAATTACATTTCCCACTTGAAAATACATGTTAAAGGCACAGTGATAAATAAGGCAGGGAAATTATTTCCAGCCAATGTTTACAGGGGCTGCAAACAAGCATCTAGGAATAGAGCAATACTGCCTGAATTACCTGCTTTATCTTTGCACTAAGTGATAGCCAGAAAGCCTATAAGAACTAGTGCCTAATTCATAAGTAAATAATTCAATTGATGTGAAAGCTCTTTGAAGGTATATAAAAAATTAGTATTCTTAAAAGGCTGCTATAAAATGCTAATCCCATTATAGGAAAAACTTACTACTATTATTCATTTTTGACAAATTAATACATTTCTGGGAAACTGTAATAGCTTTTATATTGGTCTTAGATCCCTATTTTCTACTCCTCTGTCTTCCTACTAGGTCCCACTCTGATCAGGGTAAGAAAAGGTGTAAAAGGTTTTAGAATATTGGAAGGAGATTTTCTATGAGAAGTATAGTAATTCTGATGTGAGATGAAGCTTCTCTATGACAAGAATGGCAATACAGTGAGGTAATTGTAACCATCTAATCTGGAATTCATTTACATTACATGGTTTATAAAAACTATAAAGATCAAAAAGAAGAAAATAGAAAACCACAAAAGTCCCATGCTTTCATTGCTAGAAGACAAAACGTACTTTGAAAATAGATCCGGAATGATCAATTCCAAAATATACTGAAGTAAAATTAATACAGTTTTTTAAAATAAAGAAAATTTAGCATTTCCTCTAGGCAAAAACAAACTTACAATGATTTCTTATTCAAAACCAAACCAAACCAAACTAAAATGACTTGGTAACACATTCTGTTGTTATGGTTGTAGGGAAAGAGACCCTCTCATTTTCCCAAGGCTAAGATCCTTTCAGTTTTTTCCATGTCAACTGTGATGTCACCTCCTCGGAGTGGCTTTCCTTGACTACCCAATCCAAAGAATCTTAAGATGTGTTGTTAATTTCTTTACTTACTATTTCTTGCCCCTATCCCAGACAGTAAGCTCATTGGAGACAGGGGCCTTATCAGTCTTATTAGATGCTGCATTCCCATAATAAATGCTTAACAACTCTACGATGAATGATAGATATCTAAAGGTTAAAAAAAAAAAAACCTCTTTAGAGAAAAAAATAGGTATCTAAGATATGACAACTTTAGAAGAAAATAAAATATTTATAAATTCTAAACATATAGATTATTTTGAAATTCTAAGGGCAGTTTGATATACATCAGCATTTCTTAAGATATGAAAATGTAGCAGGAGTGAACTTCTAGTTTCTATAGGTTACCGTTAACATTTTCTTTTTTTTTTTGAGACAGAGTCTTACTCTGTCCCCCAGGGCTGGAGTGCAGTGGTGCGATCTCGGCTCACTGCAACCTCTGCCTCCCGGGTTCAAGCGATTCTCCTGCCTCAGCCTCCCGAGCAGCTGGGATTACAGGTGTGCACTCCCATGTCTGGCTAATTTTTGTATTTTTAGTAGAGACGGGGTTTCACCATGTTGGTCAGGCTGGTCTCGAACTCCTGACCTCAGGTGATCTGCCCACCTCGGCCTCCCAAAGTGCTGGGATTACAGGCATGAGCCACTGCACCTGGCCGTGAATATTGAGGTATTCTGGACACAGATCAATACCTGGCCAGAATACTGAGGTATTCTGGACATAGATCAAAAACAACAATCTAATATATGTCTTAATGAAGTTTTTATATTGGCTAATACATAATTGCCTTGTGTATTAGTATATACACAGAAGTTTCTTGAATCAAGTAATTTTAATAAGTTAAGAATACACCTTGGCTGGGCGCGGTGGCTCACGCCTGTAATCCCAGCACTTTGGGAGGCCGAGGCGGGCGGATCACTTGAAGTCAGGAGTTCGAGACCAGCCTGACCAACATGGGGAAACCCTGTCTCTGCTAAAAATACAAAATTAGCTGGGTGTGGTGGTGGGTGCCTGTAATCCCAGCTGCTCGGGAGACTGAAGCAGGAGAGAATCACTCAAACCTCAGAGGCGGAAGTTGTGGTGAGCCAAGATCATGCGATTGCACTTCAGCCTGGGCAACAAGAGTGAAACTCCGTCTCAAAAAAAAAAAAAAAAAAAAAAAAAAAGAATTCACCTATAGTCTTGATGATACCATAAATTTGCCTAATGAGCTTCTCTTTTTATAATCAGTACCAAGTGACACTTCAGCTCAGCCCCTGCCCAAATGATCAAAGGAACACAGGCTAGACGATGCAAATTGTCCTGGTTTTTTATTCTTGTCTTGGTTTGAAAATTCTCCCACATATAAATTGTCTACTATGTGTCTACATGTGAGATATATAAAGATGTATCTCTCTATATATATCTTTTTAATGCCTACATCTATGTCTATTCATATCTATATCCATATCTAATCTTTCTCTCTCTTTAGTTCTGGGCATGTGTGAAAGTTGCAAAATGGTAGTCTGTAGGCTAACTTTGCTTATGTTTGTTCTTCAGAATATTGACTCACACAGTATTTGAAATTTGAACTATTCAAAAAATCAAATTTTAAAATCCAGCTTTGTGGCTTCCCTTGAACAGTCAGAAAGTTTGGCAGTACTGTTCGATTCCATGTCCAACAAATCAGGTAGCACTGCAGGAAGGCTACTCCTGTGATATGGGCCTTGTGCCCTGACATTCACCACAGTCTCCATCACTTCCTATTGCTTCCTGACGTACAGGCCTGGGATCACTTGTCATTTATCATCTAGTATCGGTCCTGAGTTTGAAATCCTTGATGTAAGTCCTTCTAAGGATTTTGGTTTTAACATTAAGGTCGATGAGAATGGTTTTAAGCAGGGGAGTGACATGGTATGAGGTCATGGAAATTTGACTGGCTTATTCAGGGGATAGTATTCCGCTCCTGTAAAGATAATGTGCTCATTGGCACACAGTTACTTCTTCCAAGCTAGAAGTAGTGGTTATTTGCTGTCTGGCAGGTCTGTGATTCTCCCTCTTCACTTTTTGGCCAGAAAAGAGTCCCACTGTTTCTAATTTCCCTCAATCAGACTATTTTGTGTATTTGTCTACTGAGTGTGATTTTTCTGTCACCTGGAGCTGCATCACATTGTGGAAAACTGGGCTATTGGACTCATGTGGCTGTGTAAACACCAGAGGTTGGTTCACGGAGCCCCTCAGATTGTCAAAAATGTGAATTGGATGATGATACTGTTCCCAACATCTTCCTCACTATTCTCCCGCATGGCCTAGCTTTTTAGATCCAGCTATTAAACAGTGAGGTGACAAAAATAAAATTAATATGACAGAATGACAGCCTCAATTTTGGTAGAACTAAATGATGCAAATGCCCTTAATTAGATTCAATTCCATATGCCTAGATAGTAAACTCTTCTTCTAAAAGATAGAATACTAATGTCTTGCATTGACGAAGGGCCTTTCATCTGGGAGTTTTCTCACAGGGTTTACAGACCAGTATGGCACAGTAAAAGCAAAGCAAAGACAACATCAACCACAAATGGAATGCAACAACTGCTTAATGGTCTATGACAAGACAGTAGACCAGGAGCTATAAGAAGCTGTTAAAAACATTGTTAATATTTCTCTAGAATAGAAAGTGTTATTTGATACAAAAAATCAAATTTTAACAAAAATAAATTCCTGGAGCCTAAGAGCTAGCTGTTTTAAACTCTGAGGACAGAACAAGTAGTCTTCCAATGTGTCAGGATATTTTTATACTTGATCTTTGAAGGTGATTAGAGAGTTTATCTCAATGTCTTTAAAGAATGGCTAGGGGGAAGGGGAACACTAAGATATATCTAATCCCTCAACATGCCAATCCTTACAATGATACTGTGAGGTATATATTATTAGGGACATTATAGAGATGAGAAAATTGAAGCTCAGAGAAGATGAGGAATTTACCCAAGATAACTCAGTTACTGGTGAAACTAGAATTCAAATTAGGTCTGTCTGTTTGATTTCAAGCACGTACTTTTTTCCTACTCTGCCATATGACTATTCACAGAAGCTTTTGACACTTCTTGTGTCCAAAAATAGACACTCTGTTTTCTATGTAACAGGTCTTTTGTCTGCCCCATAAAAAAATTAGATTTAATTTCGTGGAAACATATGGAAGAGCTGGTCCTGTCACATCTCCATCTGCTTCCTAAACTAACACTGACTTGTGTTCCCCCAAATGCTGCACATATGGTTTCTGGCTTCTCCTTACTGCAGGGTAAGTTCCTTGCCTTACCAAGGGCACTTTTCCTAAGCTATTCAAGTGTTTGTTAATGTGGCTTGTTGACTTGGAGTGTGACTTACAGTTCCCTCTCCCAGAATATATATTCTAAAGTAATTTACTTTTACCTTTATAAGGCAACCAACAAGCTTATTCTGCTTTTCTTACCATCTCCCCTTCTTCCTTCAACATGGATAGCTTTATTATCGCTACATCACCAAAGCATATAATGATTACATGCTATCCTGTCACCTTTATTCCCATGTAAAGGAGAAAATGTTTAAAAATCCAATATCTTTGCGTATTAAATTGAATGTTTTCCTTTTCTGGTACTCATGTTTAAGTGAAGTAAATGTACCTGTACTTTTGCAAGGAGCTGCCTGACGGTTCAACCAGAATAGTTGCCCAGACTTCAAAGCTCCTGGGGCTCCTCCTTCTATGGTTACTTTGAAATATTTAAAGAACATGGTAGAACTAAACAATGTAGCTTGGTGCAGCTGTTTCTTCATTTATTCTGAAAATTTCCTTTATTGGCTTCCCCTGCTTCCACCCCCTTGAATCTGGATGGACTATCTCTTTCTTTTTCTTTTTTTCCCCTTTTTATAAACCCTAGAGTTCCTACCTTGGGGTATGTCCTCAGTGCAGAGTTCTTTACTTTCTCAGAGAGCCTCTGGGACCAGGCTGTCCAGCAACTGAAATCTCCCTGCAGCCGTCCTGCACTCACCTCAGGTTGGGGGCTGAGAAGCCACCTCCTGTTTCAACTGTTTTTCTGGGATTGGCTCAGTGAGCTTTCCATTCCCATCAAGGACTCCTCCTCTTCATGGTGATGACTTGTTGGTAATTTCTGAGTTCCTTAGCTCTTAGGACCATCAAAAATCTCTATCTTCTCTCCTTTTTCCCAGAGCTCCCACATCCTCCTTACATCCGTCTTGTATTCTGGATTTGAGGGATTCGTTTGTCACTTTGTCAATGATATTGTCTTTGAGTTAATTTTTATTTGTTTTCATATACTACCCTAGTTCCCTTTTCTACTTTTCAGAGGAGCTTAGGGAGATTAAAAATCTACTGTCTTTCTCACACCTTGCTAAAGGATGCTAACTTATTTACTTGTCTCCCTCCTTCTGCCCTCACCCCCGCAGTCTATTTTTGACCCTGAATGAGCCTGCTAAAACTAAGTTAGACCGTCTTTGCTGAAAGCTCTTCAATAACTTCCAGCCGGAATCAGAGAAAAGCCTGGATTCTTATAGGCTCAATAAGGTCTCCATGAGCTGATCCTTCATTACCTCTCTTACCTCCTCTCCTACTACTCTTTCCCTTGCTCACTCTGCCTCTTCATTCTTTTACCAAAAAGCTGGCATGTTTCAAACTTGGGGATTTTGTATTTGCTGTTACCTCCATCTTGAATGATCTTCCCTAAGATAGCCAATTGGTCCGCTTCCTCAGTTGCTTCTGGCCTTTTTTCAAATGTTACCTTCTCTTTGAAGCCTTCTGTGCCCATCTTATCTGAAATGGCACACTCCATGCCATTTGCTAGGCCCTTCTCTGTTGACTATTTCCTCCTTAGTACCTATCACTTTCTAACCTACTATACCTTTTACTTATTATTTTGTTCGTGACCTCTCTCCTCACTAGACAAAGATTAATGTCTATTTGGTTTATTGCTGTATTTCCAGCCTTAAGAAAAATTTTTGACCCATAGTAGGTACATAATAAACATCAGTCGGATGAATTAATAAGGGCAGGAAAGTAGGGAAATTGTGGTATAAAACTTAAGAATGAGGAGTAGTTATACCTGGCTAGGCACCGGAGATAGGGATAAGACAAGAACTGACTTTGAACTAGTTCTTGAAGAATGAGCAGGATAAACAGATTTGTCTGCTGCTGTGATTTCACAGAGGTCTGCATTTATTTCAGACAGGTGTGTGACATGTTGAAGAGGGGGAAATGACAGGGTAATAAGGCACATGAAGTTGTTAAAGTGATGCCTGGTTTGAGTGTTAATGATTTGGAAGGTGATGGGTCCATGTGTGTTGAAGGGAGATGTTAAGTTTGGATTGGGTTTTGAACTTTTAGGGGTTCTTGGCTGCTAGAAACATAAACCAGATCAGGTCATCATAAGAAAAAAGGAAATTTGCTGCAAGGATTGGGGCTCACAAATTTGATGGGAGGTTTGTAGAATCAAGAGCTGGCCAACAGAAACTACTGCAAAAGTTATGCAACAGGAACAATCTGTTACCAGCTCCCCATGGACTGAGTATTAATCCTCAATGTTTTTCAATATATTCATCCATCTTCCTGCCAGTGGAGATTTGGGTTGTTTTCAGATTTTTGCCGTTACAAACAGTGCTGTTATGTATGTATGTTTTCTGGTATAGATGTGTAAGCCTTTCTGTGGGGTAAAATTGCCAGTTCATAAGATATGTTCATATTCAACTCTATAAGATGATGCCAAACTGTTTTCCGTTTTATGCCACACTATATAAACGTTACTTTGTTCCACATCCTTACCCACACTTCTGTTTTTTTTAAGTATATCTTAAAATTTGCATATGGTAAAATGTACTCTTATAACTATTACAATGGTATGGGTTTTTAAAAATGCATACAGCCTTGTATCTACTACCACAATCAGGATACAGAACAGTTTAATCACCCCCGAATATTTCCTCTGCTGCCCTTTGTAGTCAATTTCTCCTTCATCCCCAGGTTCTGACAATCATGGATCTATCCCTATCTCTATCCCTATCTTTTTGCCTTTTCCAGAGTGTTATATAAATGGAATCCTGGGCCTGGTTTCTTTTATTCCACAAAGTGCATTTGAGATTCATTCATTTGTTGCATGTATTAGTAGTTCATTCTTTTTTTTTTTAAATTGTTGAGTACTATTCCATTGTATAGATGTACCACAGTTTGTTTACCCATTCCCTAGGTGAAGGTCATTTGGGTTGTTTCCATTTTGGCAATTATGAATAAAGCTGCTATTAATATTTGTGTACAGATTTTTGTGCAAACACATTTTCATTTCTCTTGCATAAATATCTAAAAGTGGAATTGCTGAGTCATATGGTAACTATGTTTAACTTTATAAGCAACTGCCATTCTGCTTTCCAGAACAGATGTGTTACACTTATACACACCGTAATGAGAGCTCTAGTTGCTCTGTATCCTTGACTGCATTGGGTATTGTCATTTTAAAAAGTCATTCTAACAGGTGTATGGTGGCATATCATTGTTTTAATTTGCATTTCCCTAATGACAAATGATGTTCAACATCTTTAAAACAATTTTAAAAAAATTTCCATAGGTTATTTGGGAACAGGTGTTGTTTGGTTATGTGAGTAAGTTCTTTAGTGGTGATTTGTGAGATTTTGGTGCACCCATCACCTGAGCAATATACACTGCACCCTATTTGTAGTCTTTTATCCCTCACCCCCTTCCCGTCCTTTCCCCCTGAGTCCCCAAAATCCACTGTGTCATTCTTATGCCTTTGCATCCTCACAGCTTAGTTCCCACTTATGAATGAGAACATATGATGTTTGGTTTTCCATTTCTGAGTTATTTCACTTAGAATAGTAGTCTCCAGTTTCATCCAGGTCACTGCAAATGCTGTTAATTCATTCCTTTTTATGGCTGAGTAGTATTCGAACATATATATATATATATATATATATAACAGTTTCTTTATCCACTCATTGATTGATGGGCATTTGGGTTGGTTCCACGTTTTTGCAGTTGCGAATTGTGCTGCTATAAACATGCACATGCAAGTATCTTTTTCGTATAATGACTTCTTTTCCTCTGGTTAAATACCCAGTAGTGGGATTGCTGGATCAAATGCTAGTTCGGCTTTTAGTTCTTTAAGGAATCTTCACACTGTTTTCCATAGTGGTTGTACTAGTTTACATTCCCACCAGCAATGTAGAAGTATTCCTTGTTCACCGCATCCATGCCAACATCTACAATTTTTGGACTTTCTGATTGTGGCCATGCTTGCAGGGGTAAGGTGGCATCACATTGTGGTTTTGATTTGCATTTCCCTGATCATTAGTGATTTTGAGCATTTTTTCATGTTTGTCGGCCATTGGTATATCTTCTTTTGAGAATTGTCTGTTCAGGTCCTTAGCCCACTTCTTGATGGGATTGTTTGTTTTTTTCTTGCTAATTTGTTTGAGTTTGTTGTAGATTCTGGGCATTAGTCCTTTGTCAGATGTATAGATTGTGAAGACTTTTTCCCACTCTGTGGGTTGTCTGTTTACTCTGCTGATTGTTCCTTTGGCTGTGCACATGTTCTTTAGTTTAATTAAGTCCCAGCAATTTATCTTTGTTTTTATTGCATTTGCTTTTGGGTTCTTGGTCAATAAATCCTTGCCTAAGCGAATATCTAGAAGGGTTATTCCAATGTTATCTTCTAGAATTTCTATAGTTTCAGGTCCTTATTTAAGTCCTTGATCTATCTTGAGTTGATTTTTGTATAAGGTGAGAAATGAAGATCCAGTTTCATTCTCCTACATGTGGCTAGCCAAGTATCCCAGCACCATTTGTTGAGAAGGATGTCCTGGCAGGGTGTGGTGACTCATGCCTGTAATCCCAGCACTTTGGGAGGCTGAGGCGGGTGGATCATGAGGTCAGGAGTTCGAGACCAGCCTGGCCAACATCGTGAAATCCTGTCTTTACTGAAAATACAAAAAATTAGCTGGGCATGGTGGCAGGTGCCTGTAATCCCAGTTACTTGGGAGGCCGAGGCAGGAGAATTGCTTGAATCTGGGAGGCAGAGGTGGTTGCAGTGAGCCAAGGCTGCACCACTGCACTGCAGCCTGGGTGACAGAGCAAGTCTCTGTCTCAAAAAAAAAAAAAAAAAGAAAAAAAAAGAAAGAAAGAAAAGAGTGTCCTTTCTCCACTTGATGTTTTTGCTTGCTTTGTCAAAGATCATTTGGCTATCAGTATTTGGGTTTATTTCTGGGTTCTCTATTCTTTTCCATTGGTCTATGTGCCTATTTTTTTGTACCAGTACCATGCTGTTTTGGTGACTATGGCCTTATAGTATAGTTTGAAATCAGGTAATGTGATGCCTCCAGATTTGTTCTTTTTGCTTAGTCTTGCTTTGGTTATGTGGGCTCTTTTTTGATTCCATATGAATTTTAGATTTTTTTTTTAATTCTGAGAAGAATGATGATGGTAGTTTGATGGGAATTGCATTGAATGTGTAGATAGCTTTTGGCAGTATGGTCATTTTCACAATATTGATTCTACCCATCCATGGGATGGTGATGGGTTCTATCAATGGATAGAATCAATGGCATGGGGTGTGTTTCCATTTGTTTGTGTCGTCTATGATTTCTTTCAGCAGTGTTTTGTAGTTTTCCTTGTAGAGGTCTTTCACCTCCTTGTTTAGGTATATTCCTAAGTATTTTATTTTTTATTTTTTGCAGCTATTGTAAAAGGGGTTGAGTTCTTGATTTGATTTTCTGCTTGGTTGCTGTTGGTGTATAGAAGAGCTACTGATTTGTGTACATTAATCTTGTATCCAGAAACTTTGCTGAATTCTTTTATCAGTTCTAGGAGCTTTCTGGAGGAGTCTTTGGGGTTTTCTAGGTAAACGATCTTACCATCAGTAAACGGTGACAGTTTGACTTCCTCTTTACTGATTTGGATGCCCTTTATTTCTTTCTCTTGTCTGATTGCTCTGGCTAGGACTTCCAGTACTGTGTTGAATAGGAGTGGTAAGAGTGGGCATCCTTGTCTTTTTCCAGTTCTCAGAGGGAGTGCTTTCAACTTTTTCCCATCCAGTATTATGTTGGCTGTGGGTTTGTCATAGATGGCTTTTATTATATTGAGGTATGTCCCTTGTATGCTGGTTGTGCTGAGGTTTTTAATCATAGAGAGATGCTGGATTTTGTCAAACTGTTTTTTGGCATCTGTTGAGATGATCATGTGATTTTTGTTTTTAATTCTGTTTATGTGGTGTATCACATTTATTGACTTGCGTATGTTAAACCATCCCTGCCTCCCTGGGATGAAAGCCACACTTGATCATGGTGAATTATCTTTTTGATATGTTGTTGGATTCAGTTAGCTAGTATTTTGTTAAGGATTTTAGCATCTATGTTCATCAGGGATATTGATCTATAGTTTTCTTTTTTGTTTATATCCTTTCTTGGTTTTGGTATTAGGGTGATGCTGGCTTCATAGAATGAATTGTGGAGGGTTCCCTCTTTCTCTATCTTGTGGAATAGTGTCAATAGGATTGGTACCAATTCTTCTTGAATGTCTGGTAGAATTCTGCTGTGAATCTGTCTGGTCCTGGACTTTTTTTTTGTTGGTAATTTTGTAATTACCATCTCAATCTCATGGCATGTTATTGGTCTGTTCAGGGTATCTAATTCTTCCTGATTTAAGCTAGGAGGATTGTATCTTTCCAGTTATTTATCCATCTCTTCTAGGTTTTCTAGTTTATGTGCATAAAGGTGTTCATAGTGGCCTTGAATGGTCTTTTGTATTTCTATGGCGTCAGGTGTGATATCTCCCATTTCATTTCTTATTGAGCTTATTTGGATTTTCTCTCTTCTTTTGTTGGTTAATCTTGATAAAGGTCTATCAATTTTATTATCTTTTCAAAGAACTAGCTTTTTGTTTCATTTATCTTTTGTATTTCTTTTTTTTTGTTTCAATTTCATTTAGTTCTGCTCTGATGTTGGTTATTTCCTTTCTTCACTGGGTTTGAGTTTGATTTGTTCTTGTTTCTCTAGTTCCTTGAGGTATGACCTTATATTGTCTGTGCTCTTTCAGACTTTTCAATGTAGGCATTTAGGACAATGAATTTTCCTCTTAACACCACCTTTGCTGTGTCCCAGAGGTTTTGATAGGTTATGTCACTGTTGTTCAGCTCGAAGAATTTTTAAACTTCCATCTTGATTTCATTTTTGACCCAATGCTCATTCAGGAGCAGGTTATTTAATTTCCATGTATTTGCATGATTTTGAAAGTCCCTTTTGGAGTTGATTTCCAGTTTTATTCCACTGTGGTCTGAGTAAGTGCTTAATATAATTTCAATTTTTAAAAATTTATTGAGGCTTGTTTTGTGGCATATCATATGGTCTATCTTAGAGAAAGTTCTATGCACTCTTGAATAGGATGTATGTTCTGCAGTTGTTGGATGGAATGTTCTGTATATATCTGTTAAGTCCTTTTGTTCCAGGGTATAGTTTAAATCCATTGTTTCTTTGTTGACTTTCTGTCTTGATGACCTGTCTAGTGCTGTTGGTGGAGTATTGAAGTCCCCCACTATTGTCGTGTTGCTGTCTATCTCATTTCTTAGGTCATTAGTAATTGTTTTATAAATTTGGCAGCTCCAGTGTTCGGTACATATATGTTTAGGATTGTGATATTTTCCTGTTGGACAAGGCCTTTTATCATTATGTAATGTTCCTCTTTGTCTTTTTAAACTGCTGTTGCTTTAAAGTTTGTTTTGTCTGATGTAAGAATAGCTACTCCTGCTCGCTTTTGGTGTCCAGTTGCCTGAAATGTCTTTTTCCACCCCTTTACCTTAAGTTTGTGTGAGTCCTTATGTGTTAGGTGAGTCTCTTGAAGGCAGCAGATAGTTGGTTGGTGAATTCTTATCCATTCTTCAATTCTGTATCTTTTAAGTGGAGCATTTAGGCCATTTATATTCAATGTTAGTATTGAGATGTGAGGTACCATTCCATTCATTGTGCTGTTTGTTGCCTGTGTATCTTGGTTTTTTGTTTTTGTCTTTTAAATTGTATTTTTGTTTTATAGCTCCTGTGAGACTTATGCTTTAAAGAGGTTCTATTTTGATGTGTTTCCAGGATTCGTTTCAAGATTTAGAGCTCCTTTTAGCAGTTCTTGTAGTGGTGGGTTGGTAGTGGCAAATTCTGTCAGCATTTGTTTGTCTAAAAAAGACTGTATCTTTCCTTCTTATATGAAGCTTAGTTTCACTGGATACAAAATTCTTGGCTGATAATGGTTTTGTTTGAAGAGGCTGAAGATAGGGCCCCAATCCTTTCTAGCTTGTAGCGTTTCTGCCGAGAAATCTGTTGTTAATCTCATAGGTTTTCCTCTATACGTTACCTGGTGCTTTTGTCTAACAGCTCTTGAGATTCTTTCCTTTGTCTTAACTTTAGATAACCTGATGACAATGTGCCTAGGCCATGATCTTTTTGTGATGAATTTCCCAGGTGTTCTTTTTGCTTCTCGTATGTGGATGTCTAGGTCTCTATCAAGGCCAGGGAAATTTTCCTCGATTATTCCCCCAAATATGCTTTCCAAACTTTCAGATTTCTCTTCTTCCTCAGGAACATCAATTAGATTTGGTCATTTAACATAATCCTGGACTTCTTGGAGGCTTTGTTCATATTTTCTTATTCTTTTTTCCTTGACTTAGTTAGATTGGGTTAATTCAAATATCTTGTCTTTGAGCTCTGAATTTCTTTCTTCTACTTGTTCAATTCTATTGCTGAGATTTTCCAGAGCATTTTGCATTTATGTAAGTGTGTCCATTGTTTCCTGAAATGTTGATTGCTTTTTATTTCTCCTTCTTGTAGTGTCTGTACATTGAAGGGTTAGGCGTTTATTGTAGTCTTCACTGCTTGGGCTTACTTGTAACCGTCCTTCTTGGCAAGGCTCCCCAGATATTCAAAAGGACTTGGGTGTTGTGATCTAAGCTGTATCTGCTTTAGTGGGCATCCCAAACCCAGTAATGCTTTGGTTTTTGCAGTGTCATAGAGGTACCACCTTGATGGTCTTGGACAAGATGTGGGAGAATTATCTGGATTACTAGGCAGACTCTTGTTCTTTTCCCTTAGTTGCTCTTAAACATAGAATCTCTCTGTCTGTTCTGAGCCAACTAAAGCTGGGGGTAGAGTGACATAAGCACCCCTGTGGCCACCACCACTATGACTGCATTGGGCTAGACGAGCAAGCACATTGCAGGGTCTTACCCAAGGCCTGCTGTAACCACTGCCTGGCTACTGCCTATGTTTGCTCAAGGCCCTGGGGCACTACAATCAGCATGTGGCAAAGCCAGCCAGGCCTTTGTCATTCCCTTCAGGAGAGTGAGGTTCCCTAAGCCCCAGGTGGGTCCAGAAGTTGGCGATTGGAGTCAGCGACTAGAGCCAAAAACCTTAGAAGTCTAAGTGGGGTTCTATTGTATTGTGGCTGAGCTGGCAATCAAACCACAGGACACAGTTCTTCCTACTCTTTCTTTTGCATTCCAAAGGCAGAGCAGCCTCACCCTGAAGCTACCACCATCCGCAGCCCATGAAGGGTACTGTCGGATTACTGCTGATGTTCCCTTAAGACCTAAGGTCTCTTAAGTCAGCTTTTCATGAATGTCGCCTGGCCTGAGTCACTCTTCAGGGCAGTGGGCTCCCCTCTGGCCCAGGGCAGGTCCAGAAATATTGTCCAAGAGACAAGTCCTGGGATCGGGGACCCCAAGAGCTTGCTTGTTGCTCTACTCCTCTGTGGCAGTGCTGGTACCTAAGGCATAAGACAAAGTCCCCTGTACTTTTTCCTCTGCTTTTCTCAAGCAGAAGGCCCTATAGCCACCACAGCTCGTTATGTGCTGAGTATCACCTGAAGCCAGCAAGTCTCAGAGGTTCACCCTAGGCCCTCGATGTGGTACCTGGGTATCACTGCTGGTTATTCAGGGTCCAAGGGCTCTTCAGTTAGCAGGTGACGAATGCTGACAGAAGTTGGTTCTTTCCTTCAAGGCAGCAGGTTCCCTTCTGGCCCAAGGTGTGTCTAGAAATGTCTGGGAGTCAGGGCCTGGAACCGGGGCCTCATGACTCTGATCAGTGTCCTATACTACTGTGGCTGGCCTGGTATCCTAGATGTAAGACACAGTCCTCCCCAGTCTTCCCTCACTTCTGCTCAAGCAGAAGGAAGGGGTCTCTTTTGGAGCCTAGATCTGTGGAGCCTGGGTTTAGGGGAAAGGTGGTGCCAGAACTCTCTTGGCTGCCCCAGCTGGTGTCTAAATATGTTGCACCCACACCGCCCACCCTCCGCCCTGCCCCCCGACCTCCACCTCAGTTCACTGTCTTGGGCCTAGTTCAGCACTACGGCTCACCTAAGAGTTGCAGTCTTTATGTCCTAGACTGCCTTTCAAGATTACTTGGAGACATGGAGGGCTGTAGTCCTTGGTAGCAAGATTTGCAGGCACCGAGTTTGGACTGTTGGGATTGGCGATTTCCCTCTGGCTAGGGCTGGATTAAATGCGCCTTCTGTAGTTGAGCACCAACTGAGTTTGATATGGTTTTCCTTTCTGCTCTAACAGGACATCACTGAGCTCACTGCCTCACAATTGCTGTGTTTCTCCCTCCCCCAGTGCCCAGACGTGCTCTGGGTACCATGCTGCTGCTGCCAGAGGTTGGGGAGGGGTGGCATCCACAATTAAGGAATGTTTTTGTATCTCTTCAGTGCCTCTTTCAGCGATATGAAGTTAAAACCTGGTACTGTAAGTGCTCACTTGATTTTTGGTTTTTATAAAGCTGTTTTTTTTTTTTTTTTTCTGTGTAGATTGTTGTTATCTTGGCAACCCTGTGGGGAGGATCATTGGTGGAGCTTTCTATACCACCATGTTGCTCCCTCTGCTCCCCTGATTTTTGTGTGTTGATTTTGTATCATGCAACTTTACTGAATTTATTTATCAGATCTAAGAGTCTTTTGGTGGAATCTTTAGGTTTTTCTTAATATAAGATCATATCATCTGCAAAAAGTGACAATTTGACTTCTTCTTTTCTAATTTGGGTGCCTTTTATTTGTTTCTCTTGCCTGATTGCTCTGGCTAGGACTTCTAGTAGTATGTTTAATAGAAGTGTTGAAAGTGGATATCTGCCTGTAATCCCAGCACTTTGGGAAGCTGAGGTGGGCGGATTGCTTGAGGTCAAGAGTTCAAGACTAGCCTGGCCAACACAGTAAAACCCAGTCTGTACTAAAAATACAAAAATTGGCTGGATGTGGTGGTACATACCTGTAATCCCAGCTTCTCCGGAGGCTGATACAGGAGAATCACTTGAACCCAGGAGGTGGAGGTTGCAGTGAGCCGAGATTGCGCCACTGCACTCCAGCCTGGGTGTTAGAGTGAGACTCCTTGCCTTTTTCTAGATCTCAGAGGATAGGCTTTCAGCTTTCTTCTAAACTGTATCTCTGTAGTATCAGTTGTAATGTGTCTGTTTTTGTTGCTGATTTTATTTATCTAGGTCTTCTCTCTTTGGTTAGCCTAGCTAGGACTTTATTGATTTTGTTTATATTTTCAAAAAATCAACTTTTTGTTTCTTTGATCTTTGGTGGTTTTTTTTTTTTTTTGAGATGGAGTCTTGCTCTGTTGCCCAGGCTGGATTGCAGTGGTGCAATCTCAACTCACTGAAACCTCTGCCTCCGGGGTTCAAGTGATTCTCCTGCCTCAGCCTCCCAAGTAGCTGGGACTTCAGGTGCATGCCACCATGCCTGGCTAATTTTTTGTATTTTTAATAGAGACGGATTTCACCATGTTAGCCAGGATGGTCTCAGTCTCCTGACCTCGTGATCCCCCCGCCTCATCCTCCCAAAGTGCTGAGATTACAGGCGTGAGCCACCACGCCTGGCCTTGTGTTATTTTTTAGTCTCTGTTTTATTTAGTTCTGCTCTGATCTTTATTATTTCTTTTCTTCTCCTGATTTTGTTTGGTTTTTTCTTGCTTTTCTAGTTTCTTGAGGTGCATCTTAGATTGTGCATTTGAAATCTTTCTACTTTTTTGATGTGGGCATTTGTTGCTATAAACTTTCCTTTGAGCATCACTTTTGCATTTTCACCCATAGGTTTTGGTATGTTGTGTTTTGATTTTCATTTGTTTTGAGAAATTTTTTTATTTCCTCCTTAGTTTTTTTCCTGACCCAATAGTCATTCTGCACATCTGGTACAACAGTTGCCCCTTCTAATTTTTTGAATTTGCTTTTATAAGGGAGTACTTTTTCCTGAAGCTGTGTCTATGTTGTTGGTTGGGCAGGGCACTTTAGCTTTGATTCTGGGTTCATGCAGTAGTGTAGTCTTCATATGATTTCTTCAGCGGTAAACAGACTCAGCAGTGTTTGTAATTTCCTTGGGGGATTAGGGTATGGTTGTTAGTAGAGGCTGTGATAAACTTTTGCTGGGGATAGGGATGTCAGGTGCATAGGATGTCCTTTGGCCCTAGTCGTGGTGGTGGCAGGCCAACCATGCTTGTCCTTGAGCCTCAGGGCACCATATACTGGCACCAGTGTTAATAGGCCTAGGTGGGCTGATTCTTGAGCCTCCGGGCAGCTTGCTTGGGTGCTGGGAATGGCAGAGGTGGGCTAGGTGGGTTGGTGGGTCCTTAGGCCCCTGGTCAGTGGGCGTGGTTTAGGCAATGGCAGTAGCAGTAGTGGGACCCTATGACTCCCAAGTGATCTTTGCTCATGTGGTAGTGGCTATGACAGGCTAGATGGGCCAGTCCCCATGTCCACAAGTGGTGTGTGCAGGTGGGTGCCAGCTGTGCTGATAGCACGAGGTTTGGTGGGCCTATCCTTAGGCTTCTGGGCTGAGTGCTCAGGTGCTGACAGTGATTGGAAGGGGCGGGTAATCCCCAGACCCTAGATAACATGCTTGAGCATGGGGGGATGGGTGGAGCAAGGCCGGAGAGTCCTGTCCTCAGGTCCCCCAGTGGTGTGTGGGGGCATTGGCTATGGTAGGCAGGAGCAGAGTGAGCCCAAGGCCCCTGGCAGAATGCTCAAGTAGGGGAAGCAGTGGCTGCACTGTGGCCCTGCTGTTGGGGAGGGTGAGGTTGCTTTTAGTGGCGGCAGTCATAAACACATGGCTAGGGAGTGCATGCTTCAGCCCTGGGTGGTGTGTATAAGCAAGGTAGCCTTTCTTGAGTGCACTTTTAAATGTGTGACAGCCCTGCTACTAGGGGTGGCTGGGTTACTGCTAATGGCTCATGCTTTGGCCCTGGCAACAGCAGCCAGCAGTAATACCTGCATGTGGGCAATGCCAGTGGGACTCCAGGGATGTGGGGATGCAGGGACTATTGGGCCCCAGAGCAGGATGCAGTCTGCTGGGGGCTTGTTTCTCAAAACAGTGCCTTGCTGCAGCTGCTTAGGACTTGGGGTATGTATGGAACCTGGCATGAGCTCCCCCTTTGGAGTAATGCGGTTGCACAGTGTCCAGGCAGCTGCCTATACTAACCTCACAGCCTGCATGTGTTGAGGGTTTTCATGTGGCTAAGACTGCAGAAGTCCAAGGTGGGAATGTGGACCACAGTGGTGGGGACGTCACTCACTTACCCTTTCCCCAGATTGTGGAGCCTCTCCAGGCTCACAGCTGATCCCAGCCTCCAGGTTGCCTTGCTTCCCTCTCCTTCCTTGCTTTAGGCGTTTCTTTGTTACTTCCCTGTTGAATTCTAGTATTTTCTCTTAGGTGATCTATTTGAAGTGTGATTATCTCTGCTATTTTAGTTTTTCTTTGTGGAGGAAAGGAGTATCAGATGTCTCTAGTCAGCCATCTTGAAGTCCCTCTGAGATAAGTAAGTTTAAGACTTAGGAGATCCAGGGCTCTAAGGCCAGGGGTAAAATGGTTAAATAATATGAAGATGAAGAACCCACAGATGTGAGCAGAGAGCAAAGTGGGTAGATTACAAAGCAGATATTGAACCATTGAGGATGCTGGGTTATTGTTTCTGCCATATGAGGAAGTGAACCATAGATATCCAGTCTGCATACTCTACTTAACCCATGCTTGTCTCCTTCCTCAAATGTTCCCTTTTTGTTTGTACATATATTTTCACAGAATCAGAAACACTCAACGCAACAACCCTAGGAAGGATTAATACTTCTATTCCCCATATTTGGCAGTATTCTATAGAGTGGAAATTGAAATCTCTCCCGAGACTGACTCTAGGCAGCATATTGAAAATTGAATGTTGGTATACATATCATAGAACACCAGACATCTGCTGTACCAGAAAAGCTTGACATTATTGTTCTCCCAGCCTTACTGCCTTAGGTTATCCTGTCTCTTGTTTTTTAAAGAGCTGGATGTCTGTACAGAGAATGTTATTTATCATAATTCTGTGATAAATCTTATCATCAGACATATAAACACCTAAATGAATCAACTGGAAGTTGCTAAAGATGTGTATTTTGTAAAACTTTGAGATACATGTTTTTTCATTTTATGCTTTATCGTCCTGAAGTAACATGTCAGAATCCATCAGTAAACTGATTCTGCACTGTATTAATGTTTTGTTTTATAAAGTGAAGTTTATCTTGTGTGATTCTGTTTGGCAATCATTTTTATTAAGGAGAGATGTCACCTTTCATATATGTTTATCTATAGTTTGTCCAGATCTGTGCCAGGTAGCGTGAAGGGATACAATACATTGTTCTTGGAGGATTACAATCTAGTTGGGGAGAAATAATAGATGCTGGAGGCAGCTAGATTTAGTACCATAGATTTTAAACATTAATTATACACTGTCATATCATTTTTAATCATTTTGTGGGTGTTGGAGGCAGTGTATGAACTGGACAAACACTGAAATATCTGTGGAAATTTTCTTGTGGAACTTTGATGTAAATAACTTGGGACAAGGGAGAAGTTCTTAGGATGGAAGAACTAAAAGAAAACACATAAAGAAAAATATGTGTGTTTACGGAGGAAACAAGTGAGAAAGTAATGGCAGAAGGGGTAGAAGACAAAGGATTTGAGAGCCTGAATGTCATAAAGAGTCTCAATGCAAGTTCAGTGGGAAGGAGGGTGAGGTGAGGAGAGAGAAAGTTGAATTTAAAGGGAGTATTTTGTTGTTCAGGATAAAATCCTGAGAGAAACAGTGATTTGTGTTGAGGAAGTCCAAGCTCACATTTACAAGCTCACATTACAAGCTCAAATGTTACAAGCTTGTATTTCCTTCATGGCTAGCTCACAGGTTTACCTCCTTTAAAATATCTTCAGATCAAGCTCTGGATGTTCCCTTTTTCTGAATGGTGTTTATGTTTGAGTGTACATTGACTTAGCATCCAGTGATTTAAAGTATGTTTCTTTCGGCTGGGCGCGGTGGCTCATGCCTGTAATCCCAGCACTTTGGGAGGCTGAGGCAGGTGGATCACCTGATGTCAGGAGTTCGACACCAGCCTGGCCAACATGGCGAAACCCCGTCTCTACTAAAGATACAAAATTAGCCAGGTGTGATGGCACATGCCTATAATCCCAGCTACTTGGGAGGCTGAGGCAGGTGAATCGCTTGAACCTGGGAGTTGGAGGTTGCAATGAGCTGAGATCACACCACTGTACTCCAGCCAGGGCAATGAGAGTGAAACTCTGTCTCAAAAAAAAAAAAAAAAAAAGTTTATTTCATCTCCCCAAGTAGATTTAATGATTATATATTCTATTTTAAATACAATAGAC
Source organism: Pongo pygmaeus (assembly GCF_028885625.2). Taxonomy (NCBI): domain Eukaryota; kingdom Metazoa; phylum Chordata; class Mammalia; order Primates; family Hominidae; genus Pongo; species Pongo pygmaeus. Next base: position 25,915,353 of record NC_072396.2, read on the forward strand.
TACTATTGAAATTTGATTCAGAAAACTGATTTAGAAGCCATCTAGTCCAGTATCTTCCTCTGTAGTGGCTACTGATCTCTACCCAGAATGCTGTCTCTTCCACAGCTTGGGTGTCCTTTGATTTTAAAAGCCTTGACCTGTGATTTTCTTTAGAGGAAAGGCCTTGGGCTGCTAGTCACTTTGTCCAGACACAGACAGCTGGAAGTGCCTGGGAGTTTAGTGTTACCATCTCCATCCCCGTCCTCATACCAACCAATGACTGACAGGTGAGTATGAAAGCACAACTCCTCTGACTCAAGTTGGGACAGTGTTGAGGCTAGGCTTTATGTGTGTGATCCAGAGCACCTTGATCAGGCTCAGGCTGGGACTTCAGCTGAAATCACACCCTTGTTTGGCTTTCTCTCTCTGTGTATTCCCTCCCCATCACACACACTCTCTCTGATCTTTCCTTACTTAATAAACCAGTTGCACATGAATCCTCATCTTAAGGTTCATTGAGATTATTGACCTACAGCATCCTCATTTTACTATGGGGAAACTGAGGCCTACTGTGGTTCACCCATTTGTCTAGTCATGCAGAGCCTACTTTTTGATCCAAATCTCTTGATTTCCATTTCTATGCTCTTTTAACTTCTCCTTAGTAGTTCTACATATTCAATAGACATAGAAAAATTGTCTATTGAGTTGGTGAATAAATGATGAATGCACAGGCATTTTACTGTATGCTTAAAGGAGGCATGAATTTAAGATGTAATTCTTACTCTCCAGAAACTTAAAAACAAGAGAAGGGATACGACTAATATTTATTAAATCGAATAAGAAGGCAAGTTGCTGTTAGATCTAGAAGAACAAGGGACAGACAGAGAATGCATGATTAGAGAAGGCAGAGAGAGAGAGAGAGAGAGAGAGTCAGAGAGAGTCAGCTTCAAAAACAGTATAGCATCTGCATTGCAGCTGAGAATGGTTAAGTTTAAACAAAATTTGTTTCAAAGTTGTTGGCATTTTAAAACCTGGTATAGTTTTGTGTCCTAATGTTTTCACCCCACTTTGGGTACATTTCCATATTATCATGAATTGGGCTTTAAAATCACTCTTTAATAGAGACCCAGAATTTAATGGCATAGAGATAGGTTGAATATATTTAATGATGCTCTTATTTTTGAATACTTAGATTTCTCTAAATTTCGATAATGGAATGACACTGCACTGAAGATCTTTGTAGATAAATATTAGCCTGCATTCTGAGATTATATGTGGAGAGTAAATTACTAGATATATAACTACTGGGTTAGAGGGTAGAAAGTTTTTTGAGCATTTCTGAGACATATTGCCAAATTGCTTTCCAGAAAAGATTTCCAATGCTAGTACTTCACTTCTCAACGGCACATGGCTGTAGCTTCTCCAGAAGTTCTGGTCATTTGTTTATTTATTAATTCATTAAATATTTATTGAGCTCTGACTACATGGGAAACCACATGCTAAGTTGTTCTACATTATTATGTTCTACCTGATAATGTAGAATATTTATTGAGTTTTCCTCTTCTACTCTACCTTTTTTCTTCCACTTACAATATTAGCCCAGAATTAAGCATAAAGTAGGTGCTCAATATGTGCTTGTTCATTGATTGAAATGTGAACAATAGTCAAATTTTGCTACTTCTGTGCCTTACCAGACCACGAACACATTGGTTTCCTTTTTCTATTATTTTCTGAGATCTAGCCAGGAATTATTTCATTATTTGTTGACCTATTATCATTGTTCATTCTGTTCTTGTTCAAGGTTGCACTATCTTCTCTTATCCCTCTGAGGATATTAATGACAATTTTGAGGATTTTTTCTTTTTCACCCTTCACACTTTCTGTTTCTCCCAGCAACCTTTTTCCTGTTTGTTTTGATTTCTATCTTTAATATTAAGACTTACCTTAACCACCTAGTTTTTCTTGTCTAATTACATTCAAGGATGGGCATACATAATAATAACAGTTAACAACTATATGAAGCTTACTCTATGCCAAGCTCTGTTCTAAGAGGTTTACATTTAATTCTCACAATAACTCCATAAAACAGGTTCTCTTATTATTTCTGTTTTGTAGATTAAGTAGGAAAGGTTAATAACTTGCCAAAGGCTTCATGTCTAATAAATAGCAGAGCTAGCATTGTACCTGAGAGTGTTCGGATCCATAGTCTGTGCATATTACCACCGTGCCATAGCGTCTGCTTACAAACTTATGCAGAGTGGTTGCAGGTCAGGCTGGTACTTGATGTCTTTTTATCTTGGTTTGATTAGACTCTCCTGTGCAGATCCTGCCTAGCAGCCAGGGTTCTGGAATCTAAAGGGGAAAGAAGGCTGAGTGTCTTAACATTCAGAGCATGAATTTTCCCTTAATCCAACCCCCTGTTTTCATTACAACGCTTGCCTTTGTTTGACCTTCGGTTGCCTGTTCAGAGGCCTTCAGGTATACCCTCACCAAAGAACATGTCTCTGATCTTTTGAAGAGGTGGAAAGGGGTCAGTGGACTGAATGTACTGAGTAGAGGAGGATATCTGGGAATGTAACTCCTTTTTTTTTTTAAAGTAGCTTTATTGAGATATACCAGTTTCAAAAGTAAAACTCAACAGTTTCTAGTATATTCAAAGAATTGTGCAAACAACACCACAATCAATTTTAGAACCTTTTGTTCCCCCCAAACAAAATCCTGTACGCATTAACAGATACTCCCCATGTTTGTGGGAATTGGGGTAATTCTTTGCTTTCTAATACTTTTCTGTTTTGCTTGTTTTTTTAGAAAAATGATAAGCACAGGTCGTTTTCGTAAAAATTATAAAATCATTATGTAAAAAGCCCAATGTCTTAAAAGTTAAAGGAGTAGGATGTCTCAAAGAGAGCATGAATAATAACATCAAATAGAATAGAGAAGTCGAAGGGGACAAAGACTGAAAGAGATCATTATTCCTCCAATTGTAGGCACTGCATTCTTATTTTCATCTGGCAACTTTAATTTTGAACTCAGAGGGTGATGTGGTTTAGCTCTGTGTCCCCACCTACATCTTACCTGGAATTGTAATCCCCATAATCCCCACATGTCAAGGGTGGGACCAGGTGGAGGTAATTGAATCACGAGGGTGTTTTCCCCCATGCTGTTCTTGTGATAATGAGTGAGTCTCACGAGATCTGGTGGTTTTATAAACATCTGGCATTTCCCCTGCTTGCACTCATTCTGTCTCCTGCCACCCTGTGAAGAGGTGCCTTCCATCATAAGTTTCCTGAGGCCTCCCCAGCCATGTGGAACTGTGAGTCAATTAAACCTCTTTTCTTTATAAATTACCCAGTCTCGGGTATTTCTTCATAGCAGCATGAGAATGGACTAATACAGTAAATTGGTACCCAGAATGGGGTGCTGCCATAAAGATACCTGAAAATGTGGAAGCAACTTTGGAACTGAGTAACAGGCAGAGGTTGGAACAGTTTGGAGGGCTCAGAAGACGTGAAAATGTGGGAAAGTTTGGAACTTCCTAGAGACTTGTTGAATGCCTTTGACCAAAATCCTGATAGTGATAAGGACAATGAAGTCCAGGCTGAGGTTTTCTCAAATGGAGATGGGAACTTGTTGGGAACTGGAGTAGAGGTCACTCTTGCTATGTTTTAGCAAAGAGATTGGTGACATTTTGCCCCTGCCCTAGAGACCTATAGAATTTTGACCTTGAGAGAGATAATTTAGGGTATCTGGCAGAAGAAATTTCTAAGTGGCAAAGTGTTCAAGAGGAAGCAGAGCATAAAAGTTTGGAAAATTTGCAGCCTGACAATGTGATAGAAAAGAAAAACCAATTTTCTGGGGAGGAATTCAAGCCAGCTGTAGGAATTTGCATAAGTAATGAGGAGCTGAATGTTAATCACCAAGACAATGGGGAAAATGTCCCCAGGGTATGTCAGGGACCTTCAAGGCAGCCCCTACCATCACAAGCCCAGAGGCCTAGGAGAAAAAAATGGTTTCGTGGGCCAGGCCCTGGCCCCCATACCGCCTGCTGTGTGCATCCTAGGGACTTGGTGCTCTGCATCCCAGCCATTCCAGCTGTGGCTTAAAGGGGCTAAGATATAGCTTGGGCCATGGCTTCAGAGGGTGCAAGCCCCAAGCCTTGGCAGCTTCCTCATGGTGTTGAGCCTGTGGGTACACAGAAGTCAATAACTGAGGTTTGGGAGCCTCTGCCTAGATTTCAGAGGATGTATGGAAACTCCTGGATGTCCAGGTGGAAGTTTGCTGCAGGGGCAAAGCCTTCATGGAGATCCTCTGCTAGGGCAATGCAGGAGGGAAATGTGGGATTAGAGCCCCACACAGAGTCCCCACTGCCTAGTGGAGCTGTGAGAAGAGGGCTACCATCCTCCAGACCCTAGAATGGTAGATCCACTGACAGCTTGCATCATGCAAGCTGGAAAGCCACAGGCATTCAATGCCAGCCTGTAAAGGCAACTGGGAGGGGGCTGCACCCTGCAAAGCCACAGGGGCAGAGCTGCCCAAGGTTGTGGGAGCCTACCTCTTGCATCAGCATAACCTGGATGTGAGACATGGAGTCAAAGGGGACCATTTTGGAACTTTAAGGTTTAATGACTGCCCCGTTGGATTTCAGACTTGCATGGGGCCTGTAGCGCCTTTGTTTTGGCCAATTTCTCCCATTTGGAAAGGGTGTATTTACCCAATTGCTGTACCTCCATCATATCTAGGAAGTAACTAACTTGCTTTTGATTTTACAGGCTCATAGGCAAAAGGAACTTGCTTTGTCTCACATGAGACTTTGGACTTGGACTTTCGAGTTAATGGTAGAATGAGTTAAGACTTTGGGGACTGTTGGGAAAGCATGATTGTGTTTTGAAATGTGAGGACATGAGATTTGAGAGGCACTAGGGGTGGAATGATATGGTTTGGCTGTGTCCCCACTCAAATCTCATCTTGAATTGTAGTTCTCATAATCCCCATGTGTTGTGGGAGGGACCTGGTAGGAGGTAATTGAATCATGGGGCAGTTACCTCCATGCTGTTCTCGTAATAGTGAGTGAGTTCTCATGAGATCTGATGGTTTTATAAGGGACTTTCCCCACCTTTGCTCTGCACTTCTCCTTGCTGCCATCATGTGAAGAAGGACGTGTTAGCTTCCCCTTCCAAAACAATTGTAAGTTTCCTGAGACAGACCTAGCCCTGTGGAACTGTGAGTCAATTAAACCTCTCTCCTTTATAAATTACCAGTCTTGGGTATTTCTTCATAGCAGCATGAAAACAGACTAATACAGAGGGCAACAAATTTATAACATATACCATGTCATGCTTAAAAAATAATTAATTAGATACATATTGATATCTCTAGAGATGCATGTGCAACTCTCTCTGAGGTTAATGAGAACTTTATTTTAAAAACTAAACCTATAATTTGGCCTAATTTCTCAGGATAACATAAAAATCACATAGAAAAATTTCTCACCTAAAACTCTTGGTATTGTCAATATGACAAATGACAATATGAACATGCATGTCTTGAACATACTATGTCAATAGATAAATGTTACTTGGGAGGATAAATCTATTACTACCCATTCAGGAAGCTTTCTGTGTCCCAAGGGCAGGGTGAACTGGAGTTTGATAGGAGAAGGAAATAAATGAGTACAGAGACATTTTGTTAAGCATTTATTTCACCCTTAAATTGGGCTAGTGTGTAGGATCACAACTCCCTAGTTCTGAGTCTTAGGCTTAAGAAACAAAATAATCTCATCACCTCCCAGTGGAAAGTCAAAGGTAGAAATTCCTTGCCGTGTACACAGCCTGAAATCCAAATCCTTATATTGTTCACCCTGAATAAGAGCAAACCAACTTCTCTCCTCTTTACTTCCTTCCATTTTTCTTTCTGTTTTTTCATGTGGGCTTCATCACCATCTTTTCCTACAATTATAATTCCAATTCCTACACATCAGTTAAATAAATTGTCATCTATGACAGTGCAGAAAGGGAGATGCAAGAATACCAGAATCAACTTCACTTGGGATCTTTAAGAAATGCATATTGTCAGGCTTCACTCCAGACCTACTGAATCAAATCTCTGAGGTGGGGCTCAGGAATACACATGTTTATTAGTTCTCCAGGTGAGAACCAGCAGTCTACAAGACATTTGGGGTCTCTGGTGAAAATCTTTTCCTGAATAACACTGGGAGAAAATTCCCTCGTGAGTCTCTTGCATTTTTGCACATCTTGTGAGCAGAGGCACTGATTGACCTTTGTTCTGCATTATTTTCTAACATATGTACATGCCAAACGGTCTTGGAAGATAGAGATTGAAAGCCTCTTGAGAGGAAGGCATATATGCTTACTGTGCAGTATAATAACTTCACCCAATAGGGCAAAGGGCAGGCATGCTAACTGCCTGCTATAGAAGATTCAGGTTCCCTAAGCTTTTGGTTTCTTAGCTGTGATGCACACCCACTGAAAATGCAGTATCCACTGGGGCCCCACTTGGTCACCCTATGGGACATGTGGGGTAAAGGAGAATTGACACAAACATGGTACTCATGCTGCTGGCTGTCCTGAGAGTAACAGTCATTTGTCTCTGATCCAGGAGTCTCCCGTTCTCTGCCAGCATCTATGAAACTATGGCAGGCTAGTTTGTCATCTTGTAAGTAGGGTAAGATTTCAGACTCTTCACAGTTCTTCATAAATAGTTCTTCACTGACCTGAGTGGTACAAGGCATTTTTTTTTTTGTTTTAGAAACCTATTGCTTTAGGTTAGGATATTGAATCTCCAGAAGTTCTCTATTGAAATATACCAGCTAGGAAGTATGGCCTTAGCCATCTATCTTAATTAATTTTATCAGATGAACTAGCAGGTCTTGAGAAAATGAAACACGATTTGAAAGAGTTGAGAAGCTGACATGTCTTGAACAGACGTGTGAAAGAGAAGGTTAGCATCAAAGAGATGGCCTAGAGTGTGAAAGGCCCAGAAGATACAGTTTTGTGCTCTGAAATTTTGCCTGGAGCCTACTCTGCCAGTATCCATCTCAGCTGGACATACAATGCACACTGATTTCCTATAATTCCCTTCCTCATTCACAGTGAATCAAGGGCATCTGCTGGCAACACTGTGGATTCTGTTGTTTGCAAACAGGAAGTAAACATCATCCATTGTCTGAGCTTTTTGGAATGGAAGTTGTTATAACATAGGCAGAAGAAGGTTTACCACGCAGTGAGAGAAGTAGAAGAAAAACGAGCTAATAAAACTGAGAAAAGAACAATAGGGGAATTTCTGCCATTGCCAATTTGTGCTGAAGCAAAGTTGGACCAAATCCATTCTTGGGAATTCCCTCAGTTTGTTTGACAAATCCACTTATTAAGTGATACACAGGTGATACACAAATATTTATTTTAAAGCATAAATCAGATACTTAAGTTTAGAAGTACAATCCCAATGACACAGAATGGAGTTTCAAGTTCATTGCACATTTTAATTAACTGAAGACTCACAATTAAATATAAAGACCAAAATTTTTGCATCCTAAATTAGGATATATGGTTTGACAAATACATGCCTACTTACATAATTATTGAAAATGTAAAATTGAGATAGTCCTGGGAAATCCAGAATGGTTACTATACAGTTAAATTATATACACTTTAACAATGTTAACAGCATTAGACAAAATATTTTTAGCATTAAAATACAGAACACAATTTATCTGTTGATTCAAAGACCTCAGGGTCATAAGAACACCAATTAAATTTTTTGGAATCTTAAGCTCTTTTAGTTTATATCAATTCGGGATAAATGGTTCTTCATACTTTCTGTCTGAATGATTCTCTGAGAAATGATAAAGATTTTCATTGGAAACCTTTCTACCACATTTAAGGGGTTAGTCGCACATTCTTAATTTCTGATTAGGAGTCTGTATCACATGGATTTCCAAGGTAACCTGTATAATAATTATAGTGATAATAATAGTAAAAATAATACAGGATTGATTGTCAGTGAGAATAGAGATGGAACTATCCTGTCTACATATTCTCTCTCCATTTTGTCCACCTGCTGTCCTGCTCTACAGTAGTTATACTCGCCAAACTTGGGCTTTTTTGGGGAAGTTATCAAGTAGCAAAATTCCTGACTTATAATTACCCTGGTGATAGCAAACATGGAAAACTTCAACGGAATCCCTGTGACTGAATTCATTAGGTCCACACAGGACTCTATGGGAAGCATAATAGCCCAGGAAAAAAGCTTCAGATATGTGTAAAGTTTAAAATCAACACCTTGTATTATGTTTAAAGTTCCTGAGTTTCTAAGATTGGTATTCTGAACTTCAGAGGACTGTGGTATTTCAGAATAATGCTTAAATGTTTATGTATTTATATACACATCAATAAATTTATTCATTTGCCTAGTCAACAAATATGTATTAGATTCCTACTATGTGCAACACTTGATCAACATTAGAGACAAAAGGATTAACGAGACAAAAATTCTTGTTTCTTAGTAGCTCAAAAATTTGACAGGAAAACAATGATATAAACAAATTATTACTATACACAATGGTAAATGCTACAATAATAATATAGACAAAGTTCTGTGAAACTAAAGAGAGGATTATTAATTCAGCCTAGAGGTAGGATTCACAGAGGAAGTGACATCTGATGTCTGAAAAGGGAGCAATATTTGGGATTCTCCTAGGCAGTGTAAATTACTCCTTTTTGTAGCAGCGGGAGTAAAAGTAGCAAGAATGTCAAGAGTAGCTATTAGTTACAGAGCATTTACTAACTGCTAGGCAAAACACTAAACAATTGATGTGGATTATCTTCTTATATCCACGAACCAAAATACTAGATCTTGTTATTACCATTTTTTCAGAGGAACAGACCGAAACTTTAGGAAGTGAAATAATCTGCCCAAGATTACACCGATAGGAAACAGGAAATTTTTGATGAATGAGTGAATGAAATCATATACATTAATAAATCTGGAATTGAATTATCTAACCATCAAATTATAATATCCTAAGAGAGATTATGTGAGTGGTATAACATTGTCTAAACAACTGTCATGCCATAAGCAATTTCAACTTTCCTTTGGAAGGAATCAGGAGCTCTTCATCCTGGTCTGCCTTCAGGAAAGTTAGCATTTAGCATTATAAAGCGTTCATTTCTACCAATTACACCAACTTCTCCTCACAAGGCCCTAATCTCTTGAGTGGGATGGAGACACCTTCACTTACCTACATTGCTCAAATAAAAATAGGCTTTGTTCTCTTGCACCTGAATATCACTTTTCTACTTTTGAGAATAGGGTTTTGAATGTAAATAACCCCTCTTGTTTGCACGTGCGCTAGTTCCATAAACATTATAAAATGGCCACTTCCTATTTCCTTACTTTGTAAATTTCATTCCTGGCAGTATTACATTTTTACAACTCATATTTCATTAAATGTTTGGTTATATCCCATGTGCCTCATTCAGTAGACATATGTTGAACTCTTAGATTCAGTCACATCTATTATAATTCTCTTTTGTTCTTTAAAATAACTTTCTGGGATGTGTATCTTGTTTACTGAGTGGGATACCTGGGCTTGGACAGTTTGGCATATGGTTCAAGGTCACATTTGTCTAAGGTCATAGAGTCAGCAGAGCAAATATGAGAATTCAACTACTTTGACGCCATGTCTCTTGTTTGTTCCACAAGACCAGAGGGTTTCCTTATAAATGGAATGAAACTATCCCTCCTGTGGCATGGTCAACATAAAACTGGAAACATTAAACAATTCAAGATAGTCAATATCTTATTGTATCAAAAGGATTGGCCTGGCAAAGAAGTGTTATAGGGGTGAAGTGAATGTGGGCTATAGTAATCTAGGACTGAGTTTGACTGGGGGAGTGGAATAAGAGCAAAAGGGAGGCTTGCTTGACTGGAGGAAAAGCATCAGGAAATATGCTGAGTTGTGGCTAAGCATGTGATCTAGGGACAAATAAGAAATCTTCCTAATGTAAATCATTGGAATTATTTCATAGATAAGTTTTTCAATGCTTTTAGCATTGCCTTGATTACTTTCTGGACTAAGATGGCATGCAAATAACCAAACAAAGCCTACAATGGGAATCTGAAGACATTTTAAAAATCGTGTGAATGTGCAGAAAACCAGGATGTTGCTACTTGATTGACAGTTGACTATGTACATATAAAAACACAGGGTTATGGACTTAATGCAGGTTAAGCAAGGTGTATTTGATGGCATGTATACATCATACAAATATGATCTTACCTTGTTTTTAATTCCATCTTGGTGAATACAAGCCTATTAAATATTCCACTTGCAATCATTTTTCTCAGCAGTTCATCCATTGACATGCACACACACGCATGTGAGCAGATGTTTTCTAGTACCTTTGGCAGAAGAATTTAGTGCCTTGTACACATCACACCTGCCATGTCATGCTTATTGATTGAGCGATTCAGCTCACTGAAAGGTACTGGGTTAGATATTAATTTTAAAATGAAAGCCTTCACATCTGCTAATGCCTGCCAGTCTCTGGAGTGAATGTGCCATTGAAGCCAACGGAAGTGGGCAGAAGCAGCCTTCATGGGTAGGGCTGACAAGTTATTTTGAGTCTACTGAATTACCTTTATTGTTGCCCCATACTTATAGGCAGACCTCTCCTTCCGTTAAAACTCCTTCACTCACAGTACTTCTGAAAATAGCTCTGGTGGTTTGGAACTGGTCTTCCTGGATTTTCACGCAAATGGAATATTTGTGGTAGTTGAGTGATAAATGGTGAGATAATGGTGTTTTACAGGCAGTGAAATGACAAGGTCAGTTTTAATTAAGCTGAGATCAACCTCAGTCTGTATTGCACACTTCTGATTAGGTTATTTCAAATTAACATAAGTTTTTGGAGACTTCGCTGAAGTCGGTGGTGTTAAACACCAGCTGTGCTGGCAGAGAAGCGTGGGATATGAGAAGGAGATAGCATTCACATTGAAATTAGCACTTGGCACAATATAATTCTCTGATTGCAAACTATGTGGAGTTGCCTGTGCTAATTGGTTGATTTTATTTGAAGCAGATGTTGTTAGCTTTCCCACTAATGATCTGGAGAGAAATTCTTTTGAAAGACATGCCATGTTAGGATCTCTGCAGTATAATAAGCTAATTACAACTTTAAGTACTTGCAGTAATTAGCACAATGTGTATAAAGTGTTCCTGATCTTTTCACCCTGCCGCATTATTGTCAGGGCAGCTTGAAAAACAAAAAGGAATGCTAGCTGGATTGAGTCTCCCTGGTCTAGCCTCTTCGTTTCCCAGACTTCTGCACTAAAGAGATAATGAACTCGACTTAAATCCTTCTCTTTCAAGCATGCCAAAAAAGGTTTAGGAACCAACCCCCACCCTACAACGCCCAAAAAATAGAGAGTGAAATTTGCCAAACTAAACATTGCTTCAAACACATATGCCTTTAAGAGGCAGTGAAGTCTTCAAACATTAGCAAACCGAGACCGTTAACATATTTATTTCATGTTCACTTATTTTATTGTTTACCAATTTGGTCCAGGGATCAAACCTATATTTTATTTGGGAACATTATACCATCACACCTCCAAGTTAAACCTCTAACTTTCCTGTATAGATACCTTCAAGTGTTTCTGTAAGCCTAAAATCCAGTCTCTCCATACTTTTAAACACCAAGTTGTTACAGACACATATTTTGCTTATGCTAATAATGAGAGTGAAGACATAGAAGTAGATGTGGCTCCCCACATCTTCCCATGTGAGAAAAATGGAGAAAAAAATGAACGGGGAAGAAAATAATGGATAGAGACAAATTCTTAATAACATAGCAAGCAAAGTCCACAAATGGTAAGTAAGTGCTATTGTAGAAGTGAACCTTGACAGTTGAGGCTGGTGACTACAATTCTAGTACCTCTAAAAAGAGGCTAAGTTGATCAGTAGAAAATAATTTAAAGTGTCACAATTTCAATAACTCTTCGTGACTTTTTAAAGGTAGTTTGAAATTTGGATTTTGAAGACCTAATATTTGAGATAGATGTTTAAGAGTAAAAACACAGTCATTCATAACAAAGTCTACTGGAGCAGGTGAATGTATCGAGCTTCTATATTTTCTCATGACTTCTTTGGTTTCAAGATACTTCTGGGAGAGGCAGAGACTGGACAAATTCTCTTTTTAAAGTACCTTAGAAGATGTGGGCTGGCTCATGCCCCTTGGCTCTAATTTCCAAAGGTAGGCAGCGTGATCTCATATTCTGAACTGGTTGCAGAAACATGGTAGAAAATTCTCTTATCTGCATCTCTTGTGCTGTTGTGTCTTTGGTTGTTCTGGAATGGAAAGCTGGGATTTCTGTGGTTGCTGGATTTATATGTATTTGTAGAATTTCTCAAGGTAAAAACAAGACTTCTGATAACTTCAACTGGTTATATCTTAAAGCAAGGAGTCAAAAAATCACACTTATTTTAGAAAAGCAAAGATAGGGCTGATGGAGATTCACCCTCTCAAATTATTAAAGGAAAGGAAGGTTGTAGGTTTGAGGGGGATCCCAGTACTTGAAACATTCTTTGTAAATAAACACTTTATGGTTATGAAAATTTATTGATACAAGTAATGACAGTTAAGCAGAAAATACTTTGTGTTTTCCTACATCTGTAGAGCTTCAAATGCTCAGTGGAACCCAATAAGAAGAGTAATTATGTTCAAGCAAAACATTCAAAGATAGAGTTTAGACCTGGTGCTGGCATTTTATACCTGAGAAAGTGTCTGCCATGTGTTAGGCATGTGATAAATGGTGAATGGATGAATGTGTTTTAGTTAAAAGTTAACGAATTCTCTGTCACTTCCATGAGGTTTGGTGTATTTCCACACCTCTGGAAGTATCATGAATGGAAACTACTCAAAGTGCCATATATCATTATCTGTCTAAACAGTCTCAAGAGGCTTATGGGTGCTTTAGCATGAAAGGTTAAAGGTACACACTGGACGTTTGGAGTTTTGACATCTAGCATCCTTATTGATATAATTTAAAAGTTTTATTTGGATACAGAAAGGCTCCACCCACCTAGTAATGGAGCATCTGTTAGAGTAACATACACTCATTTGACAGTAAACCAATAGATTTACATTGTTTTGTCAGTAAGAATCCTTCGATGTTTTTATCTACTTAAACTCAAAGTTTCTATAACTTGCTCTTAATATAATACCTTGGTCATAGAAATATAAACTAGATTCCTAATGGTATTTTTTTGCTCTCACTATAAATAATCTGCACTTTCCTAATTTTGAGAAAACTAGAAGTTGTCAAGCTATTGCTTGATGCTTGAGATATAATACTATATATAATGAGTATTATATTAGATATTATGTTAGATATAAAAGTATACATAACATATATATACCACATGATATATTATGGTATAAATTATCTATCATATAAGTTTTTAATATTCATCTATGTATCTATGTACATATCTGTCATCTTTCAAGAGAGGTCAATGTTGAAAAGACTATCACCAAATGATTATTTTATAATTTTATTATGTTCTGATAACAGTTATTTGGAAAGAGTTAATAGCTAATCCATGATTTTTTTTCTCTATACTTTTTCTCGAAAAGAAAATAGTCTGACATACAGAAAGACAAACTGACTTTTTAAACCTTTTAGCTTTCTAGGGCTGAAAAATTTTCCTAAAGAGAAAGTCCCCAGCTTTCTGGGGAATCAGCAGATTGAGAGATGACCTTTTATAATGCATCTGCCCACTGCCAGTCCTCTGTGTTCCAACATGGCACTCTTCTGTCCTGTCAGGGTCTAATGAAGCATGCAATCCCATGTGACTTATTCCTGAGATGCCAGCAGAAATAATCATTTCTTTTACTTCCAAATGTGCAAAGTGGGGATAAGAGACCCTTCTTTGATTGTTGGAAAAAATTAAAAACTATAGATTTTTACATCAAAGAACTGAGGTTTGATCTTTAGAGCATACAGCAATTACATTTGAAAATCTTCTTTCTATAAGATTTAAAAAATTCAATCTCATGCCTTCTTTTTTGTATGTCATAGATTTCTGGAATGGGGTAAATAATATCATTTTGAAGAACAGATCTTTTCCTCCATTTTCCAATACATGTTTCTTTTACCATAAAAAGCTTGAAAAACAAACTCCCTGAGGTACCAGAAGCAGGAGCAAGCGGGGTGGTTTGGCTGCAGACCAGAGCGGCACAATGGGTTTCTGCTTCCTTTCTGTTCATCGCTTCCCCCTTCTCTCCAAAGCACACACAAAGCTCTGCATGACTTTCTGGTTTCAGGCTCCAGTTTGGCAATTTTTTCCACTGTGTGTTGGGAAGAAATTGAAATGCAAAATTATATCCCCTGAAACAATCATATTGTTTTGGGAGCATAGGAAGAGGGAGAGATATAGGGATGAGGTTTTTTTCTTAAGAAGTGGGGTAGGGGGCTGCTATGAGCCACAATACCCATTGTTTGCTGCTCTATGAACTTTTCAGATTTTTTTATAACTCTTATTTAATTTTGCAAAAAAGTATCTTAACCACTAAGAAAATTGTGCAGAGGAAGAAAATTTCTTCCTGGTGAGGGATTATGCTTAGCAGAGATGCAATAGTGTACTGTGTCGTTTGCTTCTATTTGCTATTTTCTCTCCTCTGGGCACACCTCATTTCACATATACAACCAGTAAGTCATTGGGTTAAGAGTTTAGCAGACCCAGAAGTGGAGAAGGGGTGATTTCAGCTCTAGTCATAGCAGGTAATGGAGCTGGAAAAGAAGGCTTCAGTATTGCTTCAAGAAAGTTGAAAATGACTAATGTGATGACTAGCAGTAATATCTAAAACAAAAGTATAGCTCTGCACTACAGTAAGAATGAGTGACCTTCTTGGCTTGGAAGAAGAGTCCAGAGGGCGGAGGAATGTCTAGGAGGAACAAATAGACCTATAATGTTGGTATTTAAATGCAATTTACTCACTCACTTCAGCAGATAAAATCTTAATATGTATGTCATCTGTGGGCAGAGCCTGAAGAATTATAAGCATTTATTTGTTTTAAATAATTTGAAAAAGAGCAGTTTTATTAAACACTGCAGTCATCTAAGCAAAAATTTAAAATAAATTTATCTCTCATAAAGTATTCTCTGCCTACAGGTTTATTTATTTTTTTAATAGGGTTTATGTTTTAAAGCAGTTTTAGGTTCACAGCAAAATTGAGTGGAAGGCACAGAGATTTCCCATTGACCCCTTGTCCCCACGTGCACAGACTCTCCCACTGTCAACACTCCCGACCGGAGTGGTACATTTGTTACAGCTGATGAACCTACGTTAACGCATCATTATCACCCAAAGCTCACAGTTTACACTGGGGTTCACTCTTGGGTTATACGTTTTATGGGTTTAGACAAATGCATGACATGTATCCACCATTATAGTATCACATTCAATATTTTCACTGCCCTAAACATCCTCTGTGCAGCAATGGTTGCCTCAACATCAACTATGCTTCTTCAAATGCTGGAGCCAAGGGAACTGTGGTCCTTAAGTCTGGATATGCTCCCACCCAAGTGCCTGCCCCCATGTTATAGGTTTGCAATGTAGATATCAAATGAGCTAGGTATGATATAGAAATCCCTATGGACCCACATTTTTCTGTGATTCTGTCTAGTGTCAGGCCTTCTCTGAGATGAAATAGGCTTATTATTTGGATGTATCGATGTTTTGCTTTGTTTTCCTGGAAACTTCAGTGAAACCATGTCATCTCCAGTATGATAAGAATTAATGTTTTAGGATTATCAGTTTAGAGCAGGTATTCTTATTAGAGATTCAAAGATGAAAATTTCTAATAATTGTTGATAATTTGTTAATATAATGTGCATAATTATGGGAGTAGGGTCCATAACTTTTCCTCAACATTTATGCATTAATAAGCATAGTATTTCATTCTGATAATAAATCTGAGACAAAGGTAAATTTTCAGTACTATTTTACACCTGACTTCACTGAGGTTCATAAAAATTTAGTCACAAGTAACAAGTATTTAAGCCAGTATTTTCCTCTAGGTGGTCAAGCTTAGTACTTTCATTGGTTTTAAAACAAATTGTTTGTAATATATGCAGGTACTCCTCCCCCACTACCAGGAAGTGGAGCTTAATCCCTTTCCCCCAATGTGGGCTAGACTTAATGACTTTCTTCCGAAGCACAAATCAGAGAAAGAGAAATATAGTAACTTTACGGTGGAGAAACCTGGCTAATACTACATTAATCAAGTGATGAAAGTTAATATCACCAGTGATGTCAGGGGATGTATCCTCTAATGTGATGTGGTGAGAAGGGCACTTCACCTCTATGATATTCTTCCCTCGAACCCCTCACCTTAGTCTAATTGTGAGAGAAACATCATACAGGTCTAGACTGAGAGACTTTCTACAGGATGCCAGATCAGTATTCTTCAAGACTTCAAGGTTATAAAAAATAGGGGAAGTCTAATAGACTGTCACAGACCAGGAAAGACTGGGGAGACAGGACAACTATTTGGCAAAAACTGCAGTTATTTTTGCACCAACCTAATAAATTCAATGTGATATCCTGGATTGGATCCTGGAATATAAAGAGGACATAATGGAAAGAGTAGTGAAATCTAAAGCCTAGAGTTTAGTTAATAGCAATGTACTAACGTTGATTTCTTAGTTTTGACAAATATATCATGGAGGTGTAAGATGTTAGTACAGGAGTAAATTGAGTGAAGGAATATAAGAGAACTCACTTTATTATCTGCATTATCTAAAATCAATCCAAAATAAAAAGTTAATTTTAAAAAGTTGGTTGAATCTAAAAAGATGCCCAAAGTCTCAACTCACATTGTGTTGCTGAGTTAACCGAAATAGATAACACCTTCTCTGGAAATCTGTCCTTGTGACCTTACATACTAAGCCACTAACAGAATTAATGGTACTCTCCTGTGTGTTATGAAATGAATTATTGCCTAGTGGATATGAGTTTGGACTCCTCGTTCCAGACTGCCAGGGTTTGAAGCCAGTCTCTACCAATTACCAGTTAGGTGACTTTCAGCACATTGCTTGATCTTCCCATGCTGCGGTTCCCTCATCTGTAAAATATTAACCTACCTCATAGGGCTGTTGTGAGCAAGTAGTTTAAAGTCATACATGCAAAATCCTTAGGATAGTGTCTGATACATCGAAAGAACTCAAAAAGTGATAGTGGTGGTGATGATGGTGATGTCTCCAAATCATTATTTACGTAACACTTACATAAATATCTCATTGCTTATCCCAACTTCTGTTTTAGATGATGAGATCTTTGAGGATAAAACAATGTTTTATTTATCTTTGTATCCCCATGCCTGATAAATAGTAAGTACTCAATAATTGTTGATTGAATGTATGCTTGGTTTCCTGAATCCTAACTTGTCTTATCTGGGATATGAGTATAAATACGCCTACTGCCAAATTACAGGCTTAGGTAGGAGACAGTGATAAATTAGTGATAAATCAATCAGTGTTGCCTGCTCTAAGTTCAGTTAGGGATGCAAACACACGTTTCTGACGTCTCTCTATTCTCCTCACTGCTGCTGAAACTCACCAGCATATGTACTCCAATATATATTTGAATTTATCTGAAAATGATAAAACTCTACATTAAATATAGCTGAAGACAAGTACTTGGATTCTAAGAAGGTAGGGGTTATAGCAAGACAGGACAATGTAAGAGAATGTGGGATACTCCACTTATGTGGAACATTCAACATATCTATCTTCCCTGCAGGCATGAGAGGAGATTAGCTAAATTAAAAAAATACAAACCAAAGTCTGTAAAATGTACTTGGGCATTCTAGAAGGACAGAGTTTCCATTTTAGATTTATTATGGTGTTATTTTATTATTGAGAGGGAACATAAATAATTTAAAACGTTTACTAACACGTGCAAGGACTTAATTTTTAAAGACAGTGTGTTGAAAGTTGGGCACGATGGCATGTTCCTGTAGTTCCAGCTATTTGGGAGGCTGAAATGGGAGGATCACTTGAGCACAGAAGTTTGAATCCAGCCTGGACAACATAGTGAGACCTCTTGTCTAAAAAATAAAATAAAATAAAGATAACGTGTTGAGAAATGAGTTGTAGTGGTATTGATGGTAATGAATGGAACTGAGTTTCATTCTGAAATGAATATGACATTGTTATTATAAAATGTGCTAGAAATGAATTTATTTGGGGCTCTTGTTCTCGTTTGACAACGCCAAGTTGCACCCTTTGAATTGCCTCTTGCTCAGTATCCATAGGAAAGATTTTAAAATCACTATAATTCATCAAATTAACAAATCTTTTTCCAAATTACTCTCTCAGTAACTAGAAGGTTATTCACATTGTGAATAGCAATAGCAAGGGTGTTCAAAATGGCTGAAGCTACCTGGCCAGAGGACCTTGCCATATGTTTAATAACTTAACCTTCCCCTTCCCCTTCTTTTTCCAGGACAAGCCAAAAGCCCAGCTTACATCCTGGCCACACATTTGTAAGTCCAAATTCTACCCACATAATTTAGGCACCTGAATTATAGCATTCTATCTTTATAGTCTTTGAATAAAAGGAGTGTTAAAGTAACTCTTGTAAGCACTGTTGCCATTCCATCCAAGGCTGTAAATTACCACATGGTCTGGAAGAGAGGGTGGAACCATGATCCTAATTTGGGGGACCAAGCTACCTGGCAGTAGTTGATATAGCTAATTCTTGAACCCTGCTTTTCAGATTGAATTGCCCAGTGTTGTAATTGACTAGATTTGGCTCATGGAATTCCACATGCTCTTCTGGTAATTATAGTGCAAAACTGAATTTTCTGTTCTCATTTGTCCTTTTAAAGTACTTTATTCCTCATTTGGTCTCTTTCACCCAGTGTTTAGGGGTTATAACTTTTATGAGTAAAATTTAGTTTTAAGTGGAGGAAAAGTTAGCTCCTGCTACCATGGTACTAGTTAATCATAAGTTCATAAAAAAGCTAACATACTGGGTCAGAGAGCCAGCATTAAAATTTGATGTGTATGGGGAAAATAAATTAAAAAGGTCTGGTAAAAAGCTTGCACTCTGAAGCTTTTTATCTGCCATCTGTCATCTGAGGCATAAACCTGTGCCCTCATGTGTACCCAACTGCAATGTATCTCTTCTATGGAAAGCCAGATAATTACAAGGTTCCATAGTCCCTTGGCAGATTGAATAAAGGGTTACTTTAATTTCTTTTCATAGGCTCTAGATGTATATTGTGTTCTGTAAAGATACTGTACACAGTTCTGTCATAAGTCTGACTATAAGCATTGTATAAATTAGTATCTCTGTTTAGCAAGTAGTAACCTGAGATCAGCTCAAGAGCACATAACTTGTAGTTATCTTTAGGATGTGAGGATGACTTTGATTTTGTTTATTATCATCTTGGTTAAGAAGTATCATGTACAAATCAAGTAGTAGACATTCATCAGATGCTTCTAGCCCAACATAAGGGACATATATTCATCTATTCAACTATTCAATGAGAAGACCAATAACTCATTATCATTATTTATGTGCAAAAGAGAAATACGTTGTGGAGCAGTGATAAATGTAGGGGCAAGTAGAGAAAATACTTTCTTTAGTTAAGGGACATTTTATATCACAGCTCTAATTAATCAGGGAATAGATTAGGAACAGATTTAGGTTTCAAAAGGGAAGAGGAAGAATCATTTAGTAGAGAAAAAGAGAATTTGTACAGAAATTCTCTTTTTCTCTACTCTCCTCTGGCTGCATTTAATATTTTTTCTTTATTGTTTCTTTTTGACAATTTGATGGGGCTATGGCTTTGTATGGCTTTCTTTTTGTTTATCTTCCTTTCAATTTGTATATATGTGTGTGTGTGTGTGTGTGTGTGTGTGTGTGTGTATCAGAAATAGGAAGGAAGGAGTTGTTTAGCAAGTTTCTGTAGAGGAGGCTTGGAAGATGAGAGCCAGGTAATTTCCCAAGAACTTTGAGGTTTAACATGAAAGTAAAACAATACATTTTTTAGGTATGGCAGAGAACACTCTATTAGCTGCCTTTTGGCCTTTTTACATGTAATTCAAGATCAGTTTTTAAAAATAAAGAAGTTATAAAAATTGTATTTAAATAAACAGTTTTAAATAATATGGAGAGAACGAAATATACTCAGATGAAATGCAGAAGAATAAAGAGGAGTTTGCAAAGCACTCTATGGATGGTCAACAAATTATAATTTATTGTGGTAATAGGAAGAGAACAATTAAAATAATTTAAGGGCTGGCAAATGCAAGGAGTGACAAAGACTAATGTAATTTTACTGTTTTTCTTCGAGAAGAAAAGGTTGTGGGATGACAGCGTTGCTGGCTTCGAGTTTGGAGATCAGTCAGGTGAGCAGAGGTGAGCATTAGTGATGGGTATTTTTTTTTAGTTTTGCTGAAGAAAGAAAAGGATGGAAATTCTTACTCTGTAGAATAAGTACCTTAAAAAGTTTTTTTAAAAAATTGCAACCCAAATACACCTATTTTACATGTTCATTTTTGATGAATTTTGACAAATGTGTACTCCCATATATTTACTACCACAATCAAGCTATAGAACATTTCAATGACCCAAAAATGTTTCCTTGTGCTTTTTTCCTAGTCAGATCTCCTCTCTGCTTCTGTCCACAGGTAACCCCTTACCCACTTTCTGTCACTGTAGATTGGACTTACCATTTTGGAGTTTCACATAAATGCAGCCATATAGTATGTACTCTTTTTTGTCTGGATTCTTTTGCTCAGCATAAAGCTTTTGAGATTTATCCATGTCATTGCATGTATTAGTGGTTTATTCCTTATTATGGCCAAGTAGTATTCCATTGCATAGATATACCACAATTTATCCATTCACCTGTTGATGAGCATTTGGGTTCTATAGTAGTATAATTAAATATAAATTATTTCATGGGCCTGTTTCTCTGGACTGTGAACTTCTCTAGTGGTATAGCTTTTTAGAAAATTTTCCCTTAAGTGAGACAGTCATGCTTTAAGGAGCTGGAATAGGAGAAATGCCCCTTTCTCCAGCTGTGATAAAGCTCTGGAAAGGTCTTTTCCTCTGGAGATTAGGATTTTGGTTATTGAGAAAATTCTAAGCCTATTTCACAGTGATTACTCTTCCCTCACTTTTGCCAGAACCATGAATGGACCTATTTTTGATCTTCACTGTGAGAACCTGGTGGGATTCCTGGAGTTCAAGGCCATGAGAGTGTGCATTCCCCTTAAGACTTGACCCCAAGGAATTTTTTGCTCTTACTGCAGTCCACACTCAGCCTCCAGCAATTAGTCAAACTACCATTAAGCATTAAGTGTTCCTACTAGTTTATGGCTCCAGCATCTTTTCCCTCAGATAAGTACATCTTGGCTGTGTCTCTCTGGATGGTGCCTATCTCTTCAGATTTCAAGGTGGTAGTTTCCTCTGTGATCTCAGTTATCTAACAAGTCCAAGAAGAGCCTTGATTTTCAGTTGGCCTGGGTTTTTCCTTGTTGTAAGGGTGAGGGTGACAACTTCTAAGATCCTGATAAGTTGGAGCTAAAACCAGAATTCTCCCTCACCTTTATTTTTGAAAGATATTTTCACTGGGTGTACAATTCTAGGTTGACAGTTTTTTTTCTTTCAAGATGTATTTTCATTGTCTTTAGCTTGAATGCTTTCTAACAAGAGATCTAAAGTGTTCTTTTTTTTAGTTCCTCTGTACATAATTTTCTTTTTCTCTACTCTCCTCTGGTTGCATTTAATATTTTTTCTTTATTGTTTCTTTTTGACAATTTGATTAGGCTATGTCTTTGTATGGTTTTCTTTTTGTTTATCTTCCTTTCAATTTGTTGATATTCTTGGTTCTGTGGGTTTACAGTTTGCATGACTTTGGACATTTTTGACTATTATCTCTTTGAATAATTTTTATATTCCTCCCTCTATCTCCTTTCTTTCTGGAACTTCAATTAATGAATGCTATCCTGTTAGGCCACTTAATATTGTACAATAGGTCACGGAGTTTCTGTTCATTTTTTTCAGACTTTTCTTCTGCTTGTCTCAGGTTGGATAGTTTTAATTGCTGTCCTCAAGTTTACTAATCTGTTCTGCAGTATATAATCTATGTGAATCCCATTCAGTGAGTTTCTTATTCCATGTATTGTGTTTTTCATTTCTAAACATTTCACTTGGCTTTTACCTATATTTTTCATTCTCTCCTCATGTTTGTATTTTTCCTTAAAAATCTGAGCATATTGAGCATATTTTTCATTGCTATTTTTAATGTATTTGTTTGCTAATTCAATCATCGCTGTGATTTCCTGATCTCTATTAACTGATTACTTTTTTCTGCTTATCTGTCAAAATTTCATGCTTCTTCACATGCATGATAATCTTTTAATTGGATGGTATACAGTGTGAAGTTTACATTGTTGAGTGTTGATTTTAGTTGTATTCCTTTAAAGATTGTTGGGCTTTGTTCCATAGGCAGTTAATGTACTTGTGGATCAGTCTGATCCTTTTAAAGCTTGTTTTAAAGCTTCTTAAGGGCAGATATAGATGCGGCTTTAGCCTTGTTATTAAGAAACGATCATGCTGACATCTTTACTGAATGATCCTTGTGTTCTCTGAAGTCTGTTGATTTTGGCTGGTGGGAGCACTAATGACTTCTAGCCGCATGTGAGTTCTAGGATTTTTTGTCTCACCACTCTCTGATTTGACCAGAAGGAATAAATTCAGTGGAAAGAAGGGAGAATTGAGGAGGGGAAGAGAGAGATAGAAAAAGAGGGAAGAGGGAGAGAGAGAGAGAAAGAGAGAGAGAGAGAGAACTAAATAGAACAGGAACTAGGGAATGAGGGTAATCTGCATTTGCCTAACTTGAGAACTCTTTTTCCACTTTTGGCTCTGAGAGGGCTCCAATAAGTATGGGTATGATCCTTACTTCCTTACTGCATACTTTTTCTTAATTGTGAGTGGATTAACCTGGGAGCTACCCCTAATAATGAGGATGAATCTGTATCTACCTTTTGTCCCCTGAAGCTTACCCTAAGATAGCCAGTAAACCAGGAAATTAGACACAGTTGTTTCAATTTAATGAATCCTGGACAGACTATCCTTAGATTCTTGACCACTTTCTCTATGTAGAGAGACTTGAGAATATTGCTGACCAGAAAAAGCACTACATTGGGTAGAGGTCTCCAAATATCGAGGTTCTAGAACTGATTCTTCTGTTCTTTGTTCGACTGGAAACTCATTTGATCCTTCTAGTTCTCATTGAGTTATATGATCTGCAGTCCCTTTCCTCTCAGATAGTATATGATTCTAATATGGAGCAGGTCATATTCCTGGTATCTTCAATGACACCAAATTGGAAAGCAATAAGAAAATATTCTGGGCAGTGTGAATCAGGTAGAAGACCATAATTCCCTCTTGTTGTAAGCTGCCAGTGAGCTCAGATATAAATTGGCCTCTCTATGCTATAAACTGTAGCATAGTCTCCCATGGGTGGCATATCTGTATCCTGGATTGCTCACTGGGGTTTATCTATCAACTGTAATTTGTGTTTTACCTGGTCTCATTACTGTGTCTTTTGTCTTCCTCAATTTTGTTTTTTTCTTTAACATACTTTTGTCTTTAACATACAGCATACTTTGCTGTATGCATTCCTGTATGTTACTTCAAAATCTTTATAGAATATGGTACTGGTGGTAAGAGATTTAAAAACCTTTATCTAAGGAAACAAATAAGGAAAAGAGATAAAATAATATCAAATTAAAAATATATCACTTATTCAGATACTTATGTATTTAAATATGTATTTTAAACAAGTTTCTTTATGCGGTTTTCTCTGAAGACAGCAAATGAAAATCCTAAACTAGAAGGTGAATGGAAGGCTGATAAAGAAAGGAAAAAATGACAGCTAACAAGAGGTGACCATTTATTTTCAATATCAAAGGGAGAAGACAGATTCCAAAAGAGATAGAAAATTACCTTGTGTTTTATAGCACATTATATAAGTTGATATTCAGAATGAAGGCAGCTCGTTACCAAGACTAGGTTAAATAATTTTCCCTGATGTTTTACTTGAGAAGGCAGGGCAAAGTACCTTTTTGTTTGGGATTGAAATTGCCAAAAGGTTTTAATCACTTTTACTGTGGTGTGAGTTCATGTTTTACCAAAAACATGAGAAATATATTCTCTTGATTTGCATGGCAGATGCATTTCTAATGCCATTGGTAGGCTATGGTAACGGAAATACCTTTAATGTTCCATTCTCTTTTAGGGTTCTACAAAAAGTGCATTCTAATGTCACAGGTCCTGGAGGAAGGATTTTTCATTGCAGTCCATCTGATGGTTGAGGTGTGATCTTTTCATCTATTCTCCTGATGTGACATGCATATTGGTGTACATGGGTTTTCTGCCATTCAGCATGGTTCAAGTACTTGCTTTTATTCATTCTTTCTTCTTGAATTTGACAGACTTTTATCAGGATAAGACTAAGTTACCTTCCTCTATGTTATCTTCTACTCTCTCCACCTTTTACAGCTCTGTGCCATAATGTGTCTGATTAGATACTCTCATCATTGGTGACAGGTTATCATCATCAACATAGCTAGAGATTTCATCAGAAGCTAGGTCTCTGGGTTACTTCCCTAAGTGACACCTCTATTCTGAGGGCTTACCTGAGATGAGAGAGCCCTTTTGTTTTTACAAAGTCCTTTTTCTGTTCACTGTTCAAAGACATTGGCTCTAACAGTTCAATATAAATCCTGCCAAAGGAAGTGCATAGGGCTATAGAAGCAAAGCCAAAAGACCCTATCCAACACGTGGGAGAAGGGGTAGGAAAAGGAAATAAAAAAACAATAATATTATAGGGAAAGAAAGAAAAAGAAAAAAATTCTACCCACAAGAAAATAATTACAAAAATTAGAAGTGCCAGCATCTCCAGATGAGAAGGGACTAGTTCAATAATTTTGGCACCATGAAAAATCTGGATGTAATGACACCACCAAAAGATCACATTAGCTTTCCAGCAATGGCCCTTAACCAAAATGGAAACTCAGAAATGACAGATACAGAATTAAGAGCATAGATTGCAAGGAAGCTCAGTGAGATCCAAGACAAGGTTAAAAATCAACACAAAGAAACTGCTAAATCAATCCAGGAAGTGAAGGAAGAGATAAATTTCTTTAAAAGAAATCAATCAGAGCTTCCGGAATTTAAAAACTCACTTAAGGAATTTCAAAATTCAATTGAAAGCTTTATCAGTGGACTAGACAAAGCAGAAGAAAGAATCTCAGAACTTGAAGACAAGTCTTTCAAACTAGCCCAGTCAGACAAAAGTAAAGAAAGATATTTTTTTAAAAATGAACAAAGTTGTTGAGAGATGTGGGAATATGTAAAGTGACCAAACATGCAAATTATTGGCACTCCAGAGAGAGGAGAAAGAGTAAACAACCTAGAAAACATATGTGAGGGAATAATTAAAGAAAATTTTCATAATTTTGCTAGAGTGGTAGGCTAGATACAAAAAACCTAGAGAACGTCTGCAAGATACAATACAAAATGAACATCACCAAAGCATAGCGTCACCAGACTGTCTAAGGTCAATGCTAAAGAAAAAAATCTTAAAGGCAGCTAGAGAAAAAGGTCAGATCACTTATAAAGGAAATCCCATCAAGCTAATAGTGGACTTCTCAGCAGAAACCTTACAAGCTAGGAGAGATTAGGGACCTATTTTCAGCACTGTTAAAGAAAAGAATTTTTTTTTTTGAGACGGAGTTTTGCTCTTGTCGCCCAGGCTGGAGTGCAATGGCGTGATCTTGGCTCACTGCAACCTCTGCCTCCTGGATTCAAGTGATTCTCCTGCTATAGCTTCCTGAGTAGCTAGGATTACAGGCACGTGCCACCACGCCCAGCTAATTTTTGTATTTTTAGAAAGAGACAGGCTATTACTATGTTGGCCAGGCTGGTCTTGAACTCCTGACCTTAGGTGATCCACCCACCTCGGCCTCCCAAAGTGCTGGGATTACAGGCGTGAGCCGCTGTGCCCAGACAAAAAGAAATTGTAACCAAGAATTTCATATCCCATCAAACTAAGCTTCATAAGTAAAGGAAAAATAAAATCTTTCCAGACAAGCAAGCACTAAGGGAATTCATTACCATTAGACCAGCTTTACAAGAGCTCCTTAAGGGAGTTCTAAACATGGAAACAAAAGAATATAACCTGCTACTGGAATAACACACTTAAGTGCATAGTAATTAAGACAAAGGTCTAATATCCACAGTCTATAGGGAACTTAAACAAATCAACAAGTGAAAAACAAATAACCCCATTAAAATGGTTAAAGGACATGAACAGACCCTTCTTAAAAGAAGACATTTATGCAGCCAAAAGACACATGAAAAAATGCTCATCATCACTGGCCATCAGAGAAATGCAAATCAAAACCACAATGAGATACCATCTCACACCAGTTAGAATGGCAATCATTAAAAAGTCAGGAAACAACAGGTGCTGGAGAGGATGTGGAGAAATAGGAACACTTTTACACTGTTGGTGGGACTGTAAAACTAGTTCAACCATTGTGGAAGTCAGTGTGGCGATTCCTCAGGGATCTAGAACTAGAAATACCATTTGACCCAGCCATCCCATTACTGGGCATATACCCAAAGGACTATAAATCATGCTGCTATAAAGACACATGCACACGTATGTTTATTGCAGCACTATTCACAATAGCAAAGACTTGGAACCAACCCAAATGTCCAACAATGACAGACTGGATTAAGCAAATGTGGCACATATACACCATGGAATACTATGCAGCCATAAAAAATGATGAGTTCATGTGCTTTGTAGGGGCATGGATGAAATTGGAAATCATCATTCTCAGTAAACTATCGCCAGGACAAAAAACCAAACACCACATGTTCTCCCTCATAGGTGGGAATTGAACAGAGAGAACACATGGACACAGGAAGGGGAACATCACACTCTGGGGACTGTTGTGGGGTGGGGGGAGGGGGGAGGGATAGCATTAGGAGATGTACCTAATGCTAAATGGCGAGTTAATGGGTGCAGCACACCAGCATGGCACATGTATGCATATGTAACTAACCTGCACATTGTGCACATGTACCCTAAAACCCAAAGTATAATAATAATAATAATAAAAAGAAAATAAATATGACAAGAGAACAAAAAAAAAAAGAAGACATACAGGTGGCCAACAAACATGAAAAAATAATCCACATCATTAATTATCAGATAGATAGAAATACAACTCATGACAAAATACCATCTCACACCAGTCATAATGGCTATTGTTAAAAAGTTAAGCAGTTTGGAGATTTATCTAAGATATTGAAACAGAGGTACCATTTGACCCAGCAATCTCATTCCTGAGTGTATATCCAAAAAATAAAACATTTACTAAAAAGGCATGCACTCATATGTTAATTGCAGTACTATTCACAATAGCAAAAACATGGAATCCATTAGGTGCCCATAGATAGTCGATTGGATAAAGAAAATATGGTACATATTCACCATGGAATACTATACAGTCACAAAAAGAATGAAATAATGCCCTTTGCAGCAACATGGATACAGCTTGAGGCCATTATCCTAAGCAAATTAATGTAGGAATAGAAAGCCAAATACCACATGTTCTCACTTATAATCAGGAGCTAAACAGTGGATACTTTATGAACATAAAGATGGCAACAATGGAGACTGAGGACTACTAGAAGGCAGAGGGAGGAAGGTGGGTGAGTGTTTAAAAACTGACTGTTGGGTGCTGTACTCACTACTCGGCTGATAAGATCACTAGTATCCCAAATCTCAGCAGCATGCAATATACCCATGTAACATACCTGCACATGTACCCCCCTGAATCTAAAATAAAACTTGAAGGCTGGGTGCAGTGGCTCATGCCTGTAATCCCAGCACTTTGGGAGGCTGAGATGGGGAGGATTGCTTGAGCCCAGGAGGTTGAGGCTGTAGTGAGCCATGATCATGTCACTGCCCTCCAGCCTAGGTGACAGAGTGAGACATTGTCTCAAAAAATAAAGTAAAATAAAATGAAATAAAATAAAAGTTAAAATTAACACCCCTGAAAGAAACAAAACCACCACGACAACAAAAGAAAGACATTATCTCTAACTCTACACATTAGGATGCCCTATTCCTTATCTGAGCCATAAGATCTTGTCAGTCTTACTCAAGAGGAGGAGGGATACTCTCAGGATGGAAACATCATCCCACCTAAATCTTTATAAATATTAAACTCTTAACTCTTAAACTCTTCTTGCATTATTATAATCTGATTGCCTCATCTCTGGGCCCTTGGCCGAGATAAAACCTGATAACGGTTAATTAGAGTTTTTTTTTATTTAACTTAATGAGTGTTTGGATTCTGAGATCTGTTTTAGATTTATTCTTCTTTGTCTCAAACTCAAGTCCTTCAGTGATTTTTCCATTTTGCATTTATTAGCCAAGTCAATTAAAATTTTCCTGTATAATTTATAAGTTACTATAGGATTTTTTTCATTACCAAGGACATTTTAAACATCATTTATCATGGAATTATTGTGATAGTTTTATGTTCTAGTTAAGAGATTTAGAGGAATATTATAATCTTTTTTAAAAATGTTATGTGTTCTGACATTGTTTTGGTTGGAATACCTTTCTGGGTAGATAATTGAGAAATGGGGGAAAAGAATGCACTCAGTTGGCATTTGGGGAAGAAATTATTTCCTTTTCCTTTCTCCGTGGGCAAGGAGCATGAGATAAAAATAATCAGAATAAGGTCCTTAGGTATCGAGAATTTATTAGAATCAGAGCGCTTACTAATTCAGAGCAAATGAGATCTATAGATTGTTAATTGCAGCTTGGTGTCTTTTATAAGAATGCCTCATGTAGCGAGCACATTGTCCCTTCACTAAATGAGTAGTGATTATCAGGGAGATTACTGTGATTTATAAGCTCATTTTCTTCATTTTACTTTACATGTGCCAGACACTGACTCATACAATAGAAAAACAAAACAAGGCTGATTTTAGAAATTAAATGCTTTATTGATTTTTTTATTGTTGCTCACAACAGGAAGTTATAATATATGGAATTTTTGAATATATGGTATATAAGTTAAAAAATACATGGTGGTGGTGGGGAAACAACTTTATTGCAAGCTTTAGATTATAAACTAATTTTGGTGTACTACATTTCTGCCAGAATCGTAAGAGTGCCACCCAAATGGAGAAGAAATAATATTAATTATTGTTGTGGAAGGAGAAATTATTTTCCTGGGAAAAGATTCTACTTTATTCTGGAATGTGCCCTTTTAGGTAAGTGTGACTTCTATAGTAAGTAGCATGCAGAATTTTCTCTTTAATCTTTATAGAGAAAAAGAGCCAGTGTGATAATAATCAGACAGTCTGATCTGCAAGCAACATGCTACTCCTTATTTTTTAGTAAACGGTTTTTTGTAGTTTCAGATATCAGAGGAATTGTTTGGATTCTTAAGTTATTTATACATGCAAGGTTAAGTGGAGAATTTGATACAATTATTCTGATTGTTGAGAGGCAGTAAAACAGGGTAAAAGAGCTTGATCTCTGCAGCTAGACTCCCTAAATTCTGATCAGAGATCTGCCAGTGTGATCTTGGGCAATTTACTTAGCCTTTCTGTGCTTGAATTCTTCAACTATAAAATAGGGATGTTGATTAAAATTAAATGAGTGAATATACGTAAATTGAACAGTGTCAAACACAAAATAAGCACTAAATAAATGCTAACTATTGCTATCATTCAGACTAAATAAGTATGGGTACAGATCTAAGGGCTGATTTTCACTGAACAACTGACAGAAATGACTTAGAATTTCAACATTTAACAAACATTTTGAAGCAGTCCATTAATGTATATGTAATGTTTTAGTGTGAGAAATGTGGCATAGTGAAAAAGGAATCCACCATTTTTGAAGAAACGTTATAGACTTTGAAGTCAGACGAACAAATTCGTATTCCAGCTCTTGTTCCTTGCTGGTGTGTGAACCTAGGGACATTATTTCACCTTATAGAGTCTCAGTTTCCACATCTGTTAAATGCTACCTTGCAATGTTGTGAGGATTTGTGTTAATATTAATAGATATAGAGTTCTTAGCATAATGCTGGTACATAATAGGAACCAAGCAGTAATTTAGTAGTTCTCCTCCACCAGCTTGATAGCTAGAATCCTATTTCTTCCAAGTCTGTCTTTCTGGGTCAAAGTAAGAGAAGAGAACGGGGGAAAGTCAATCCACTGTTTTTTAAAATAGATTTTTTTGGAGCAGTTTTAGGTTCACAGCAAAATTGAGTGGAAGGTACAGAGATTTTCCATATATTCCCTGTCCCCACTCATGCGTAGACTTTCCCATTATCAACATCCCCCACCAGAGTAGTACATTTGTTACAACCGATGAACCTACATTGACATATCTTAGTCACCCAAGGCCCATAGTTTACATTAGGCTTCACTCTTGGTGTTATGAATTTCGTAGGTTTGGTCAAATATATACAGACATGTATCTACCATTATAGTATCATACAAAGTAGTTTCACTGTCCTAAAAGTCCTTTGTGCTCCACAGATTTTACTTTTTCATTTTCTTGTTTTGATGTATGAACATTTGTGATATATGAGTGTGAGATGGCATCCTGTGAGTAGACCAAGTCATCTCAGGAAGATTTTAGAGATGGTTCTCAGTAGAGTCAACCAGGGTGTTAGTGGCAGGCAATGGGGTACAAATGCAGGATCACCTGACATGGAGCTGTTGGGCCGAGATGGAGCCTGGTATCCTGAGGGTACACTGAGAGAGAGAAAAATACATCAGCCATGTGTCTCACCAGGAGCAAGAGTCTCATGGAGGTCAGTATTAGGCAAAGTCAGAGATTTGAGTGGGCAAAAGATGTTGCTGACTTATATCAGCAGGAATGGGGCTCAGGATGGCATGTACATTTGGAAGAGCAAGGCAGATTACCAATTTTTGAGGTTCTAATACACTGCTCAGATTATAAAAGAAAAATCCATAAGAGGATGTATGTGGTGGGAATTAACATTTATTCAGCATCTACTATGTGCCGTATACAATGCTATATTTTGTATATGGTAGGTGTTATTATTCTGCATTTTAAAGATAATAAAACTGGGATTTGGAGAAACTAAGAAACTTGCCCAAAGTCATAGAGCTAGCAAGTGGTGAAGCTGAGATCCAAACCAGACTGTCTTATTTAGAGATCTAGCTGCTAAATCAAGGATACTGGTAGAAACTTGATCTCATGAAAATGGAAGAAACCCACATGTTATACTTAGGCACACTGTTCAAACCCAAGGTGTAGGGAAACTTGATCCTGAGTCATGGTGATGTGCTATAGCACCTTACATTTCCACAGACTGAGGTCAGGAGAGGGCAAGTCATCTCAGCAAGAGAGGAGGAAGGCTGCAGGGAAGCAACCTCACAATTCATTGCCATGGCATCCTCCGCCACTGCGGTACTTTAAATGGTCCCCTGGAGTCTGCAAAGTGCAAAGCATTAATGTACCGCTCTAAGTGCTTTTGCTGTCTAATTTGTTATCATGGAGTGACCAAGTAATATGCGTATTTATGGTGAGCAACAGGGATTCTTAAGTTAGGGGTATAGAGGTATATTGGCAGTGTTTTATGTGGAAACTTTTTCTCTTCTCTAAATTTTCTTAAAATAAATCATGGTCAGAACCTCCTATTTCTAAGGGAACTAGGAAAACAAAGGCAAATATTATCACCACATTGGAAATAGGGTAAAAACAGAGATGTCTTTATCACTAAGTTGTGCTGAAAGTTTAATATTTAACCACTTTTTTTTTTTAAAGAGCACAGAACAGAAACTGTATCTTGAATACTAAGTTACTATATGAAGGTTGGATTTTTGAGGATGGTAAAGTCAGGAATTGATTTCATCAAACTGATTACTCTAAGAGGCTGCCTCAAAGGCAAATCATTTTACATCACAGTCAATTATTTGATTTCTAGCATTTAAAAAATTTGCATCAGAGGATATCAGGAAAAATGGGGAACAGTTTAGAAACAATTATATATTCTCTTTTATCATGCAGTAAGTGACCTGTTTGGTTAAAAAAAATCCTCTTAGACACTCTGGGAAGGCTTGCTTGGACACAGAAATATTCTTAGGTCAGGCTAGTATCTTATTAGACAGTCAAAATTTGTGGATGGCAATATAGATAAATTGAAATTTTAAATATCCCAAGGACATATTTACCCTTTTTCTAGATTGTGAAAATGACACATTTTGGCATGGAAGAAGATTTGCTCATTTGTCACCCCTCTAACTTGTTTCCAAAATCCCACAACATTTGAAAATATTTAAGTGTCTCATTGGGTTGGATCAGCCTTCATTTCAACCTTGGTGAATCTGACAATTATGTGACTTTGGGTTGCTCTTCTCGAGAAGTATCTTTGTGGTGTTCTCTGAATTTCCTGAATTTGAACGTTGGCCAGCCTTGCTAGGTTGGGGGAGTTCTCCTGGATAATATCCTGAAGAGTGTTTTCCAATTTGATTCCATTCTCCCTGTCACTTTCAGGTACACCAATCAGACATAGATTTGGTCTTTTCACATAGTCCCATATTTCTTGGAGGCTTTGTTCATTTTTTACTCTTTTTTTCTCTAAACTTGTCTTCTTGCTTTATTTCATTAGTTTGATCTTCAATCACTGATACCCTTTCTTTCACTTGATCAAATTGGCTATTGAAGCTTGTGCATGTGTCACGAAGTTCTCATGCCGTGGTTTTCAGCTCCATCAGGTCATTTAAGGTCTTCTCTACACTGTTTAGTTAGCCATTCGTCTAACCTTTTTTCAAGGTTTTTAGCTTCCTCGCAATGGGTTAGAACATGCTCCTTTAGCTCGGAGAAGTTTGTTATTACCGACCTTCTGAAGAAGCCTACTTCTGTCAACTCGTCAAAGTCATTCTCTGTGTAGTTTTGTTCCCTTGCTGGCGAAGAGCTGCGATTTTTTTGGAGAAGAGGCCCTCTGGTTTTTAGAATTTTCAGCTTTTCTGCTCTCGTTTCTCCCCATCTTTGTGGTTGTATCTACCTTTGGTATTTGATGTTGGTGTCCTACAGATGGGATTTTGGTGTAGATGTCCTTTTTGTTAATGTTGATGCTATTCCTTTCTGTTTGTTAGTTTTCCTTCTAAGAGTCAGGTCCCTCAGCTGCAGGTCTGTTGGAGTTTGCTGGAGGTCCACTCCAGACCCTGTTTGCCTGGAGGCTACAGAACAGCAAATATTGCAGAATCTGCAGCAGAGGCTGCAAAACAGCAAATATTGCAGAACAGCAAATATTGCTGTCTGATCCTTCCTCTGGAAGCTTTGTCCCAGAGCAGCACCTATCTGTTTGAGGTTTCTGTCAGCCCCTACTGGGAGGTGTCTCCCAGTTAGGCTACACGGGGGTCAGGGACCTGCTTAAGGAGGCAGTCTGTCCATTCTCAGAGCTTAAACGCCATGCTGGGAGAACCACTGCTCTCTTCAGAACTGTCAGACAGGGACGTTTAAGTCTGTAAAAGTTGTCTGCTGCCTTTTGTTTAGCTATGCCCTGCCCACAGAGGTGGAGTCTATAAAGTCAGTAGGCCTTGCTGAGCTGTGGTGGGTTCCGCCCATTTTGAGCTTACTGGCCACTTCATTTACCTACTCAAGCCTCAGCAATGGCGGACACCCCTCCCCCAGCCAGGCTGCCACCTCGCAGTTTGATCTCAGACTGCTGCACTAGCAGTGAGCAAAGCTCCGTGGGCGTGGGACCTCCTGAGCCAGGCATGGGAGAGAATCTCTTTATCTGCCGGTTGCTAAGACCTTGAGTAAAGTGCAGTATTTGGGCGGAAGTGTCCCATTTTTCCAGGTACAGTCTGTCATGGCTTCTCTTGGCTAGGAAAGGGAAATCCTCCAACCCCTTGCACTTCCTAGGTGAGGCGACGCCCTGTCCTGCTTTGGCTAACCCTCCATGAGCTGCACCCTCTGTCCAACTAGTCCCAATGAGATGAACGAGGTACCTCAGTTGGAAATGCAGATATCACCTGTCTTCTGCATCAATCATGCTGGGAACTGCAGACCGGAGCTGTTCATATTCGGCCATCATGGAATGGAATCCTACAAGAGGATATTTAAACTGACCATATGTATAAGATTATGGGCTAAGTTAATAACAGTTCAGAAGGCTACTGAATAATGGCTGCATGCTTGCTTACTTTAAATGCTTACTATGTATCCATTACATAAAATTGTATAATTTTTAAAAGTTCAATTATTTATATATATCTCTTCAAATATAAAAATATTTAAATTTAATGATTTAAATGATGATTTACATTTAAAGTGATGATTTAAATATGAAAATCTTTAAATAACTGAACTTTTGTATATAACAACTTTCAGGAATGAACCTGAATGCTATGGCTTGAACTGTGCTCCCAAAAAGGGGTATGTTGAAGCCTTAACATCCAGCATCTCAAAATGTGACCTTATTTGGAAATGAGATCATCACAGATGTAATTAGTTAAGATGGAGTTATACCGGAATAGGTTGGGCCTTTCATCCAATATGAGCGATGTCCTTATAAAAAGAGAAGAGACATAGGCACAGACACACAAGTAGGGAATGCTATGTGACAATGGAGGCAGAGACTGAAGTGCTGCAGCTGAAAGTCAAGAATTGTTGACAGCAACCATGAGAAGCAAGGAAGAAGCAAGGAAGCATTATTTCCAGAGTCTCAGAGAGATCATGGCCCTGTTAATACCTGGATTTCAGACTTAGAACCCCAGAACTGTGAAATAGTAAATTTCTGATGTTTTAAGCCACTTAGTTTGTGGTATCTTGTTATAGTAGTCCTGGGAAACTAATACAGAAGCTATTAATTTTGCCAGAGGGCTATAACTGAAGAATCATAGCTAAATGGGGCAACCTATCCTAAGTGAAGCAGGAAATAGTCTTCAGTGTGGAAGTGCTAATGTGACTACCAACCCAAGATTGTGAAAAGTCTTGAAAAGTCAAGCTGGAGAGAAACTTCTCTACCTTTGCAGTAGTAAGTTACTGTTTGCCAACTTACTTATCTAGCTTACAAATAAAGATAGTAAGGAAAATTGGATCAAATACCGTAGCATATCCTTCATGTGCAGCATATTCTAGGAACCCTAGAACACAAAGATTTTACACTTATTATGCTGAACCATATAAAATTGCTATTTTGTGATTTTTTTTGGTAAAAGTTTGTTTAAATATTGGCAATTCCACATGGTTCAACCAAATAGGTTACACTGGAATTTAGAAGGTGACCATATAGATTTTCAACAATTATAAGGAGCATACAATAAACTTCAAATGATAATGACTGTATTTGAAAGGATGGGGGAAGATTCAGGAAGATCCTGGAAAGTAATGGGTGTTTGATGGGGAGGGGAGACAGAGAGGGAACAATTTCACTGGAGATGGAAGTTCATCTGTAGGGAGGGAAAAGTCTGGAAAAGTATTTTGGAGATATATTAAAGATCTTCAATGCCCACTTAAGGGATTTCAACTTATTGTTATAAAATAGGGGAGTGAATTGTCAAAGATTGTCCAGAGGGGAAGATTTGAAGTAGTGAAAGTGATGATTTAGGAAAGTTAATTTGACATGCATTTATTATATTTAGCAAATATTTATTGCAGCCACAGTTTTGCATACAGACAGGTTGGAGAGCTACAACACTGAAGACCTGGAAACCAATGAAGAGGTTATTGCTACAGTGTAACTATAGTGTTACATGTACTTGAACTGGAGTCATAGGTGTGGTTTGGCAAAGATCAGAGAGAGCTTGGTGATATGTTTAAGTGTATGGGAAGAAGGTGGAGTCAAAGTTGACTCCAAAGTTTTGCATTTAAGTGAATTTAAGAATGGCATTAATAACAAAAATGCAGAAGGCAAGAAAAGAAGCTTGTTCAGGGATTGAGACGATAATTTTTTATTACGATACATTTGAAGTGATAGGAAGACCTCTTAGTAGAACTGTCCAACATAGGGCAAAGAATAAGGATAATTCAGAGACCCCTAGATGAAGGTGATATGGTCAAGATCATGAAAGTCAACCAGATCTCCAAGGGATAAATCATATCAGGGAAAATCAGAAGACTATATCTTGTAGGATGACCATGATTAAATTTAAACTATGCAGATTGTTTCTGATTTTACAGATTTTAATAATAATCTCTCTCTGATATTTTATTTCCAGGCTCAAAGATCATACTGGATTCTATCTTAGATCAAATAGTATCTCTACTTCACCTATTTTTTAATATTTTTTAATTTTTGTGGATACATAGTAGGTGTATATAAATATATCCCATATGGGGTATATGAGATATTTTGACACACACATACAATGTACAATAATCACATCAGGGTAAATGGGTTATCCATCCTCTCAAGCATTTATCCTTTGTGTTACAATCCAATTATACTCTTTTAGTTGTTTAAGATGTACAATTAAATTATTATTGACTGCAGTCACCCTCTTGTCCTATTGATTATATTTTTTGTACCTATTAAACATCCCCCCAACCCCACTATACTTCCTAAATTCTGGTAACCATCCTTCCACTCACTATCTCAAGGAGTTCAATTGTTTTTTATTTTTAGATCCCACAAATAAGTGAGAATGTGTGATGTTGGTCTTTCTGTGCCTGGCTGATTTCATTCAAAAAAATAATATTCAGTTCCATCCATGTTATTGTAAATGACAGGATCTCATATTTTTTTTTTTGCTGAATAGCACTCCATTGTGTATATATACCACATTTTCTTTATCCACTCATCTGTTAATGGACACTTAGGTTGCTTCCAAACCTTGGCTATTGTGAATAGTGCTGCAACAAACATGAGAGTGCGGGTATCTCTTTAATATACTGACTTCCTTTCTTTTGGGTATATACCCAGCAGTGGGATTGCTGGATCATATGGTAGCTCAATTTTTAGCTTTTTGAGGAACCTCCAAATTGTTCTCCATAGTGGTTGTACTAATTTACATTCCCACCAACAGTGTACCAGGATTCCCTTTTCTCTACATTCTCGCCAGCATTTGTTATTGCCTGTCTTTTGGATGTAAGCCATTTTAACTGGGGTAAGATGATATTTCATTGTGATTTGCATTTTTCTGATGGTCAGTGATATCAAGCACCTTTTCATATGCCTGTTTGCCATCTATGTCTTCTTTTTGAGGAATGTCTAGTCAAATCTTTTGCCTATGTTTTGATCCAATTATTAGGATTTTTCCTATAGAATTGTTTGAGCTCGTTATATATTCTGGGTATTAATCTCTTGACAGATGGGGAGATTAAAAATATTTCCTCCCCATTCTGTGGGTTGTCTCTTCACTTTGTTGATTGTATCCTTTGCTGTGCAGAAGCTTTTTAACTTGATGTGGTCCCATGTGTCCATTTTTGCTTTGGTTTCCTGTTTGTGGGGTATTACTCAAGAAATCTTTTCCTAGACCAGTGTCCTGAAGAATTTCCCCAAATGTTTTCTTGTAGTAGTTTCATAGTTTGCATTCTTAGATTTAAGTTTTTAATCCATTTTGATTTGCCTTTTGTATATGGTGAGAGATAGGGGTCTAGTTTCATTCTTCTGCATATGAATATCCAGTTTCTCCAGCAACATTTATTGAAGAGACTGTCTTTTCCCCAGTGTATGTTCTTGGCACCTTTGTCAAAAATGAGTTCGCTATAGGTCTGTGAATTTATTTCAGAGTTCTCTATTCTGTTCTGTTGGTCTGTGTGTCTGTTATTATGGAAGTACCATTCTGTTTTGGTTACTATAGCTCTGTAGTATAATTTGGAGTCAGATATTGTAATTCCTCCAGTTTTGTTCTTCTTCTTAGGATAGCTTTGGCTATTTTGGGTCTTTTCTGGTTTTACATAAATTTTAGGATTGTTTTTCTATTTCTGTCAAGAATATCATTGGTATTTTGACAGTGATTGCATTGAATCTGTAGATTGCTTTGGGTAGAATGGACATTTTAAAATTATTAATTTTTCCAATCTATAAATAAGGAATATCCTTCCATTAGTTGGTGTCCTCTTCAATTTCTTTCATCAGTGTTTTACAGTTTTCACTATAGAGATCTTTCATTTCTTTGGTTAAGCTAATTCCTAGGTATTTAATTTTATTTGTGGCTACTGTAAAGGGGATTACTTTTTTATTTCTTTTTCAGATTGTTCACTGTTGGTATATGGAAATGATACTGATTTTTGTATGTTGATTTTGTATCCTGCAACTTTACTGAATTTGTTTATCAGTTCTAATAGTTTTGTTATGGAGTCTTAAGAGTTCTCCAAATATGAGATCATATCATCTGCAAACAAGGATAATTTGACTTCTTCCTTTCTAATTTGGATGCCCTTTATATCTTTCTCTTGTATGATTGCTCTAGCTGTACTAGACTTCCAGTACTATGTTGAATAAAAGTGGTGACAGTGGACATTCTTGTCGTGTTCCAGATCTTAGAGGAAAGGCTTTCAGTTTTTCCTCATTCAGCATGGTATTAGCTGTGGGTCTGTCATATATGGTTTTGATTACGTTGAGGTATGTTCCCTCTAGATCCAGTTTTTCAAGAGTTTTTATTGTGAAAGGATGTTGAACTTGGTCAAATGCTTTTTCAACACCAGTTGAAATGATCATATGAATTTTGTCCTTCATTTTGTTGATATCATGTATCACATTGATTGATTTGCATATGTTGAGCCATCCTTGCATCCCAGGGATAAATCTCACTTGGTCACGATGAATGATCTTTCTAATGTATTGTTGAATTCAATTTGCTAGTATTTTGTTGAGGATTTTTGCATCAGTATTCATCAGAGACATTGGCCTGTAGTTTTCATTGTTTGCTGCATCTTTGGTTTTGCAATCAGGGTAATTTTGGCCTGTTAGAATGAGTTTGGAAGTATTTCTTTCACCTCTATTATTTGGAATAATTTGACTAGTGTTGGTATTAGTTCTTTAAATATTTGGTAGAATTCACCAGTGAAACCACTGGGTCCTGGGCTTTTCTTTACTGGGAGACTTTTTGTTATTATGGTGTCAGTCTCATTACTTGTTATTGGTCTGCTCAGGCTTTGGATTTCTTTATGGTTCAATAATGGCAGGTTGTATTTGTCTAAGAATTGTCCATTTCTTCTAGGTTTCCAAATAAACTTCTGGGTTTATTGGCATATAGTTGTTCATAGTAGCCACTAATGATCCTTTGAATTTCTGCAGTATTAATTCTGCAGTTGTAATGTTTCCTTTTTCATTTCTGATTTTATTTATTTGGGTTATCTCTCTGTTTTTCTTAGTCTAGCTAAAGTTTTGTCAACTTTGTTTAACTTTTCAAAAAATAACTTTTTGTTTCATTGATTTTTATATTTTTTCATTTCAAATTCATTTTTTTCGGCTCTGATCTTTATTATTTCTTTTCTTCTGCTAATTTTGGGCTTGGTTTACTCTTGCTTTTCTAGTTTTTCAAGATGCATCATTAGGTTGTTTATTTGGAGTTTTTTTTTTATGTAAGCATTTATGACTATAGACTTCCCTCTTAGTACTGCTTTTGCTGTATCTCATAGGTTTTGGTATGTTGTGTTTCTAATATTATTTGTTTCAAGAAATTTTTGAATTTCCTTCTTAATTTCTTCATTGACCCACTGGTTTTTCAGGAGCATATTTTTAATTTCCATGTGTTTGTATGGTTTCTAGAATTTCTCTTATTATTGATTTCTAGTTTTATTCCACTGTGGTCAGAAAAGATGCTTGATATAATTTTATTTTTTGGGATATTTTAAGATTTGTTTTGTGTCTGATATGGTTTGGATCTCTGTCCCCAGCAAAATCGCATATCAAATTTTAATTCCTGAAGTTGGAGGTGGGGCCAGGTAGGAGGTAATTGGTTCATGGGGTTGAGTTTTTCATAAATGGTTTAGCACCATACTCTTGGTGCTGTTCTTATGATAGTGAATGATTTCTCATGAGATCTGGTTGTTTAAAAATATGTAGCACCTTTCCCCTCACTCTATCTCTTGTTCCTGCTCCTGCCATGTAAGATGCGCCTGCTTTCGGTTTGCCTTTCACCATGATTGTAACCTTTCTGAGGTCTTCCCAGAGGCCTAGTAGGTGCCAACATCATGCTTCCTATACAGCCTGCAGAACCATGAACCAATTAAACCTCTTTTCTTTATAAATGCCCAGTCTCAGGTATTTCTTTATAGCAATGTGAGAATGAACTAATACAGTGACTTAACGTATGGTCTATCCTTGAGTATGATCCATGTACTGAGGAGAAGAATTTATATTCTTTAGCCATTGGATGAAATATTCTGTAAATATATATTAGGTCCATTTGTTCTATTTTTTCCATAAATTATTGGGGTACAGGTGGTATTTGGTTACGTAAGTCCTTTAATGGTGATTTGTGAGATTTTGGTGCACCCATCACCCGAGCAGTATACACTACAGCATATTTGTAGTCTTTTATCCCTTGTCCCTCCCACTCTTCTGCCCAAGTCCCCAAAATCCATTGTATCATTCTTATGTCTTTGCGTCCTCATAGCTTAGATCCCACATATCAGTGAGAACATATGATGTTTGGTTTTCCATTCCTGAGCTACTTCACTTAGAATAATAGTCTCCAATCTCATCCAGGTCACTGGAAATGCTGTTAATCCATTCCTTTCTATGGCTGCATAGTATTTCATTGTATATATATACCACAGTTTCTTAATCTACTCATTGATTGATGGGCATTTTGGTTGGCTCCATGATTTTGCAATTGTGAATTGTGCTGCTATAAACATGTGTGTGCAAGTATCTCTTTCAAATAATGACTTATTTTCCTCTGGTTAGATATCGAGTAGTGGGATTGCTGGATCAAATGGTAGTTCTAGTTTTAATTCTTTAAGGAATCTCCACACTGTTTTCCATAGTGGCTATACTAGTTTGCATTCCCACCAGCAGTGTAGAAGTGTTCCCTGTTCACTGCATCCCCGCCAACATCTACTGTTTTTTGGTTTTTTTGATTATGGCCATTCTTGCAGGAGTAAGAATGCAGTATTGCATTGCAGTTTTGATTTTCATTTCCCTCATCATTAGCAATGTTGAGCATTTTTTCGTATGTTTGTTGGCCATTTGTATATCTTCTTTTGAGAATTGTCTATTCATGCCCTTAGCACACTTTTTTATGGGATTGTTTGTTTTTTCTTACTGATTTATTTGAGTTTGTTGTAGATTCTGGATATTAGTCCTTTGTCAGATGTATAGATTGTGATGATTTTCTCCCACTCTGTGGATCGTCTGTTTACTCTGCTGACTGTTCCTTCTGCCGTGCAAAAGCTCTTTAGTTTAATTAGGTCCCAGCTATTTATCTTTGTTTTTATTGCATTTGCTTTTGGGTTCTTGGTCATGAAATCCTTGCCTAAGCCAATGTCTAGAAGGGTTATTCCAATGTTATCTTCTAGAATTTTTATAGTTTCAGGTCTTAGGTTTAAGTCCTTAATCCATCTTGAGTTAATTTTTGTATAAGGTGAGAGATGAGGATCCAGTTTCATTCTCGTACATGTGGCTAGCCAATAATCCCAGCACCATTTGTTGAAAAGCATGTCCTTTCCTCACTTTATGTTTTTGTTTGCTTTGTGGAAGATCAGTTGGCTGTAAGTATTTGGGTTTATTTCAGAGTTCTCTATTGTGTTCCATTGGTCTACGTGCCTAATTTTGTACCAGCACCATGCTGTTTTGGTGACTATGGCCTTATAGTATAGTTTGAAATCAGGTAATGTGATTCCTTCTTATTTGTTCTTTTTGTTTAGTCTTGCTTTGGCTCTGCAGGCTCTTTTTTGGTTCCATATGAATTTTAGAATTTTTCTTTCTAA
The DNA here is from genome assembly GCF_028885625.2 of Pongo pygmaeus. Lineage (NCBI taxonomy): Eukaryota > Metazoa > Chordata > Mammalia > Primates > Hominidae > Pongo > Pongo pygmaeus. The sequence goes on from NC_072396.2 coordinate 25,957,347, forward strand.
TTCTGTGAAGAATGATGGTGATATTTTGATGGGAATTGCATTGAATTTGTAGATTGCTTTTGGCAGTATGGTCATTATCACAATATTCATTCTACCTATCTGTAAGCATGGGATGTGTTTCCATTTCTTTGTGTCATCTATGATTTCTTTCAGCAGTGTTTTGTAGTTTTCCTTGTAGAGGTCTTTCTACTCCTTGTTTAGGTATATTCCTAAGTATATATATTATTTGCAGCTATTGTAAAAGGGGTTGAGTTATTGATTTGATTCTCCACTTGGTTGCTGTTGGTGTATAGAAGAGCTTCTGATTTGTGTACATTAATCTTGTATCTGGAAACTTTGCTGAATTCTTTTATCAGTTCTGGAGCTTTCTGGAAGAGTCCTTAGGGTTTTCAAGGTAAATGATCATATCATCAGCAAACAGTAACAGTTTGACTTCCTCTTTACTGATTTGGATGCCCTTTATTTCTTTCTCTTTTCTGATTGCTTTGGCTAGGACTTCCAGTACTATGTTGAAGAGGATTGGTGAGAGTGGGCATCCTTGTCTTGTTCCCATTCTCAAAGGGAATGCTTTCAACTTTTCCCCATTCAGTATTATGCTGGCTGTGGGTTTGTCATAGATGGCTTTTATTACATTAAGGTATGTCCCTTGTATGCTGATTTTGTTGAGTTTTAATCATAAAGGGGTGCTGGATTTTGTTGAATGCTTTTTCGGCATCTATTGAGATGATCATGTGATTTTTGTTTTTAATTCTGTTTATGTGGTGTGTCACATTTATTGACTTGCATATGTTAAGCCATCCCTGCATCCCTGGTATGAAATTCGCTTGATGATGCTGGATTATCTTTTTGATATGTTGTTGGATTTGGTTAGCTAGCATTCTGTTAACGATTTTAGCATCTATGTTCATGAAGAATATTGGTCTGTAATTTTCTTCCTTGGTTATGTCCTTTCCTGGTTTTGGTATTAGGGTGATGCTGGCCTCATAGAATGAATTAGGGAGGGTTTCTTCTTTCTCCATCCTGTGTAATAGTGTCAAAATGATTGGTACCAATTCTTCTTTGAATGTCTGGTGAACTCTGCTGTGAATCCAACTGGTCCTGGTCTTTTTTTGTTGGTAATTTAAAAATTACTATTTCAGTCTTGCTTATTGTTATTGTTCTGTTCAGGGTATCTAATTCGTCCTGATTTAAGCTAGGAAGGTTGTATTTTTCCGGGAATTTATCCATTTCTTCTAGGTTTCCTAGTTTATGTGTGTAAAGGTGTTCGTAGTAGCCTTGAATGATCTTTTGTATTTCAGTGGTTTCAGTTGTAATATCTCCTGTTTCATTTCTTAGTGAGGTTATTTCGATTTTATCTCTTCTTCTCTTGGTTAACCTTGCTAATGCTCTGTCAATTTTATTTATCTTTTCAAAGAACCAGCTTGTTTCATTTATCTTTTGTATTTTTTGTTTGTTTGTTTCAATTTCATTTAGTTCTGCTCTGATCTTGGTTATTTCCTTTCTTCTGCTGGGTTTGGGTTTGCTTTGTTCTTGTTTCTCTAGTTCCTTGAGGTGTGACCTTAGAATGTCAGTTTCTGCTCTTTCAGTCTTTTTGACGTAGGCATTTAGTGCTATGAACTTTCCTCTTAATACCACCTTTGCTGTGTCCCAGAGGTTTTGATAGGTTGTGTCATTATTGTCATTCAGTTCAAAGAATTTTTAAATTTCCATCTTGATTTCGTTTTTGACCCAATGCTCATTCAGGAGCAGGTTATTTAATTTCCATGTTTTTGCATGGTTTTGAAGTTTCCTTTTGGAGTTGATGTCTAGTTTTATTCCAGTGTGGTCTGAGAGAGTGCTTGGCATAATTTCGGTTTTCTTAACTTTATTGAGGCTCATTTTAGGGCCTATCATATGGTCTATCTTGGAGAAAGTTCCATGCGCTGTTAAATAGAATGTGTATTCTGTGGTTGTTGGATGAAATGTTCTGTATATATCTGTTAAGTCCATTTGTTCCAAGGTATAGTTTAAATCCATTGTTTCTTTTTTGACTTTCTGTCTTGATGATCTGTGTAGTGCTGTCAGTGGAGTATTGAAGTCCTCCACTGTTATTGTGTTGCTGTCTATCTCATTTCTTGGGTCTATTAGTAATTGTTTTATAAATTTGGGAGCTCCAGTGTTAGGTGCCTATTGTTTAGGATTGTGATATTTTCCTGTTGGACAAGGCCTTTTATCATTATATAATGTCCCTCTTTGTCTCTTTTAACTGCTGTTGCTTTAAAGTTTGTTTTGTCTGATATAAGAATAGCTTCCTCTGCTGACTTTTGGTGTTCATTTGCATGAAATGCCTTTTTCCACCCCTTTACTTTAAGTTTATGCAAGTCTTTATGTGTTAAGTGAGTCAACTGAAGGCAGCAGATAGTTGATTGGTGAGTTCTTATCCATTCTATGGTTCTATATCTTTTAACTGGAGCATTTAGGCCATTTACATTCAATGTTAGTATTGAAATGTGAGGTACCCTTCATCATGCTCTTTGTTGCCTGTATACCTTGTTTTTTGTTTTTAACTTGTATTTTTGTTTTATAGGTCCTGTGTGATTTATGCTTTAAAGAAGTTCTGCTTTGTTGTGTTTCCAGGATTTGTTTCAAGATTTAGAGCTCCTTTGAACAGTACTTGTAGTGGTGGCTTGGTAATGGCACATTCTCTCAGCATTTGTTTGTCTGAAAACGACTGTTTCTTTCCTTCATATATGATGCTTAGTTTTGCTGGATAGAAAATTCTTGGCTGATAATTGTTTTGTTTGGGGAGGCTTGAGGTAGGGCTCCAGTCCCTTCTAGCTTGTAGGATTTCTGCTGAGAAATCTGCTGTTAATCTGATAGGTTTTCCATTATAGGTTACCTGGTACTTATGTCTCACAGCTCTTAAGATTCTTTTCTTCGTCTTAACTTTGTATAACCTGATGATAATGTGCCTAGGTGAAGATCTTTTTGCAATGAATTTCCTGGATGTTATTTGTGCTTCTTATATTTGGATGCCTAGGTCTCTAGCGAGGCCAGGGAAGTGTTCCTTGATTATTCCCCCAAATATGTTTTCCAAGCTTTTAGAATTCTCTTCTTCCTCAGAAACACTGATTATTCTTAGGTTTGGTCACTTAACATAATCCCAGACTTCTTGAGGTTTTGCACATATTTTCTTGTTATTTTTTCTTTATCTTTGTTGGATTGGGTTAATTCGAAGACCTTGTCTTCAAGCTCTGAATTTCTTTCTTCTGCTCATTCAATCTGATTGCTGAGACTTCCCAGAGCTTTTCACATTTCTAAAAGTGTGTACAAAATTTCCTGAATTTTTGATTGTTTTTTATTTATGCTATCTATTTCCTTGAATATTTCTCCCTTCACTTCTTGTATCAGTTTTTGGATTTCCTTGCATTGGGCTTTGCCTTTCTCTGGTCCTTCCCTGATTAGCTTACTAACTAACCTCCTGAATTCTTTTTCAGGTAAATCAGGGATTTCTTCTTGGTTTGGATCCATTGCTGGTGAGCTAGTGTGATTTTTTGGGGGTGTTGCAGAGCCTTGTTTTGTCATATTACCAGAGTTGGTTTTCTGGTTCCTTCTTATTTGGGTAGGCTCTGTCAGAGGGAAGGTCTAGGGCTGAAGGCTGTTGTTCAGATTCTGTTGTCCCACAGGGTGGTCCCTTGATGTAGTACCCTCCCTTGATGTAGTGCTCTTCCTTGATATAGTACTCTTCTTTGATGTAGTACTCTTCCTTGATGTAGTATACTCATCTATGGATGTGGCTTCCTGTGAGCTGAACTGCAGTGATAGTTGTCTCTCTTCTGGGTCTAGTCACCCAGCAAGTCTACCTGGCTCTGGGCTGGTACTGGGGGTTGTCTGCACAGAGTTCTGTGATGTGAACCGTCTATGGGTCTCTCAGCCTTGAATACCAGCCCCTGTTCTGGTGGAGGTTGGGGGGGCGGTGCATGGGACTCCATGGGAGTTCTTAGCTTTGGTGGTTTAATGCTCTATTTTTGTGCTTGTTGGCCTCCTTCCTGGAAGTGACGCTTTCCAGAGAGCATAAGCTGTGGTAGTATGGAGAGGCACCAGTGGTAGGCAGGGCCCTAGAACTCCCAAGATTCTATGCCCTTTGTCTTCCACTACTGTGGTGGGTAGAGAAGGACCATCAGGTGGGGGCAGGGCTAGGTGTGTCTGAGCTCAGACTCTCCTTGGGTGGGTCTTGCTGCGGCTGCTGTAGGGGATGGGCATGAGAGTCCCAAGTCACTGGAGTTGTGTACCTAGGAGGATTATGGCTGCCTCTGCTGAGTCATGCAGGTTGTCAGGGAAGTGGGGGAAAGCTGGCAGTCACAGGCCTCACCCAGCTCCCGTGCAAACCCAAAGGTTGGTCTCACTCCCACCATGACCCCTGCAATAGCCCCAAGTCCATTTCCAGGTGGAGGGTGAGATGGGCTTGAAAATCTGCCCCAGGCTACTTGCCTCCCAGCTGCGAAAGGAAAGGGCTTGGTTCTACCCTTGCCTGTGGAGTCTGCACACTGGATTTGCACCCTTCCCTGAGTTCTGGCCAGGAGGCTTCTCACCCTGTTCAAATTGTTACAAAGTTCGGCTAGAGATTTCCTTCTCCCTGTGGAGTTTTGCCTCCTGCTTCTCTGGCCGCCCCCCGGATGGGTCCCTGTGGTGCCAGGCAGGAATGGCCTGCTAGGGGACCCAGCGAGCTGCTGCTTCCTCTACCCCTATATTTTGTTCGGCTCTCCAAATTGACTCAGCTCCAGGCAAAGTCAGAAACTTCTCCTGCAAACAGGCCTTCAGCGTCTCCAGTTGGGGTGTGTGTTTGGGAGAGGAGGGTCTCAATTTCCCATTTCCGCAGTTGGGGCACTCACAGTATTTGGGGTGTCTCTTGGGTCATGCAGGAGCAGTCTGCTTCCTTCAGAGGGTCTGCGGGTCCTCTTGGGATTGCTGGTTTGTTCTTGCCATCGATGTGGAGCTAAAATTCACAATGGGAGCCCCTGCATGCTGCTCTGTCTATAGCTGCAATCTAGTACTGCCTCCCGTCCACCATGATGATCCATTTGTTTTATAGCGCAGATTTAATCTAAGGTTTCTTTGTTGATTTTCTGTCTGGAAGATCTGTCCAATGCTGAAAAGGTGTTGAAGGCTGCAGGTATTATTGTGTTGAAATCTTTCTCCCTCTTTAGCTATAATAATATTTGCTTTATATATCTGGGTCCTTCAGTGTTGGAAGAATATATATTTAAAATTGTTATATCCTCTTGCTGAATTGACCTCTTTATCATTATGTAGTATCCTTCATTGTCTCTTCTTATAGTTGTCTTCTTGAAATCTGTTTTGTCTGATATAAGTATAGTTACTCCTGCTCTTCTTTGGTTTCCATTGTTATGGAATATCTTTTTCTATCCCTTTGTTTTCAGTCTATATGTATCTTTATGGGTGAAGTATGTTTCTTGTAGGCAGTAGATCAATGGGTATTGTTATTTATCCATTCAGCCAGTCTGTGTCTTGATTGGAGAGTTTAGTCTATTTATATTCAATGTTATTATTGATAAGTAGGGACTTACTCCTGCCATTTTGTTATCTGTTTCCTGACAGTTTTGTGGTCTTCTCTTTCTTCTTTCTTTCCTTCCTGTCTTCTTTTTTGGTGAAGGTGTTTTTCTTTGGTGATATGATTTAGTTTCTTGATTTGTTTTTTGTATCTGTTGTATGTTTTTTGGTTTCAGGTTACCATGAGACTTGCAAGTACTATCTTATAACCCATTATTTTAACCTGATAACAACTTACCTGTGTTTGCATAAACAAACAAGCAACAAGAAAACTAATAAAAACTCTGTCTTAACTCCATCCCCTTGCTTTTTAACATTTTGTTGTTTCTATTTATATCTTACTGTACTGTCTATGACGTGAAAAGTTGTTGTGGTTATTATTTTTTTATTGGTTCATCTTTTAGTCTTCCTACTTAGGAAAAGAGTAGTTTATAAACCACAATTACAGGGAGTTCTCTGGATTACCAGGCAGGGACTCTTGCTCTCTTCCCCTACTTTCTCCCAAACAAATGGAATCTCTCTCCGTTCTGAGCCACCTAGAGCTGGGGATGGAGTGACACACGCCCCCCTGTGGCCACCACCACTATGACTGTGCTGGGCCAGACCTGAAGCCAGCACAGTACTGGGTCTCACCCAAGGCCTGCTGTAGCCACTCCCTGGCCACTGCCTATGCTCAAGGATCTGGGGCTCTACACTCAGCCAGTGGCGAAGCCAGCCAGGCCTGTGTCCTTCCTTCAGGGCAGTAAATTACCCAGGCCCCAGGCGGATGCAAAGGTGCTGTCTGGGAGTCAGGGATTAGAGTAAAAAACCTTAGAAGTCTACCTAGTGTTCTGTTGTACTGTAGCTGAGCTGGCACTGAAACCACAAGATGTGGTCTTTCCCACTCTTCTCTCTCTTTTCCAAAGGCAAAGGATCCTCACTCTGTAGCCACTGCCACCACAGGCCATAGGGAGTACTACCAGACTACCGCTGATGTTCCTTTAATCCCCAAGGGCTCTTAAATCAGAGTGGTGGGGTGGTATCAGCAATTCAAGACTAGTGAATGCTGCCTGGCCTGGGACTCACCCTTCGGGCAGTGGATGCCCCTCTGGCCCAGGGCAGGTCCAGAAATGCCATCCGAGAGTCAAATTCTAGAATTGGTGACCCCAAGAGCCCATTTGGTGCTCTACACCTCAGTCTCAGTGCTGGTACTTAAGGTGTAAGACAAAATTCCCTTTACTTTTCCCTCTGCTTTTCCCAGGCAGAAGTTTTGCCCCTTTGCTACCATAGCTAATAATGTGCTGAGCCTCACCTGGAGTCAGCAATTTGCAGAGGCTCACCAAGGCCCTCAATGTGGTACCTGGCTATTACTGCTGGGTATTCAGGGCCCAAGGGTTCTTCAGTTAGCAGGTGATGAATGCTACCAGGACTATGTGTTTCCCTTCAAGGAATGTTGTTTTATTTTTTCTGGCCCAGGTTGCGTCTAGAAATTTCATCTGGGAGTTAGAGCCTGGAACAGGGGCCTCACAAGTCTGGCCAGTGCCATATCCTGCTATGGTTAAGCTGATATCCAAGATGTAACACAAAGTCCTCCTCCCTCTTCCCTCTCTTCTCCTCAAGTGGAAGGAAGACGTCTCTTTTGGAGCTGTGAGTTGTGCAGCCTGGGGTTAGGGGAAGGGTGATGCCAGCATTCCCTTAGCCACTCCAGCTGGTGTCTCAGTAGGTCATACGCTCCTCAGTCCAGTGACTGTGGGCATTACATCATTAGGATTCCCCTAGGTGTTGCAGTCCTTGTGGCCTAGGCTGTCTTTCACATTTATTTAGAGCCCCACAGCACTTTAGCCCTGGTGGTGAGGCTTGCGGGAAATCAAGTTCAGACTGCTGGATCAGAGATTCCCCTCTGGCTGGGGCTGGTTTAAATGCTCCCTCAGTGGGTGGGTGTCAGCTGTGTTTGGTTCGGTTTTCGTTTCTGCTCTATCAGGGCAGCACTGAGTTCAATGTCTCACAATTGCTGTGCTCTCCCTGCCCTCGGGCACAGAAATGCTCTTTGCACCATGTCACCACTGCCTGGGAATTGGGGTTGAGTGGTGTCAGAAATTCAAGACTTTTTTTGTTTTTTTTTGTTTTGTTTTTACCTTTTCAGTGTGTCTTTTAGCCATACAAAGTTAAAATCAGATACTGTGAGTACTCACCTGATTTCTGGTTTGTATGAAGGTGCTTTTTTTCTGTAGGTAGTTGTTTAATTGGTGTTCTTGCTGTGGAGACAATTGGTGGATCCTTCTATTCCAGTATCTTGCTCCGCCTTTTCCGTGTTCACTGGGGCAAGATAATATCTCATTGCAGCTTTTATTTGCATTTTTGTGATTATCAGTGATGTTGAGCACATTTCCATATACATATTTGCCATTTGTATGTTTCCTTTTGAGCATGTTTCTTCAAATCTTTTGCCCAGTTTTTGATTGAATTATTAGATTTTTTTTCTATAGAGTTGTTTGAGCTCCTTATATTCTGATTATTAATCCCTTGTCAGATGGGACGTTTGCAAATATTTTCTCCCATTCTGTGAATTGTCTGTTCACTTTGTTGATTGTTTCCTTCGTCGTGCAGAGGCTTTTTAATTTGATATGATCCTATTTGTCCATCTTTGGTTTGATTACCTGTGCTAGCAGGGTATAACTCAAGAAATCATTGCCCAGTCCAATGTTCTAGAGAATTTTCCTAAAGTTATCTTGTAGTACTTTCATAGTTTCTTGTCTTAGATTTAAGTCTTTAATCAATTTTAAGTTGCTTTTTGTATATGGCGAGAGATAGGGGTCTAGTTTCTTCCTTCTGTATATGGATATCTGGTTTTCCCAGCACCATTTGTTGGAGACTGTCCTTTCCCAGTGTATGTTCTTGGTACCTTTGTTCAAAATGAGTTTGCTGTAGATGTATGAATTTGTTTCTGGGTTCTCTATTCTGTTGCATTGGTTTATGTGTCTGTTTTTATGGCAGTACCATGCTGTTTTGGTTACTATATCTCTGTAGCGTAATTTGAAGTCAGGTAATATGATTCCTCTAGTTTTGTTGTTTTTCCTTAGGATAGCTACTCTGGGTATTTTATAGCTCCATATAAATTATAAAATTTTTTTTTCCTGTGAAGAATGTCATTGGCATTTTGATAGGGATTGCATTGAGTCTGTATATTGCTTTGGGTAATATGGACATTTTACTATTATTAATTCTTTCAGTATACGAACATGAAATACTTTTTATAATTTGGTATCCTGTTCAATTTCTTGCATCAATATTTTACAGTGTTCATTTTAGAGATCTTTCACTTCTTTGGTTAATTCCTAGGTATTTAATTTTAGTTGTAGCTATTGTAAATGGGATTACTTTCTTGATTTCTTTTTTTCAGATTGTTTGCTGTTGGCATATAGAAATGCTACTGATTTTTGTATGTCGATTTTGTGTCTGGTAACTTTTCTGATTTTTAAAATCAATTCTAATACTTTTTGTTGGAATCTTTAGTTTTTTCCAAATATAAATTTTCAAATCCATAATATCATCTGCAAACAAAAATAATTTGACTTCTAATTTGGATGCTCTTTGTTTCTTTCTCTTTTCGGATTGCTCTAGCTAGGAATTCTAGGACAGTATTGAGTAACAGTGGTGAAAATGGGCTTTCTTGTCATGTTCTAGATCTTAGAGAGAAGGCTTTCAGTTTTTCTCCATCCAGTGTGATACTAGCTGTGGGTCTGAGCTATATGGTTTTTATTATGTTGGACTATGTTCCTTTTATACCCAGTTTTTGAGGGTTTTTATTGTGAAGGGATGTTGAATTTAATCAAATGCTTTTTCAGCTTCAAATGAAATGATCATATAGTTTTTGTTCTTCATTCTGTTGATATGATGTATCATACTGATTGATTTGCATATGTTGAGCCATGCTTGCATGTCTGGAATAAATCCCACTTGGTCATGAGGAATAATGTTTTTAATGCATTGTTGAAATTGGTTTGCTGGTGTTTTGTTGAGAGTTTTTACATCGATGTTCATCCGGGACATTGGGCTCTAATTTTCTGTTTTTGATGTGTCTTTGTCTGGTTTTGGTATCAGGGTAATACTGGCCTCATAGAATATGCTCTTGCTTCCCCATGTGCATAGCTTCTTTCGCCATGCCACATGGCCACTGCCAGGGGATGGGGGAATGGTGGTGTCAGTAATTCAAGACGGTCTTTCCTACCCTCTTCAGTGCTTCTTTCAGTGATATGAAGTTAAATCCAGGCACTGTAATTACTCACCTGATTTTTGGTGTTTATGAAAGTGCTTTTTCATGTAGATATTTGTTAAATTTGATGTTCCTGCAGGGGGGACGATTGGTGGAAGCTTCTGTTCAGCCATCTTGCTCTGCTTCCTCCCTTCACACCATTCTTGAAGTCACATTATATATTTTCCTATTATCAATACATGATTTTGTAAAAGGATAGACTGATATTTGTGATTTGATTTTCAGCACCTTTATGTTCTGGAAACTTAAGGCCCCTGAAGGAGAGAGTGTGTCTTATTTAACTTGGTATCTCAAACATTCAGCACAGCACTCACTACAGAATAGGTGGCTAATACATGTTTCTCATGCAGATGAATTTTGGAGAAAATGTAAAAAAAAGATTTAAGATGAATTGAAATTCTTAATAGAACAGAGAAGCAGTTCCTTCAAATATCTGAGATTCTGTTTTTTTATTTTGGTGAAAATAAAAATTAGAGGATTAAAAGCACTAGGCAGGTTTTAAAAATACATCTCTACTTTTAGAAACTAGCCCTTGTACACTATCAGCCTTCCTATATATTAAACCATAATTGTTAAAATCCGTTGTCAAAATTCCTCTTCAGTCTTCAAAATTCACTGTATTAGACCTGCTGTAAAGTTTCCTCAACTTATATAATTTTCTTTTTTTTCTCAACAGAGTTAAAGAGCCCCTTTTTTCCCTCAAAGCATGAGAGGAACAAGGACAAACTGGGTCTTCTTACAAGCTTGCAAACTGCCCTGCTCTAGGCAGAAACAGGAAACATCAGGTAGCCTGATTGAATTTACTTCTTCCATGTACCAGCTGGCATCACATTTCAGATCTTGAAATTTCCAGGGTTCATTTATCTTTGCAATTTCTTACTTGACAATGAAGAGTACTACCAAGCTGATTCTGCATTTAATGTATCATAATGCTAATCTTGATGCATTGTTTTATGAATTATAGCCAAAAGAGCTTATACAGTATTTGACAAAAAAAAATTCCCTACTTGTTTGTGAAGATAGTTAATCACCAGAGTTAGGAGCAGGGCAAGCTGTTTTCTTTTCTAATCTAAATATGATTTTGTGATCAAGTTATAGAATTAGAATAGCTAGAACTCAAGATAGGGTATCTATCGGCTATTTTTAAAAAATTAGTGGAAGAATGTTAAATTTATATGCTTTTTTCATTATCACATGTAAGGAATAGCAGCAAATTGGTATTATTTAAATAACTTGCTTTGGGTATTTTCCTTATTATAAATCCATATTTTGGACTTAAATTTATTTTTGGCATTTGTAATGAAATTTGTGGTTAGAAGTATAGCACTGTCAATTTTTTTTCTGAATTAAACATATACTATTAAAAAAGTAAATCATAAAAAGGACCAAACCCTTGATACATGAAACAACATGGATGCATTTCAAACACATTATGCTAAGTGAAAGAGGCCAGGCTCAAAGGCTGCATACTGTGTGATTCCATTTATAGGACATTCTGGAAGAATCAAAACTATAGAGACAGAAAACAAATTAGTAGTTCTAGGGGCTGGGGCCAAAGGGAATTGGGGAATTTTTTAGGATGATTGAATGGTTCCATATCTTGAGTTTGGTGGGGTAGTCACATGACTATATACATTTGTCAAAACTCGCAGACTGTACACTGAAAAGGATCATTTATACTGTAATAAATTATCCCTTAAAACAAACAAACAAACAAAAGTAAATTATGGCTGGTGGATTGGAATTATGTTGGTGAATCATCATCTTAATTATGCCTCATTTTGACTTAAGACTTAATGTCATTTGCCATTTTCTGTATTTCTGTATGCTGACAACCCTTATCTGGGAACGAGGAGATTCACATTTAGGCTATAGGCACATCAACAACTAGCTGAGTGAAGTTGGGTAAGGATTTAGGAAGGCTTTGGCCAAGGTAATTTATAAGGTCTCTTTCTGCTCTAAATAGTCTTATACCCTGTGATGGTAAGTGTCCATATGGGCCCTTTATGGGGAATGAGCAGAGAGAAAAGAAAGAATAAAAGAAAAGCCAAGTGAAGCAAAAGGACAAAATGGAGAGAGAGATAGAGCTGTCTTTCTGGGACCCCTTTGCCATCCCACCCATTTATTCAGGCTGTGATCAACTAATGTTGGGTAAGTTCTGGAGACTTGAAAACCATCATGGTTTTTATATTTCTAACATATTGTCTTCTGTTCTGTTGTTTCAAGAAAGCAATTGTATTCATATCTGTGAGGGCAGGCCTTGAAGAATCTTCAAGGACAGTCATTCAGGAATTTATCTTGAACCGTCTGTTGAAATTAAGTTTTCACATTCAAACTTCCATCTGCCATTCATTTGGGAGTAGAACAATTGATGTTAGAATGAATAAGGAAGAACATCTTTTCTCTCTCCATTCTTTTATGTTAACTGTACCTAATGTGAGTTCTCTTGGGATGCCAAGGAAAATATTTAGGATGCAGTAGACAATAGTGTTTAATTCATCAATATGGACCCCAAAGTACTTACCAGTTTTGGCAGCTAAAAAAAAAATATTCCTTGGGTGGTAGCAGAGACAGGTAAGATTTTCCAGCACAACTATAGTCATGAAGGAGGTAAAAAATCTGTGAATTATTAGTATGATGGGATGGCAATAAACATGAAATGAACAGGGGACAATTAGTGTAGCAGGTCTTAGGTTAATTCCACTTCATTCACTGAAGTATGTAACTCTGGGAATTGAAATGTCATATTGGTTTACCGTGGACCCAACATATAGAGCTTGATAGGTGCAATATGTGTGTGTGGTGAACCCTCTATTTAGTGGCTGAGTCCTGTAAGTACTAAGGTCTAGGAAGATGTTCAGGCTTCTCTCAAATGGTAGCTAACCAAACTTCTCTTTATATACCCTGTATAGGAGGTGAGCCCTTCATTTCAGTCCCTCTCCTCACCTGTAATACCCTTGAAATTCATAAATAAATAACACCATATCACCCACTTCTCCTCAGTAAACTGTGTACATTGCAATAAGTAAAAAATACAAGTCCAAGTTGAGGAAGAACGCTGGACAGGAGGCTAGGTCCACTTAGTAAGTACTCACTCTTGCATACCAGCCTCCTGGCCTTCAGTTCAAATTTGTGCTTCAGGGCAACTGAAAAGTATTACATGTTACAGATATTTGGTGTCTTTTTAAGAAAGAATTGAAACTGTTGATTCAAAATCTGAGAATGTCAATGGTTTACTGGAGTGTGTATATCTTGAGTGCCTAAAAGGGAAGAAAGGACATTTATTTCCATACTCATATAATCACTGCAGATGCTAGGGTGTCATTTGACTCAAACAGAAATGAAAGATTTCTTATCTTCTGTTTAGGCAGTTTATTTTTTCTACTTTGTTGTATATGTCGTGGAGACCTGTATATGTCTATATCCTTTATTCTCCTTGAGTGTCAGTGTGTCTGATTCACTAGCCCACTTATTATGATCCATAAGTTGGTTCTGAATGGATAACTTCTGTCAACTCAATTCCAGAAGTCTACTGAAGTGAAGAATTGGTACCAACGTTTGGATTACACAAACAAAAAACAATCCAGGCAAGAAATAATTTTATTTTCTTTGTAAGCCAAACTGTCAGGTAGCATCATATTTATAAAACATTCCCTCACATCAGATATAAAGTTTCAAGTAGGAGTAAAAAGAAGGTATATTTCCTTTAAATTTCTTGTAAATAGCAATGATGGAGAATAGAAAGCTGTTATTGCAGCTCCAATATTCCATCTATTGTGAAAATGGAGCCCAGAGAAGGAAACACATTTATGTCAATCATCAGGAAGCGAGTTTTGAGGCTGAATTATCCAGATAATTGCCCTAATTTTTCATCCTGGCCTGTGATTGTTTCCTTTTCTACTGCCTTACACAGTTTTGCCTTTTTTCTTTGCCATCATTTTGCACTTTCTGACATCCTCTGTGTCAGCTGGCCATGTTATTGACTTCTATTTTTGTTGAGGTCACTTCTGTAGGAGCATCTCTTCAGCTTCTGATTGCCCTTAGTGGTGAGGAATTTGAATAAAAATGTATGACAGATGCTATTGACATGGGGGAAGAGTTTGCTGGTAGAGAGGTGAATCATAATGTGAAAGCTGTATAACCCAATCCCCCAAACACCCACTCCAATTTTGGCTCTTTGACAATGCTGTCTCTTTGAGAAAGAAGAACAGTTTGATCTGAATTCTTATTAGGTTCAGAGCCATCAAATTAGAATCTAATAAGCTCATTTGGAAGGGTTTTGAATTAGCTTAAAACAGACCCACGCTGAGCTCATAGAGGAGACCCTCCTACTCTTTCCAGGCATCCTGTAGTTCGTAGACTTAATTTTCAAACTCTCTTCTTTGTCTCTTTTCTCATCTAATACTTGTTCTCTTTTCTCCTTTCGGATGGACTACTTCTAGCTGTATCTTACACGTCTAGGGCTACCTGTAACAGACCTTTTTTGTAAGATTCCTTAAGAAAGTTGTAAATTTAGAGAGGAAAAAATGCACCTTTCTTTAATATGAGAAACAACTTCTGGAATCTTCCAGTTTGACATCCTCTAGTAGTACTAGTTACCTTCCAATGAGGAATATTTTGGCATACATAAAAATGCTCCCCCAAATACTAAGATATATCATTACCTTGCCTGTAGATATAAACAAATGTGAAATTGTTTAGGGAAATGACAGGCTGGGAGCCTTAGATGGGTAGGAGGGGAACAGATATTGTTGTAGTTAGCTTGTTGGACCTCTGAGGTTATGAAGGAAGTAAAAGAGGGAGAGGGAAGGAGAGTGGCTGTTAAGAAAAGATAACTTACCAAGGTTTCTTGGGGCTTCCTCTAGTTGGCCCAATCACTATGCTTTTATGTTTATCATTTTGTACCTGTGCAAATATACTTGTAGGGTGAATTCCTAGGAGTGGAGCTGCAGGGTCAAGGTGTATGTGCATTCTTTGTTTTAATTTTGATAGTTATTGCTAAATTGCTAGCAATGAAGTTTTTATCAATTTACACTTCCGTGAGAAATGTAACCATAGAATTTAGAGACTTAAATTCATTTTCTTTTGACATCTCATGTTATGGACAAGAATTATGATGTCAGTCAAATTCTCATTTCTTGGCAAGTAATGTTTTTGTTACTTCTCAGGAAGCTTTTATTGTTGTTGTTCAGAGATTTTACCAGTCCTTATCTTTTTTATGTCCTTTGATTATTACCATTTGATACTTGCTGGATTTTACAACCTGAAGAGTCATCTTTCCTCAGCTCAGTAAACATTTTCTCTTTTATTTCTTTAAATATTTCCTCAAGTCCATTTTCTCTGTTCTCTCCCTCTGAAGCCCTGGTAAATATGATACTGGAACCACTGAATCTAATCTGCATGCTTTTTAGTTTTTGTCTCCTACTCTTATCCTTCTACACTGTACTCTGGGAGACTCCCTTGATTTAATTTACCACTTTTAATGATAACCTCAGCCCATCCATTGGGTTTTATAAAAATGGCCATGGTATTTTACATTTTTAAGAACTCTGTTGCTTCTTTTTCAGAGAAGCCTGTTGTTTATAAATGGATAAACCTTGCCAAAAATGTATTTAAAAATTTCTTCTGTTTTCTGTACTATCTGACACTGTTCCTTATGAAGTTAATTTTTCTGTTTTTTGGGTTTGGTGGTCTTTCATTCCATTGATTTTCCTCAGATATTTGAAGGTTCTTGGTTGTCTGTCTAAATTTTTAGTTGCTGGGCTAGATTGATCACAATTAGCTAGTTGAAGCATAGTTCCTACATCCAAGGAGATAATTTCTATTTTGGGGGGGCAATGGATATATATTTTGATGATAGGGATCCTGAATCCAACACTTACGTGGGGGAGGCAGAAGTTATATGGCTAGGTGCCCTTCCATTTAGAGTGTGTGGGCACCTTGTTTTTTGGGTGTGGGACATTCCCTTCTTCACTTATGATGGCCTTACATGACCTGAGACACTGCCCTACTTTACCCAGCCCAAAGGACACTCTGAGGGTACTTGGCAGAACTCCCAAATTTGTTGCATAGAGTTGTTCTGAATGCCATAATCCATACAGCAAATGCCACAGCCATGATTCTGTCATTAGAGGATCAGTCTGGCTCTTTTCTATTCCTTTAATCAAGTCACCTGACTGTCTACTCACCCTCTGTTCCTTTTCTCAGCTCCAGTGGCTTCTGATATTGGGATTATTTGAGGCTTTTGGTTATTTTGACACTTTTTCCCCCTTTGTCTTGAGAGCTTTACGAATTCCTCAACAGTATTGTGTTTTTCTGTCAATTGGAGTTGTTTCATGTCTTTAAGGATGTTCTCACAGTTCTGGTCTTCTGATGATACCCTTCTCAGCTTCTAGCACTAATATAGAGTTATTTGCATTGTTGTATTTTCTTCCTGAATTTTTAATAGGGTTTGAGGACAGAGGGGTGTGTGGGTGTGTGTTCTCTACTACTATTGAAATAATTGAGGTTTTTAAGGTTTGTAGCTATTTTAAGACAAATCTAATATTTTTAAAGCCAGTCTGTCTCTCTTTGCAAATTTCTGAGGTAATTAAAATTCTTCTTTAGATTACCCCTGAACATAAATTGAAATCAGTAATTGTGAAATTGATAATTATACAGAAGAGTGGCAGTGTCAGAATTTTGCCAAGATCTTTTCCTTTCACTTTTCATAATCTAATTATCATCACTTAGATTTTCATTTCACAGTTGAAATGCTAAAATTGGGGGAATAATGTCTGCTATAGTTTCAAAGCATAATTTATGGGAAAAACCAACTTACTTGCTATTCATTACTTTTAATTTCTGTAAGAACTTGTTATTTATCATCTACCACAACTTACACTGGATAAAACAAAATCATGGACCCTCTGATTCATATTGTCTTGTGGTAATATATTGATCCAAGATTATTAAAAAGCCTTATATGTTTTGAAGAATTGCCCCACTTTTTTGTAAAGCAGGCAAAATCTTTTAAATCTATGAGAGATGCTAAAATTATGATTGATTCTTATGCTTTTAAAATCTCCAATCTTTTTTCTCATTTTGAACTGGAAAAACATATTGACGTTTTTCAGTGGAGATGTAGGAACATTCATATTTATTTAGCTGGAGAGGCAAGATTATGAATTTGAAATTTCAAAGCCATTTCTTAGTCAAAGGGGAATGGAATTTTAGAGCCAAAAGGCATCTCCTAATAGCTTTGTGGTAATGTGTGAAGAGCAGAGACTGAAGTCAGAAACCCTAAGGTCAAGTTCCCACTTTCCACTTTCTAGCTGTGTGACCCAACTCAAATTACATAAATTCTTAAACTATATTTCTTCATCTGTGAAAGGAAGATAATCCCTGCGCTGTTAATTTTATTGCTTTATTGTAAGGATCAAATGAGACAGTATACAAAAAATGTATTGGGAATTGTGAGCTGCTGTTCAAATGTACACAGATGATTTTTCTAAGAACTGAAAAACTCCTGTTTATTAGGGTATTTGCCTAATTTCATCAGTTAATTAGTAGTAGAGCTAGATCTCCTAAATCAGTCTGATAATCTTTCCATTGGAGTGTAACTTTCAAAAATTGCCTAGTTGGATATGCAGAGAACTTACTGGAACTCTGAAGTTATGCCACTCTTCATAAAGACAAACTTCTGGATCTTAGTAATGTCTTTTCCTGGATGAGAGGGAACAGTTGGTTTATTTTGACTTACCATGTTTTGTCTGTAGTGCTTGGATAAATACCTAAAGCTGGTTCTGTTTTTACTAGTTGTTCTATGATAAAAATCTCCCTGATTTATACTTAGAGTGGTATTTCCCTTCGTTAAATCTGCCTCTTATCATAATTTTACAACGTGCTGCTTCCATGGACTTTTATTAATTTGGAGCCAAGTATTCCATAAATGGCTTTTATTTTTGTTTCTTATTTAATAAACTGTATAGAATTTCCCACCCACACTTTTCTTTGCAAAACGACTGAAGTTCTTGATTGTTTAGTTTCCTTTTATAGCTACTTCTACAAAGTATGGTTCTACAAACAGCTGAAGGATGACTTTCTGCTTTAGTCTAAGGTCGTCTGGAACAAAGTGGTCCGAATTCTCTTCTAGAGTTCTCAAGATAATTAAAAGGAAGCTGAGTGCTTCATGTTTAATATAATCATTTAGGTTTATTAAGCAAAAGGTCCAGGATTGGAAATTGAATGTTCAGGTTGAAGATACAATTAATTGAAACTTACAACGTTGCTCACTTAAGCAGATATGGAAAAACAGGCAATAAGTCATTTCAAATAGGGAAAAGTGAAGATTCATGTTCAGCTAGAGAGAAGAAAGGGACAAGAATATATGAAAACGTTACAGCCACTTCATGTAACATTTAGAAGGTATTAGAAAGTATAGAAGGTGTTGAGAATACTTCAGACTGTGCGGAAAGAACAACCAATTTCTTTTCTGAAACATATACTTTCCCATGGGTCTATTTTCATTATTAAGGAGAACACCGGGCATGCAATCAATTTGGATAGCTACTTACTATCAGGAAGAAAAACTGAATTTTAAAACCAAATTGAAAATTTTAGAATAGTTTTAGATTTATAGGGAAGTTGAAACCATGGCATGGAGATATCCCACATCTACTTTCTCCTATTGTTAATATCTTAGTATGTGCGTATTAGTATGGCACATTTTTCACAACTAATGAACCAGTGTTCATATATTAATATTACCTGAAGCCCATACTTTATTCAGATTTAGTTAGATTTTTGTTTTTGTTTTAAATCGAATGTCCTTTATCTGTTCCAGGTTTCTATCCAGGATACCACATTGTATTTAGTCATCATGTCTCTAGCCTGTGACAGTGATTGCATTTAGCAGGCTCATTTGACTGGTAAACTTAGAGGTGTGTTTTGTAGCTAACATCTTGGAAGGCAAATTGAGTGGCCATATTTCCTCACATAGAATTCTCCTTTAGGGCAGTTTTCTTTTTGTCCATAGGAGATGGCCAGAATTGTAGGCTCTGAAAACTCAGTCTCCCACTTATCTGACATATTCCAGGTCCTACCTGTACTTGAGTCAGGTTAGAAGAGTGGCTCTCACACTTGAGTGAGCATCCAAATCACCTGAAGGGCTTAAAACACTGATTTCAGGGCTCCACCCCCAGTTTCTGACTCAGTAGGCCTAGGGTGACGCTTGAGAATTTACATTTTTAACAAATTCTCATGTAATGCTGATGCTGGGGACCGCACTTTGAGAACCACTGGGTTAAACCATAGAGAGTCAGAACACCTGAGCCACATTATTTCAATCCTCTGCTGAGCTTTTCTGTGAAGCAACTGATGTAGATTCTGTTGAGAAAGAGAGTGATATAAATGTTGCCTTGGCCTCTAGACAGCTGATAGTCTTACTTGACTTTTGACCTTTTTCATTGCTATTTCTTTATTCTGTGTCACTATGCCCCCTGCCCAAATTTATTCAATTTATTTTTATATACGTACTGTACATAGGTAGCATATAATTCTTTTTGGAAATTAATAATATCAGCTGGCATATGTTAAGCATGTATTCCTTTAATTTTTGCACCTACTCTAAGAGTTACATCTACTGTTCTTCCCGTTTTAGAGAAGAGGGAATGGAGAAACGGTTTAATTATTTTCCTAAAGATAATGCAACTATGACATGGTAGACTAGGGGCTGAAACCTATGTTTCTTACTCCCGGCTGGTGCCTCTCATTTCTGAACTTATGAAGAAGAGGCCATGTGGTGTAGTAGAAGTAACCCAGGTGACCATTTGCTGGATATATCACTGGAACATGGTACTTAACATCTTCCAGACTCATCTTCCTTATTCCCCAAATGGTGGATATTAATACTTTCCTTATAGAGTTGTAAGTATTGAAGAAAATAATGGATATAAAGTACTTAGTGAAATGCCGTGTTCATGGTGAGTACTCAATAAGTATCTTTCTAAACCATTTGCTGACATAAAATTATTTGTTTTTTATAATTGTGTAATAAATAGTGCCTGAGTTAATAAGAACTTTCTATTTGTAAAGGAATAAATTAGGAGTGAAGAAAATATTGCTAACTTTACTCATATTGGTACTGAAGTTAACGTCTATACTTAAAATTCTCTTTTGTTGAGTTCTTTATTATTATATATATATATTTTTTTTTTTCGTGACAGAGTCTTGCTCTGTCACCCAGGCTGGAGTATGGCGGCATGATCTCAGCTCACTGCAACCTCTGCCTCCCGGGTTCAAGTGATGATTCTCCTGCCCCAGCCTCTTCCAGTGGTGATGCATGCGCCACCATGCCCAGCTAATTTTTGTAATTTTAGTAGAGATGGGGTTTCACCATGTTGGTCAGGCTGGTCTCGAACTCCTGACCTCGTGATCTGCCCACCTCGGCTTCCCAAAGTGCTGGGATTACAGGCGTGAGCCACCATGCTCGGCTATTATATGTAGTTTTTTTTTTTTTTTTTAAATAATGTTTAAAAGGCTAATGTGGCAATTTAGAAACAATATACAACTTATATATAGGAATATCGTTTTATCTTTGGATAAAATCATTTCAGTCCCTGAGGAACATAAATGGAGTTTGTGTTCCTAAGAAGTGTGGGTCAGAGAACTGGGTATAGTATACCAGACTATGAAGTCTTTGATCTACTACCAATTTTTGAAGTTGTGCAGTCAAACTTCCAATTATCTGCCTTGCGATTTTGTGTAAAATTTTGCCTGTGGAATTCTTTGTCTTTACTTTTACCTTTTTTTTTTTTTAAACCCACGTACTGAATAACAAAGTATATTAAATTTTTTTACCTAATAAGTATGTTCCTGTTTATTATCTCATCCAAGCTGCAAAATAGTCCCTGTATTTTCTCCTATTGATTTGTGTTTTTCCCCTCCTTTTTCCAGTAATTATTTTGCTTATGTTCTATCTTGATTTTCCTTTATGTTTCTAAAATAAGGTGAGTTTTGAGATGTAGGGATTTTGTTCTCGCTGGTCCTTGACATCAGCCTGAGCATGTGCTCTGATTTTAGAAGAAATCAAGCAGAGGCTAGAATGGCAAGTACAGTAAGTGATGTCCTAATGGGAATCTGGTCTGTCCAGCATGGGATAAATTTCCCTTTAACATAATGTTTCAGAGGCTAATATCTAAGGAATTGGACCTTACTACAATAATTCAAGTGAGAAAAGAATGCAGTCCAAGGTAAAATATAATTTTTAAAAGGTCTGTATTCCCAGATTGTCTACATGTCTGCTCTGTTCTGTCAGTATAAGCAATCCAGAATCAACTAATGATGTTCAGTGTTCTTGTGCCTGTTCGTAAATTGGACAATTGCATTCATCATTCCTTATCATTCCTTCTTGATTGGGAGAACTGGCTCGTTTCATTGCTAAAAATTCCCAGAGATTAAAATGCTGTCTCTTTTTTGCTTAGGCTCTTATCTGAAAACATTTTCTTGAAGTTTTGATAGTTGCACAAAAACCAGCAGTATAGTAGAAAGAACATAAGCCTTGGAGGCAGATAACTAGCTTTGAATCCCTGAATAAGTTACATGCATTCTCTGTGTCCACTTCCACATACATAAAACGTATACAATGATAGTACCTATTTGGCGAGGTTGTGGTAAGGGTTAAATGAACAATGAACAATATGCGTGGGGAGCCTGTGGTGGTGTTAGGGACATAAGAGGAGCTCAAAAATGTTAATTTCAATTCCTTGGTAGTAATGTGTATTAAGTGCCATTGGTTCTACATGAAAATGCCTCAAAGAAGAATGCCTTGCAGAATTTTCAACCTGAAGGAAATGGGAGAAGGCAAATAAGTGCTCTTAGAAGAGTCAAAACATCTCACCCCTTACCACCATTCAGAAGTGACAAATTTTGTTAGATGATAAATTGATAGGTACGTTTCCCTTCATAGAAATTATACTATCTAGAGGATTTCTAATAGCCTGAAGTCCAGTTGACATTCTCTGTCTAATATTTAAAATAAATAATAGACAACAAAATTAATAGCTGGCATTTTAAGTGCTGCAGCTTGTCAACAAATACCATAGCTCCCTAAACCATTAGCTGCCACCTCATGTAATTGGTAGAACAGTACTGTACTATACCCAATATTGCTGAAATGTTCTATAATACCCGCAGACAATTCTGTGGCCTATTTTTGGTGCTCCATTTAACTTTTTGCCAAATCTGAATTACTGGAGTTTGAACTATTCAAATGCTACCTCATGCTAGCTTTCAGATTGATCCTAATTGCATTAATTGATAGTAATTTCCCCATTCCAAAATTTTGGGGAGTAATTTAGTCTTGGTAAGATTTCTGAAGCCACCAAGGTGCTACCACCTGAAGACTTAGTTCACTACAATGACATAAAGAATGCATGATAAACCTTGAGTTTGAAAAGAGGTTTATTTATGCACCATATCTTTTGTGAGAACAATTTTCTGAAGCTGTTGGCAAATAATATTCCTATGGATAAGATGCAAGAAAACAGTAAAACGGCTTTGTTTTCCTAGATATCCTATAGAATCCACTCACCTCTCTAATTTCTCCAATGTTTCCACTCACCACTCACTAGATTAACAAATCTGGAGGGCTCCCATAGGTTAAATAGTCTATCAGGCATTGTGTGTGTCTATGGGAAAGGATATATAATAGGAAAGGTAGTGTTCTTGCTCTTATATGACTTTGCATTTTAATTTGGGAAATAGCTTATATCCTCCAAATAACAGTACAATAACAAAGAGTGCTAGCAAAGTGAATATGTAATTATTCTTATAAGTGGTCAGTAGGTATGTAAGCTGATATATCCTGTTTGTAGGCCAATTTGGCAAAACTTTTATGTCAAAAATCTTTAAAAATAACATGACTTTTGACCTAGCAATTTCATTGCTAAGAATTAGTTCTATGGATATATATACACATATATGCAAAGCTTTATGTGAAAGAATGCACTTTGCAAAATTATTTACAATACAAACATAGAAATAACCTGAATATTTATCAATGGAGGACTGGTTAAACAAATCATGGTCCAGCCAGGGGATGGAATACTATACTCCTGTTAAAAATAACAAGATAGTGCTATATGTACTGACATGAAAGATGTCTGAAATAAGTTTTTAAGGGAAAAGAACAAGTTAAAGAAAAGATATATATTATTGTTATATATGTGTGTGTATATATGTATATTAATATACACACATATATTTATGGGGGGATAAGCTCTAAATTTTCAGTGCCATATTTTAGCAATATTATCTCAATAAAGTAGGAATAGAGGGGAGGAGGGGGTGGGACTTTTAATCCTTATTTACACCCTTTGCTGTTAAACTGTTGATATAACTATATTTTATGATTCTAAAAAATCAAAACAAGTGAATATATTCATTTTTCAGCTTTACTGAAGTACAGTTGATGAAGTGAATATATTCTAAGAGTAGAAAGTAATGAAATGATGAGAAGCATGTGTCATTGACAGAGAAATACCATTTTTATTAATGATGATAAGAGCTGAAATTTCCAGAGTGCTTGCTACACCAAACACTGAACACTTGACATACATCATCTCGTTTAGTTTCTCATATCTGCTATGTACTAATTTGGCAATAAGGAACCAAGGAATTGCAAGCCAAATAAGTGGCAGAACCTGAGCCCTGGTTAAAGTCTATTCTGTTAAATATGCTTTCATTTCTACAGCATTCTCTATGGTCCCAACTGTTTAGACAACGGAGGCTCCTGGACCATGATAACTGTAATCATGCAATGGGGCTGGGAAAGTAGAAGGAAGGGGTAGTCTACCTTCAGTATTGTTTTGGAGCAGAAAGGAAGGTTTAATTCTGTAGTGTTTTCCATTTGAAACTGTCAATTTTTAAATAAGGGGTTTTCATGCCAGAACATATGATATTTTCAGCAATTTGTAGTGATTTCTCAGCATCCATAGGATTGATCGCTTTGCTACATATAGATCCTCATAATAGACCAAGAAGGAAGAAGGCAGCTTGGGTAGTTTGGGTAACACTGGGGTGGAGAGTGAGCTACAAACTAATCATGAATAGGTGTGTATTCACCCCTATCTAAGCACCATAGCATGAGCATTCGAGTTTCCTATAGATAGACAAGTTAAAGTGGGAAGGCAGTTCTTTTGCTGTATTCTTGATGTTACATTGTGACTGTATTCTTGGATATTACATTGCAAAGATAGCATCCTCGGCTTCCAGACACTTTTCATTGCAGAGTGCCCTCTGCTGAAGAAGCAGGGAGGTTCACGAAGAATTTTGCAAGTGAATAGCACTGTACATCTCTCCTTGTTTCTATGTTCTGTTATTTCCATCTGTATTAAAGAGCACTTAAACTCATTACCTTTTAATAGCACAAACCTTTATCTGGCATTAAAGTATGCCACACATGATACTTGCCCCAAACACAAAACAAAACAAACAAAACCAAGCATAACAACTATGAAATCGCCTTGCCTCTTGTATACATTTATACTGATGCTTGTCAAGAATTACAAGCCCATTGAAATCCCTACTTTCTACAGTGATCCGCAAGGTGAACAGATGCTTGTAGTTTCTTTCTTACATGCTTTTCTGAACTATTTGCAAACCTTGATTGTCCTTGTTTCTCATTCTGGCTCCGAAACCTACTTTACAAGCATTTATAAATAAGCCTACTTTACACGTTTGCAAAATCCTTTAAAGAGGGAATGGTATGTTGTGGTTTTGTTTCTTCTGTTTCCAGTTTCTTGTACAAAATTACTGCAAATTTTTCCTTCAGTCTTTTGCGTAACCTTTGTGAATTATGAACGTAGATGGTGACTCTAACTTTTCTTGAAACCAAGACATATTTTAATCAAAATTTATCAAAATGCTTATAAGCTTTATTATTATTAGAAAGTAAACAGAAATAGGGACACTTTCTTTAGCTCTTGAAACTAGCTTAATGAGATAAAATGGAAACATCCAAACTAGATTTTTATTAACATTATTGCATTTCTTTTGGTGAACAACTTTTATAAAGCTGGTTAATGCTACATAGCAAAACAAAAACGTAAACAAAACACACACACATATAATATTTTAATTGATTTAAGAATAAAGAACTGTAAGACCATGAATTATACATTTATATATATTTTTTACTTTATATTTTCATTAGTATAGCATCTCATAAAATTAAAACACTGTCAAACACTATCTCTTTAAATCTCACAGCATGCTGTATATTCCAAGTAAAAATTGGAACCGCTTATCTGTTTTGGCCTGTTTGATGATAGAGAATTTTAATTTTAGAATGTCCTGGAGCATTTGGGAAGTGGGATTGCATAACTATATGTATAATTATTCTTTGAGTTTCTTTTCCTGGGATGTTGGTTAATTTCATTAACTACTCAATATCCGTTACTTTGCCAGTAAATTAAAGACTAAAAAGAGAGTGAAATATCATTATGGCTATTTTGCTTCTTTGTATGGCCCCTTTTGAGTTTATTGAACATTTATAGCTATTAAAATATGAGCAAAATGCTTTATGTTAATTTTTTTGCTTCCTTTCATTTTTGTTTTTTGTTTTTAGTTACATTTGTGTCTTAATGCTAATGTTGGAAATATGCTGCTTGGTATGATTTTGAAACAATTTATTTACTTTCAAAAACATTTTTGTGTTTTCTCTCCTCACTTCATGAATATATTTCCTCTAGTTTACAAATTTACCAAAAGAGTATTGTTTGGGGGGAAATGTCAAAATACCTTCAAGTATCTTCCATTATACTCTTTGTTGCTTAGTTGTATTTTTGTCTTCATTTCTGTTTTATTAAGAGGTTTTCTTTTACTTTAAGAATTTGAAATCTGTCAAAACAGTGCATTAAATGATTCTGAATCATCATGATCGAATGTTTTCTTTCCTTCTCCCAGAGATGGGCAGCCTAAAATGCATGATTGTTGTGTAATTTTGACGTATTTATAACCTTCTTTGTACATCCTGATCACGAGCAATCTCAAGCTTCTCGGCTGAATCTAGGGTTGGGGAGTGAAGAATTTGGTTAGTAAGGATGGGCAAGAGTTTTCTGGAAAGTTTAGTACTTCTGATGTATGTTTCAAAGCATGGCATTTGATTTTCCTATATACTTTTAGCTGTGTGTATTTAGAATGTTACATTCTTCTTTCCCTACTGGGCACATTGAAAGTCTCCTTTTTCCCTGTTGGTTTACAATTTTACTGACAGAAAAAGGGCAAAAGAAAAGTCTGTTTATACAACCTAAATAGATTTTTAGTTCAAGTTGAAAACTTATTTTAAAGATATATAAATCATAACCAAGTTACTCCACCTGAGGCTCTATGCGTTGTGCCACTCTGGTTTTGGAAAAATATTTTGAAGTATCATTTGGATTTTGGCAAATATTACTGGGTCAGAAACTGGGCCACCCAACTCTTTACCCTTCTCTGGTAGAGGAGTGTTATCCTAAATGAGCTTTCATTACTGACATCCCATTGTGGCTAACTCCTTTCCCCTGAATTGTACTTCTGCAGCAGATAGTGTTGAATATATGCATATATTTTTGTGATCAATGTCAAGTTTGCTGAATTAGTACGGTAAAGAAGTGTGTAATGGAAACATAGCTGTAAAGTGTTAGAGTTGGGTGTTAGATTAATTCATTGACATCTGTCTTTATTTTGTTAATCCACTTCAGTGGATACAACACAAGTATTGTACGTTCCTTTTCAAAACTGTGTTTGTATGTGTGTGTGTGTGTGTGTGTGTCAGTATGTGTGTGTTCTACCACACGAAATTACAGCAACATCTAGAACACCTTTCCCTGTCTCCAGGTAAAACAAATCAAAATTAAAAAAACAGGCTTTTTTCATATTTCTATTGGCATTCCTAATCTTTTCTCAGTATTGATTTTATCCACAGTTTTCTATAGATAGTGAGAGGGTAAGTCATTGGGTTGCAAAGATTACAGAGATTTTACTCTAGAACCCTAAAACAGAAATGCATTGACAATTTTTGTATTGTTGTTTTTCTCATTTGAGCTCTCAGTATTTAATTACATAATGTTAATACTATAAGTGGAAAGTTTCTGTAAATAATATTAGCTCTTCGGGAGAGAAAATTTCTGAAGAAATTTAGTGAATACATGAAATAATGGTCTTCAGAACACATTCTTATTGGATGTATAGTATCCAAAATGTATGAGAAATTCCACTTAATAGCAAAAAAACCAAACTCCATCTAAAAATGGACAAAGGACCTGAAGAGATATTTTCCCAAAGACGACGTACAAATGGCCAACGGGTATATTAAAAGATGCTTAATGTCACTAATCATCAGGGAAATGCCAATTAAAATCACAATGAGATATCACCTCATACCTGTTAGGGGAGCTTTTATCAAAAAGTCAGGAGACAACAAGTGTTAGCAAGGATGTAGAGAGAAACGAACCCTTGTTGGTGGGAAAGTACAACCATTGTGCAACCATTATGGGAAACTACGGAGGTTCCCCAAAAAACTAAAAATAGAACTACCATATGATCTAGCAGTCCCACTTCTGGGTACATATCCAAAAGAAATGTAGTCAGTGTGTCGAATAGATATCTGCATTCTCATATTTATTGCAGCACTATTCACAGTAGCCAAGATGTGGAATCTGCCTAAGTGTCCACTGACAGATATTGGATAAAGAAAATGTGATATATATGTACATACAATGGAATACTATTCAGCTTTAAAATAGAGGGAAATCCTACCATTTGCAACAGCACACGTGAACCTTGAGGACATTATGTTAAGTGAAATAAGCCAGACACAGAAAGACAAATACCGCATGATCTCACTTATATGTGGTATCTAAAAAAAAGTCAAACTCGTATTCAACAGAGTAGTATCATGGTTCTCAGAGGCTGTGGGGTGGGGGAAAAGGGGAGCTATTGGTCAAATGATACAAACCTTCAGCTGTAAGATGAATAAGTACTGGAGACCTAATGAACACTATGGTGACTATAGTTAATGTAATGTACACTTGAAATATGCTAAGAGAATAGATCTTAAGTGTCCTCACTACACACAAACAAAAATGGTAATTGTGTGAGGTGATGGATATGGCAATCAACTTGATTGTGGTAATCATTTCACAATGTATACATATATTAAAACATCACATTGTATGCCCTAAATATAGGCAACTTTTATTTGTTCATCATACCTCAATAAAGCTGAAAAAAAACCTCACATCCTTATATGGAATAAGCTGACCAGTACTATATCATTAGCAAAAGCGGTGAGAGTTATATGTTATTTTCCAAAGGTAAGGAGCCATTTTTTAAATATAGGACAAAATAATTATTTCTAAAAGAGTTTACATATTTACCATAATTAATGATGAAATGAGGTTTTATTGATTTTGGAAAAGGAGAAGAGTGAGTGGGCATTTACTCATTTAGATGTTATAATATTTTTTAATGTTACAATAATAAGGTAGAATAGGAAATAACATTTTAAAAAATAAGAAATCTGTTTATCATTTATCTAAGAGCTTATTATTCATCATAAAGTTTACGAACTCTAAATACTGCAATAAATAAAACTAGTCTTTTTATAACAGTCAATAAAGCTATTTAATTACTTTTGCGGGAATCCTCGGTTATATATTTGATTAATTTTTGCATTTTGTGTTGATGTTTGATTAATTATTTTCTAACTGTTATAATCTTGCACATTTAATTATTTGTTTTATTCTAAAGGTGACACAGTTAGGTGATTTTGAGCATGTGTATGTATATGTGTATGTGTGCCGGGAGATTTCTGTTAGAAATACTACCAAAAACAAAGTCCTCTTTTGTCTTGGCTTTTGATATCCGCAAATATCAAACCAACACTTCAGGAAAAATATTATATGTGATTTCTACCTGAGTCAAAACCATAGCTGCTGGGGTTCAAGTCCATTGCCACTTAATGTGCTCTCTATCCTCTCTGTTTGCCATAACTTAACATCCTAGGACCACCTGTTTTTATCATATTAATGTCATTTAGCTTGCATGGATGGCTAGATTTAGTTTTAAAGATCCTGGTTGACAGTGTTTCTATTTGACCCAGATAGCTCTCTTGTTTTCTCCTTTGCAAGTCTGACCCAGCAATACTTGCTTCTTGACCCACATGAATGTTGTTAAGAGTACTTTGTGTCTGGAATGAAACTTGAATTCTTGGAATAAAGGGATGCCATCTAAATACCAAATTTTATATTATCGATTGCTTGCTAGATTGTACTGTGTGTGTATCCTGTCCAACCTAATTTTCTCACTAAAAACTTTGCCATCTTGCCTGCTGAGACTTCCTTTTCACTACTTTGTGTTGGCTTCTCTCCTCTCTCTGCCCATGCTGTGATAAAATCACTATGGTTAGAGCTAAAGCCAAACCTTTTAAAAACCTAATTAAGTCTTTTTTTTCTGTGATAAAATATCACTGACCAGAAATCTAAAGAGCATCAGGGGAAGAAAACCATAAATAATGCCCTAAAATATAAGGACACACATCAGTAAAGAGAAAAACAACTCATTGAATCATGCCACCATGCTGGGGCACTTTCATGAGGCTTAGGTATAAAGTGGTACTTTTATAGCCACTGGTCAGGATTGTAATTGGAATAGCTGTTACTGCTAGTATTGCTGTTATTGCTGGTACCTCAACAATGTGAATCACTTTTTATCTCTTTACCATAAACAGATACCACAGCAAAAATGGATTTATTCATAAATTCCACAGATTGAGAAAGACCTCAAGCCGAAAGCAGGTGAGCTTTAGCTTCATAGGCTATAAGTTCTGAGCATTTCAGAAAAAAATAGCTTTTCTAGAAGTTTAGATAATTTTGGTGAATTATGAAGTCCTTGAACTATTGTTGGGTCTATAATTTTTCAGGAGACTGAAAAATCACCCAGAGAATGACTAAGAAAACTTTTCCTGCATTGCCATATAGTTGTTAAAGTTCAAGTGGTAAACAAATAAAGGATGGAAATGTCATTCTGGTTTCTAAATATACTGTAATTTCTTTGAGATTCCTCTTATCAGGAAACTTCCGCCCTTAGGATTCTTTGACATCTAATTTGTTGAACTGTTTATAAAACACAGAAATGTGAAGATGCATGAGATGTTGTTTACAAAATATTCATGGCCCAAACTAGAAAAAAAATCCACATTGAACGCCTAACTGTTGAATATAGTGTGACTGTGATATCTTCTTAGGGGGAGTTCTTGATGTTTCTATTGCTTGGAAAAATTTGACATGAGACTACTATTGTCTTTGTGTGGTAGATTTGATTATTGTTCAGGAAATAATCATCCTTTTCCTGTTCATCTCCATGGGAAGATTGTCTACTACGCTATCCTGTAGATGCTGATCTTGGCCATATTACTTGCTTTGGCCGGTGGCATGCTAGTGAATGTGATGTGAGCAGAGGCCTGAAATATGCTAGTGTAGTTGGGCTTATTCTCTTGTGTCTGTTCCTCTGCCATGATATACTCTTTGGTCTAGATAGCTCTCTGTCCCAAGGGCTATGCTCATGCAAAACAGACTTGAACCCAAACTGCAGCTGATATGGTTTGGCTGTGTCCCCACCCAAACCTCATCTTGAATTGTACTTCCTATAATCCCCACATGTCAGGGGAGGGATCTGGTGAGAGGTAATTGAATCATGGGGACAGTTACCTCCATGCTGTTCTTGTGATAGTGAGTTCTCATGAGATCTGATGGTTTTATAAGGGGCTTTTCCCCCACTTTGCTCTGCACTTCTCCTTGCTGCCATTACGTGAAGAAGGATGTGTTTGCTTCCCCTTCCTCCATGATTGTAAGTTTCGTCAGGCCTCCCCAGCCCTGCAGAACTGTGAGTCAATTAAACGTCTTCCCTTGATAAATTACGCAGTCTAGGATATGTCTTTATTAGTAGTGTGAGAATGGACTAATACAGTAAATTGGTACCAGTTAGTGGGGCACTGCTGTAAAGATACCCCAAAATGTGGAAGTGACTTTGGAACCGGGCAACAGGCAGAGGTTGGAAAGGTTTGGAGGGCTCAGAAGAAGACAGAAAGATATGGGACAGTTTGGAACTTCCTAGAGACTTGTTGAATGGCTTTGACCAAAATGCTGATAGTGATATGGACAATGAAGTACAGACTGAGGTGGTCTTGGATGGAGATGAGGAACTTGTTGGGAACTGGAATAAAGGTCACTCTTGCTATGCAAAGAGACTGGTGGCATTTTGCCCCTGCTCTAGAGATCTGTGGAACTTTGAACTAGGGAGAGATGATTTAGCGTGACTTTGCTAGCACTCTTTGTTATTGTACTGTTATTTGGAGGATATAAGCTATATCCCAAGTTAAAATGCAAAGTCATATAAGAGCAAGAGCAAGAACACTACCTTTCCTATTATATATATCCTTTCCCATAGACACACACAATGCCTGATAGACTATTTAACCTATAGGAGCCCTCCAGATTTGTTAATCTAGTGAGTGGTGAGTGAAAACATTGGAGAAATTAGAGAGGTGAGTGGATTCTATAGGATATCTAGGAAAACAAAGCTGTTTTACTGTTTTCTTGCATCTTATCCATAGGAATATTATTTGCCAATACTAGCAGGATGTGGAGACACAGGAACGCTTTTATATTGTTGGTGGGAGTGTAAATTAGTTCAACCATTGTGGAAGACAGTGTGGCAATTCCTCAAGGATCTACAACCAGAAATACCATTTGACCCAGCAATCCCATTACTGGGTATATACCCAGAGGATTGTAAATCATTCTATTATAAAGACACATTCACATGCATGTTTATTGCAGCACTGTTCACAATAGCAAAGACTTGGAACCAACCCAAATGCCCATCAATGATAGGCTGGATAAAGAAAATGTGGTACATATACACCATGGAATACTATGCAGCCATAAAAAGGATGAGTTCATGTCTTTTGCAGGGACATGGATGAAGCTGGAAACCATCATTCTCAGCAAACTAACACAAGAACAAAAAAAGCAAACACCACATGTTCTCACTTATAAGTGGAGTTGAACAACGAGAACACATGGACACAGGGAGGGGAACATCACACACTGGGGCCTGCCAGGGGGTTGGGGGGTAGGGGAGGGATAGCATTAGGAGAAATACCTAATGTAGATGATGGGTTGATGGGTGCAGCAAACCACCATGGCGCATGTATACCTATGTAACAAACGTGCATGTTCTGCACATGTATCCCAGAACTTAAAGTATAGTAAAAAAAAAAAAAAGACAAAGAAAAAAATAAAAAAAGGAAAAGGTTCTAGAATCAGTGAATGAATCAATGAATGAAAGAATGGATAGAACATAGTGCATTCCCTCCAGGAGCTTACAACGTAGTTGTAGAGACAAATATGTAAACATGTCAGAGCAATGTGATATGTACAGTAATAGAGAAATGAATAAGGTGCCATAGGAGCACAAGGAAGTTATAGTTAATTCAGTCTTTCCAAAGGAGCTGATGGGTGAACTGAGTCTGAGAGGAGTTAGCTTAACAGACTAGGGAGTAGGAAAAAGGACTTCCAGATAGGTAGAGAGGAATGGTCAAAGGTACAGAGTTGTATGACTTGCAGAATTGCCTGTTTTGGAAATAATTATTTTTGGTGGTATGGCTGAAGTATAGGATGTATACGGTACAGCATAACAAAGTAAGGAGAACCTAGGCAGTTGGAATCCATGCCATGGGTCCTTTGCCTTTAATGCCCCTTTCTGATCTCCCTATGACTATGCCCTCTTCGTGAGGTGAGAAGTCCATAGAGCTAATAGGATATGCCCACCTAGAGTTTGAACTTCTTTTTCTAAACCATGCTCCAGGTACTTGTGACTTAGGAATTTTCCTCTCAGATAACCTCAGCCCACTTTCAGGACCTGCACAGTTTTCTTCCCAAGATGTGTCTTACTGGGGGAAGGCTATGACACTGTTGTTTGTACCCTTAGATGTGAGAGATGGCCAAGAGGTATCTGCTTGGGGAATGTAGATGGAGCTTAGAAATACAAGTTGGGGTGTCCGTAGGTTTGTTAGGGAGGCTCTTCATACTGCTAGAGGGAAGAGGAGGATCTGGGCAGAAGAAAAATGTGTGGGGTAGGTGGTAGGTAAAGGCCTCCATTTGTATTCTTGCTCTGGGCTCTGCAAATGTTAGCATTGGGCTTGCATGAGAACCTTACTTTTAATTGTGAATCATGAGAAAAGTTTATCTCCTGAAAGGGAATAAGAATGGTATAGAGGTTTCAAGGAGAGCAGTAAATGTTCAGAAAAGCTTCTGTAAAAATGAAAGCAGGACACTTACAAATGGTTAAAATGATAAATAGTACATGTATATTTTAACACAATAAATTTAAAAAAATGAAAGCAAGAACAAATTAGGGATTTATAAGAAGTTTGCTGAGAGCCAGTTGGAGACCACCTGCAGCTAGAGACCATGACTCTGTCATGAAACCTATCCGTGCAGTTGTCCTTTTTCTCTTTCTCTCAGCAGGATGGATATAAGAGGAGAGAAGGTGGCTGCCAGTACCTATTAGATGCTGAGCGATGTCAGAGTCAATGCCATGGATGGATAGCAGATTGAATAAGTTGGAAGTGCTTCCAAGAAAGTGATTCAAATTATTCTTTATGGAGTTTAAGTTTGATAGGGAAATATGTGGACCTGAAAGAATATGATGACCTGGTGACCTGGGGAAAAAAAGGAAGAATGAAAGATATATTGTTGGTAAAGTTAAACAGGAAGTATAGTGGAAGAATAGATGTTGTTTCAGCCAGTGGGAACTTGGAGTTTGGTATATTTCAAGTGGAAAATTTCCTGGAGAAATGAAGGTTCAGGATATGGTCTTAGGTGATAGTAGCTAAAGTAGAATGGGGTTGAAAAAATGTGGATCTTTGTGGATACAAACTGCATGATACATCCTCAAGAATGTTGAAGTTACCCAACATGAGATCAGGGCTCAGAGTTGAAAGAAGGATATCAGCTCTCATTGAATATGAGGGAGCTACTCAAGGCCTAGACATGAATGCAAGGAGGAGATGCAGAGGAAGTGGAGCCTGATGACATAATCTTGAAAGCAGAAGAGTTCTTACGGGAAGATGATCAGAGCAATGGTTTTGAACAGCAATCGGAAGTGAGGATATTCTACTGGATGTACAAATATTAGTCTAATATGACTCTTGTCCTCAAATAGCTTTCAGGAAAATAGGAAGGCAGATGCATAACATATTGTGATGAGGGAATTCATGATAGAATTATACATTGAATGTTATAATGGTATAAAGGAAAAATATTCCTTCAATATGGTGCCTTAAAGGGCTACCTGAAAGAAATATGTTACAGGAATATGGCAAAATGACCTACTTCCACTTAAGAATGCTTCAAGATAAATGATGATATCTTGGGAGAACCAGATTTTAGCTGATTAAAAAATAGTAATGAAAATTAGAAACTAATTTTGTAAGAGGGTGAGAAAAAATTTTAAAGTTTTTGAATCAGAGCAATGGTGTGCTGGTAAATGTTTAAAAAAATGGATCTTAATTTTCAAAATGCCCCAATTTGGAGTGTCTGCTGATTTCTATGATATAAATACTCCCATTATGGCTGATTTCAAGCCACCAACATAACATTACTGAATGTGGAATTGGGAGAAGGTGTGCACAACTGGCTCTAACAAGGCCATAGGAGCTAGCTCCAGCACACCATTTAATCAAAGCTCCAGAAATAAAAGTTTTGGAAGAAGATTTTTAGTAGAAGAAAGAGTTGGTTGTGGGTAGGGAGATGGTAGTGGGGAGGTAGTTGAAACTAAAGAAACTTAGGTGACTCAAAGGGTTTCCTTTTGGGGGCAGCCATCATGGGTATCAGGGATTAAGAGGCTTGGTTGGAGCAAGTGTCCTTGAGGAACCATGAAGGTTCAGCCTAAAACCTGAGTTTTCTCTCAGGACTGCTGATAGAATAGTGGTAAAATTTCATTTTGGGGTCTCTCAAGAAGGTTTTGCCTAGGGTAGGGAGGATATTACTTTTCAGTAGCATCAACAACATGGAGATTTCCAAGGAAATAAACCTGGGTTTATTGAGTATAAGCAGGCAATCTTGTCTTGTTGTGCACAAATGCTGCAGCGTATGGGTACTGTTGAGGGCTGAAATCGAACCCAGAGCCTCAGCCTTGATCCAGCGGAGCAGTGTCTATCCACCAGACCACCTTTTTCTAATTCACAAAAAGGCATCAAATATGGGAGCTGCAACCCTGAGTACACTCTTCTCCCTAGGAATATTTGCATTTTTGAGAAGACATATGGGGAGAATGATGACAAGAAATGATTTAATATTGATAGAAATTCAGGCATTGAGGCAGGTAAATAAGATGTTTCTCAGAGTGTCTTATAATAGCCTGTTAAATAACAGAATATTTATTCAGATGGTTGCCCTCCTGACTGTCTTCTTTTGGCTCAGTAAAGGTAACCAACTCCAAACACAAATTGAGTCTTCTTTTTTGTTTACTTACACATCTGACTAATTATTAATTTTTCCAAATGTAGAACAGAATGTATCACAAAGGTTTCCCCTAAATTCTTGTAAGGTAGAAATCTAACAATCTGAGTGATGCAATCAGTATGTCTGAGATCCATTCATTGCAATATGGATCTTGCGGAATTCTGTTTGTTAACATTTTAGAATTGGATGGTTTTCGCTTGTAGTAACTCTGCTGACATCTCTTTGATCTTTGCTGAGAGAGTTTAATCAATGTTGCCTTACTACATGCTTGACCCTGAGGATGTGCCAAATTAAATTTGATGTTTCCTTGGATGGATTATTGAGTGTTGTTCTTCTATTTTCTTTGAGATGTTTTGTTTCTGTAGCAATAAAGTGAAACTTGGTTATCACCCTTGTGGCATCTGCACTCCAGGACTTTTAAAGCCTGTAATGATAATTATTTTTTTAAAAGTATAGTTTAATCTTTGAATCAAAGACTTACTTTGTTCACTAAATCTGGTTTTAGGTTAAGTTCCAAGTAAGCCCTCCATCTCCTCACCAAACACACAGAAGTGCTTGACTTTTCCAAACAACAGGTCTATTCAATGAGGAAAACTTGGAATGCATGCACTCCAGGTGAATTAAAGGGTAAGCTAGTCTTTTAAGGTGGAAAAGTTAAGGTGTTGGTTTACTTTATGTTGGAATTTGAAGACAATAATATTTTTTTTTGAGACAGGATCTTAACTCTGTCACTGAGGCTGGAGTGCAGTGGCATCATCATAGCTCACTGCAACCTCGAACTTCTAGGCTCAAGCAATCCTCCCGCCTCAGCCTCCCAAGTAGCAGGGTCTGTAGGTATGTGCTACCACACTTGGCTAATTCTTTTATGTTTTTGTAGAGACAGGGTCCTGCTATATTGCTTGGCTGATCTCAAACTCCTGGCCTCAAGAGATCCTCCCACCTCAGCCTCTCAAAGTGCTAGGATTATAGGCATAAGCCACCATGCCTGGCCTGAAGACAATAAATTGCCTTGTTAAAATAATGTTAATAGTTTGGATTCAAAGAGCCAGGAAACACATTTTCAGCTCATGCAAGTAGAAGAAATATTAGTATTAAATATTTAATATCTAAAATTGGACATTATGAAGTAATACCAGTATAAACCAGAGGCTTCAAAGGTGAATTTGGCAGGATTTACTTATAAATGTGATTATATAAATACAGTCAGCATTTACAATGAAAAAATCCATTATGATGGAAATGTCCAAAGTAGGTAGCCACTGTTAAATATTTACATAGTACTGCCAATGGTGGTTGTAGTTTAAAAAGTAGTGTGAATAGCATGAAATTATAAAAACAATTAACTCAAAATAGTTGCAGATATAAATCATTGTAATACCTTTAATTAACAGTGCCAAAACCGTGATGGTAAGTTTCCTGATGGTGGGTTTTGGAGGATGGTACATTGCAAAGAGGGCTGGAAGGCATAGTGAAAATGTTTGTCCCTGAAACTCAGTCACTTGTGTATTGTTGGTTAAAGAATGTGTCTCTCCTACCAGGGACAGTAGTTACATTTTTGATCAATTAGAAGGCTTCTTGGGAATTACATATAGAAAAAGAAGGAAACACCTGCAAACCAGCAAATTCGCCAAATCAACCCTTGTGATATGGAATGTCTTCTGTGGCAGCCAAATTGCTCTCAAATCCAGCTGGCTGCTTTAAGGACAAAGTCACATTAGTTATGTGAACTAGAATTTATACGATTTTGTGCTATATAAACTTTGTGTATAAATGAAAGATTTGTTCAACTACTCATACACTTGCAAATGCTCATTTCTCTAGGCTTGGAGGGTTGCAAATATAATATGGATTATCTTTTCTTCAAAGTCTGATTTTCTAACGAGCCACTTTTTATGTATCTGTTATTTGATGGCACTAGGCTTATTTAAGAAACAGAAATATCTGAACTCAGGGAAAGCACCTTTCTTCATGTTATTTCTAAACCTAATCCCCACCCAAACAAAAACCTGGTCACTGCTAAGCAGCTCTGAGAAATAACAATGTTGTTTAGTCTTCCTTAAAGGAATTGGAAAACCAAGCTGTACTTGTACCTAGATTGTATAGGTAGTTATCACTTGTTGTATAGCTTGTGAATTTAAAGAAAAAAAGTGAATGAAGCTTTTTACTACACAGATACTCTTCCAGGACCTTCTTAATTCTTGAATTCCACTATTGTTTAGACAGAGTTATGTGACCCCAAGAAACATTGGCTGGGGCTAAAATATGGATTTTTATGTGTATAATAAAACTGTATTGTGTAGATTGATGGATGTTTTTCATTTCTAAGAAAGGCAATTTCCTGTTGGATGGGAAAAGGGGCCTTCAGTGGGCACTAAATAATTGAATGGAATAAAATTCCATCAGCTAACTGTTGATCACTTTTTAACCTATTGACAGGGAGGATATTTTCAACTCAATCTTTTCCTGCCTAACGGAAAATGGGTAAATATACTAACTCCTAGGAAAATATGGCAAAGTAGGCATTTTTGTTTCTATTTTAGTATTTCTAGATATATGCAGTATAGTCTTTTTTTTCTTCTCTTAACCACATCTGTCCTAACAGCATTACATTTTAAAGTATAATGTCCCCTTTCAATCACTGTGACTGCTAACTTTATCATCTGTGAAAGCTTCCCCAGAGGTTGGTCTCTTCAGAAGCAGAGATTTTTCTTAACTGGTCTATCAAGATTTTTTCTTGATCAGGGGATTTGTCTAAAAACAGAGGTTTTTGCATGTTTTTTTTCCTTTATACACTTTCTAAGCAGTGTGGATTTTGCCTCACCACATTTCTTCTTTACCCTTGGGTATTCTTAGAGGTCAGCCAGTAAAAGTAGAGTCCCCAGGAGGGTTCCAATGCCTCAGAGTCAGGGTAAGCCACTTTTGCTATTTACATTATAAAATGATGTGATTAAATCCAGTTCTAGAGAAAAATGCTTCCCTGATTGTGTTGCAATTCTGCCATTGCTTTGCAGAAAAAGAGCACAGCTGGGGCGAGCTTTGATGCCTTAAGGCCCTGGTTTTTTGATAGATTAGAAGAAATCTGTGCAGCAGGATTTGTTGATAAATTTACTTTTCTCCATTTATAAGTAGTACAATGGACAGGTAGTTTTATCAAGTAGAGCAGCACTGAAAAAAATACTCAACTGCCATGTTGTAGAGTGAGTGGGGTAATCATAAGCCAAGGCAAGTGTATTGATGTTACCATGGTACCCATTTGGAAATACTTAATGCTTGCAATGTTCACTGTGGACAATGGATAAGTAAGGTTTAAGAGCTATCACTTCCATCCCTGCAGGCTTGGGAGCACTCTCAACAGCTACAATAGAGCAATAAAATGAAATTTTAAAATATCCCTCATACATTATGTATGTAACCTTTGTATTTCAGTGTGTAACCTTGAGGTTGGTTACTTCTTAGACATAATCCATCCTCATTCTTTTCTGACTTGCCATTCAACTTCATGGTTCTCTTCACCTTCTTGCCCTTCCTCAATAAGTTAGAAACTCTTTTGAGCACAGCAACCAGGTTCTTTCCTGTCCCTCTCTACCATGTGGCACAATGCTTTGCACCCACTAGACATTTACTAAAGATTTTTAAAAGTATATAAAGTGAGAATGCTTTTACATTATTAGGAAATTATACAGGGGATAAATTTTTATACTTAGTGATACCTACATTTGATGAATGATTGAAACTGTCACATTTGTTCATTAAGTATAGACATTTGTTGTCTTCACACTCCTGTCCTTTTGCTCTTCTCTTTCTCTGTTCTTTCTCCTGGAATGCTCATCATCTTGAATAACTTTCATCAATCATTTCCATGTTGATGACGCTGTAACTTAGAGTTTAAAGCTTGCCCTCTGTTTTAATTTCTACTTTCATTTCTTGCTACCACCTCAAACTCAATCACGTCCAGAGTTATCACCAGAGTAAGCTTTCTTCTCCTAAATTTTGTGTTGGCCAGTAATTTTACCATTCATCAGTTTGTGAATGCTTTATTTTGTTCCTCATTACTGCCTCTCTGACTTAATGTTACTATATTTTGTGCCCTTATTATCTCTTGGATTAATTTCTTTTCTTGTTGTCAATCAGTCTAGAAATTACTCCAAACCATGCTTACTTTGCAGCATCCTAATTAGTCTTTCTGATTCTATTCACTTTCCTCTTTAGGAGTTGGAAAACTTTTCTTTTGCAATGGACTAAATAGTAAATATGTTAAACTCTGCAGGCCATCTGGTTTCTGTTGCAATTACTCAACTCTTCCATAGACAGTATTTGTATGTGTGTGTACACATATAATACGTATATGCCTGTGCATATGCATAATAATTAAATGAGTTGGTTTTGGAGTGATGGAGACCTTGGATCAAATCTTGGCTCTAACAGTAGAGTTTTGAGATCTTGGCCAAGTTTCTTAGCTCCTACAAACCCCAGTTTACTTGTCTGTAAAACAGGCATACTTTTCACCTCACAGGGTTTTTTGCAAGGTCCAAATAAAACGATATGGAAAAATCTCTCAGCATACTAAATAAATGTGTTCAATAAATATTAGCTATTTCATCAAATAAACCAACTACATTTATTGAAGGTCTATTGTGAGGCAGAATTAATCTAATTATAAGGCATACAAAAATGCCTACATGTTCCCTGCATTTGAGAGTTCTATAGTTTATGAGGAGAGGTCAACCTTAGGTGGGTTAATTACACGGTAATAGGGATAAATATTGTAATAGAGACATATAAAAAGTATTACTAGCAGGCAGGGAACCCTTGAAAGAGAAGGCAGAATTTGAGCTGGATCATGAGGGAAGAGTAGAAGAGGTTCACTGGAAAGGGAAAGTGGGGGAGAATTTTTCGGGTAAAGGAAAGCAAAAACAAAGGTATTATTTTAGTCCAGGTGTGCTTGGGGCTATCTATGGGAGGTCTAGTCTGATAGAGATAAGGCTGAACAAAAAGGCTAGCCAGGTTGTGACGGGCCTCCCAAAGGGATTCATTTGCATGTGGAGTTGTGGCATGCCTTATCACTGTCATTTAAAAACATATATCAAGTAATTTATCGATATTTTATACAGATTGCAGTTAACTCTGATATAGTCATGGGCAGGCAATAACATACCTCTGTACTTTTTAGTTTACTTGTGAACTCTTTATTTTTTAGTGTTTACCAGAAGGTCAAGTACGCAGAAAACAAACATTGAAGTTAAGAGAAATACACTGTGATGGTTAATATTGAGTGTCAACTTGATTGGATTGAAGGATACAAAGTATTGACCCTGGGTGTGTCTGTGAGGGTGTTAGCAAAGGAGATTAACATTTGAGTCAGTGGGCTGGGGAAGGCAGACCCACCCTTAATCTGGTGGGCACAATCTAATCAGCTGCCAGCGAATATAAAGCAGGCAGGAAAACGTGAAAAGGCGAGACTGACCTAGCCTCCGGGCCGACATCTTTCTCCCATGCTGGATGCTTCCTGCCCTCAAACATTGGACTCCAAGTTCTTCAGTTTTGAGACTCGGACTGGCTCTCCTTGCTCCTCAAGCTTGCAGATGGCCTCTTGTGGGACCTTGTGATCATGTAAGTTAATACTTAATAAACTCCCCTTTATATATCCTATTAGTTCTGTCCCTTTAGGGAACCCTGACTAATACATACAGAGAAACTGTTTGTGGGGAAAAAAACACAAATTGGTCATTTGGAACTATAGTGACCAAGTACACAATTCAGGAGAGAGAAACTCATAGGAATAAAAATGGCATAATAGAATATGGGTTTTATCTATATAAGATTATGTCATCTGTGAACAGAGATAATTTTACTTCTTCCTTCCTGAATTGAATGCCTTTTATTTTTATACTTGCCTAATTGTCCGGGCTAGGACTTCTTATACTATTTAGAACAGGAGTGGCAGAAGCAGGCATTTCTGTCTTGTTCCTGATCTTAAAGGAAAATCTTACAGTCTTTCACCACTGAATATGATGTTAGTTGTGGACTTTTTATATATGACTTTTATTATTTTGGGGTAATCTCCTTCTATTCCTCATTTTTGTATGTCTCTATTATGAATGGGTATTGAATCTTGTCAAATGCTTTTTTAGCGTCATTTGAAATGATCATGTGGTTTTTTCGTTCATTCTGTGAATGTGATGTATCACATTGATTGATTTCAGATGTTGA
The DNA here is from genome assembly GCF_028885625.2 of Pongo pygmaeus. Classification (NCBI taxonomy): domain Eukaryota; kingdom Metazoa; phylum Chordata; class Mammalia; order Primates; family Hominidae; genus Pongo; species Pongo pygmaeus. Next base: position 25,998,909 of record NC_072396.2, read on the forward strand.
AATATCCTTGCATTCCAGGTATAAATATCATGGTATATAATACTTTTAATGTGTTGTTGTTGAATTCAGCTTGCTTGCATTTTGTTGGGGATTTTTGCCCCAATTTTCATCAGACAAATTGGTCTCTAGTTGTCTTGTAGTGTTTTGTCTGGCTTTGGTATCAGGTTAATGCAGGCCTCATAAAATGATTTTTGAAGTATTCACTCTTCTTAAATTCTTTGGAAGAGTTTGAGAAAGACTGACATTAATTTGTATTAGTCCCTTTTCACACTGCTATAAAGAGCTGCCTGAGACTAAGTATTTTGTAAAGGAAAGAGGTTTAATTGACTCACAGCTCCACATGGCTGGGGAGGCCTCAGGAAACTTACAGTCATGGCAGGAGGTGAAGGGGAAGCAAGCACCTTCTTCAAGGTGGCAGGAAAGAGAAGAAAGCAGGGGAAACTGCCACTTATAAAACCATCAGATCTCATGAGAACTCACTATCATGAGAACATCACAGGGGAAACCACCTCCATGATTCAATCACTTCCTACCAGGTCCCTCCCATGACATGTGGGGATTATGAGGATTATAAGTCAAGATGAGATTTGGGTGGGGACACAGAGCCAAATCATATCATAATTCTTCTTTAAATGTTTGGTGAAATTTTCCAGCAAAGACATCTGGTTCTACAAATAATAACAGATGCTGGCAAGGATGTGGAGAAAGGGAACCCTTGTACACTGTTGGTGGGAATGTAAATTGGTACAGTCACCATGGAAAACAGTATAGACATGTCTCAAAAAACTAAAAATAGAGCTACCATATGATCCAGCAATCCCACTTTTGGGTATCTACCCAAAGGGGGAAAAATCAGTATATCAAAAGAATACTTGTACTTGTGTTTATTACAGCACTATTCACAATAGCAAACATACAGAATTAACCTAAGTGCCCATCAAGGGATGAATGGATAAAGAAAATGTGGCATATATGCACAATAGAATACCATTCAGCCACACAAAAAAGAATGAAAGATGTCATTTGCAACAACATGGATGGAACCAGAGGTCATTATGTTAAGAGAGTAGAATGATAGATGCCAGTGGCTGGGAAGGGTGGGTACATGGTAGGGGACAAAGAGAGGTTGGTTTATGGGTATAAACATACAGTTAGCTAGAAGGAATAAGTTCTAATGTTTGACAGCAGAGTCAAGTAACCATAGTTAAAAACAATGTATTGTATATTTCAAAATATCTAGAAGAGAGGACTTGAAATATTCCCAAAACATAGACATGATAAATATTGGAAGTGATGGACACCCCAAATACCTTCACTTGATAATTATACATTCTATGGATGTGACAAAGTATCACATGTACCCCATAAATATATATAAATATGTATCAATCAGAAAAGACATTTGGTCCTGAACTTTTCTTTGTTTGGAGGTTTTTGATTACTGATTCAATCGTCTTACTAGTTATTAGTCTGTTTTGCATTTCTTTATGATTCAGTCTTGGTAGGTTGTGTGTTTCTAGAGATTTATCCATTTCTTCTAGGTTATTCAATTTGTTGGCCTACTATTGTTTATAGTATTCTCTTATCCTTTTTATTTCTGTGGCATGACTTGTAATACCTTCTCTTTTGTCTTAGTCTGTTGGTGCTGATACAACAAAATACCTTTGAGTGGGTCATTTGTAAACAATAGAAATTTATTTCTCACAGTTCTAGAGGCTGGGAAGTCCAAGATCAAGGCACCAACAGGTTCACTGTTTGGTGAGGCCCAGGTTTCTGTTTCCAAGATGTCTGCTTCCTTCAGAGTGGATCACATCCACGAGGGCTCTGCCCTCTTTACTTAATTACTTCCTAAAGGCCCCACCTCTTAATACTATGACATTGGCAATTAAGTTTCAACATATGAATTTGGGGAGACACATTCAGACCATAGTATCTTTTATTTCTGATTTTGCTTATTGGAGTCTTCTTTTTATTTCTTAATCTAGCTAAGGGTTTATCAATTTTGTTTATTTTTCAAAAAAGCAACTCCTAGTTTTGTTGATTTTTTTCTATTTCTTTTCTATTCTCCATTTCATTTATCTCTGCTATAATCTTTATTATTTTCTTCATTCTGCTAGCTTTGGGTTTAGTTTGTTGTTCTTTAGTTCCCTGAGGCATAAAGTTAGGTTGTTTATTTGAGATCTTTCTACATTTTATTTTTTTAACTATTATTTTAGGTTCGAGGGTACATGTGCAGGTTTGTTACATAGGTAAACTTGTGCCATGGGGATTTGTTGTACAGATTATTTCACTACCCGGGTACTGAGCCTAGTACCCAACAGTTATTTTTTTCTGATTCTCTGTCTCCTTCCACCCTCTACCCTCAGGCCGTCCCCAGTGTCTGTTGTTCCTTTCTTTGCATTCATGAGTTCTCTTCATCTAGCTCCTATTTATCAGTGAGAACATGTGGTATTTGATTTTCTCTTCCTGTGTTAGTTAGCTAAGGATAATGGCCTCCAGCTCCATCCATGTTCCTACAAAATACGTGATCGCCTTCTTTTTTATGGCAGCATAGTATTCCCTAGTGTATATGTACCACATTTTCTTTATCCAAAGTATCATTAATAGACATTTAGGTTGATTCCATGTCTTTGCTATTGTGGATAGTGCTGCAGTGAACATTCACGTGTATGTGTCTTTATGATAGAATAATTTATATTTCTCTGAGTATATACCCAGTAATGAGATTGCTGGGTTGAATGGTAGTTCTGTTTTTAGCTTTTTGAGGAATCTCTATACTGCTTTCCATAATGGTTGAACTAATTTTCACTCCCACCAACAGTGTATAAGTGTTCCTTTTTCTTCACAACCTCACCAGCATCTGTTATTTTTTTGACTTTTTAATAGTAGCCACTCTGACTGGTGTGAGATAATATCTCACTGTGGTTTTGATTTACATTTCTCCAATGATCAGTGATAATGAGTTTTTTTCATATGTTTTTTGGCCACATGTATGTCTTCTTTTGAAAACTGTCCATGTCATTTGCCCACTTTTTAATGGGGTTGGGTTTTTTTCTTGTAGATTTTTCTTCTGAATTTTTGTGTAATTTTTTTTCTTGTAAATTAGTTCTTTGTACGTGCTGGATATTAGACCTTTGTCAGATGCATAGTTTGCAAATATTTTCTCCCATTCTGTAGGTTGTCTGTTTACTCTATTGATAGTTCCTCTTGCTGTGCAGAAGCTCTTGTTTAATTAGATCCTATATGTCACTTTGGTTATTATTTGCATGGGACATCTTTTTCCATCCCTTCACTTTCAGCCTGTGTGTGTCATTAAATCTAAAATGAATTTCTTGCAGACAGTGTATAGTTAGACACTGTTTTGTAAAAAAAAAAAAAAAAAAAAAAAAATCTGTTAGGCTAATCTATGTCTTTTGATTGAGGACTTTAGTCCATATTAAAATAATACTTTCAAAAGTATTTCATTTATGAATTTACCTTTACTGGAGAACTCTATATTTTCGTATGCTTTGAGGTACTACCCAGAATCCTTTCGTTTTAACTTGAAGAATAGTCTTTAGCATTTCTTTTAGGGCATGTCTAGTGGTAATGGACTCCCTCAGCTTATGTTTGTCTGAGAATGTCTTAAGATCTCTCTCATTTTTGAAGAACAGTTTTGCCAGATACAGAATTTTCACTTTTCTTTCAGCATTTTACCTATATAATCCCACTGCCTTATGGCCTGTAAGGTTTCTGCTTAGAAATCCACTGATAATATTATTGAGGATCCCTTATATGTGATGAGTTGCTTTTCTCTTGCTACTTTCCAGATTCTCCTTCAACAGTTTTATTATAATGTTTCTCTGTGTGGGTGTCTCTGGATTTATGCTACTTGGAATTCATTGAATTTTCGGATTTGTAGACCTGTGTTTGTTATAGATGACGTTTGCATTCCCCAAAGTTTATATGTTGATGTACAAAACCCCAGTGGAATGGTATTTAGCGGAGCCCTCAATGTGGGATTAGTGACATCAGTGAGCTTGCACCCTCTTTTCATATGCACACAACAAAGAGGTCATGTGAGCATACAGCAACATGGTGGCTGCCTGCAAACCAAGAGAAGACGTCTCAGAATGAAATCTATACTGGTTCCTTGATCCTGGACCTTCCAGCCTCCAGAACTGTGAAAAAACAAATTTACATTTTTTAAGCCACCCAGTCTATGGTATTTTGTTATGACAATCTGAGCAGACTAAGACCGTGTCTTTCCTTAAATTTGGAAAGTTTCTAGCCATTATTTCTTTAAGTAATGCCCTTTCCTTTTCTCTCTCTCTTCTCCTTCTGAGACTCCCATAATGTGTATTTGGCCTACTTGGTGGTGTCCCATAAATCTTTTAGGGTCTTTACTTTTCTTCATAATTTTTGCTCCTCAGACGCAATAATTTCAAGGACCTGTCTTCAGGTTCACTGATGCTTTCTTCTGCCTGTTTGAGTCTGCTGTTAAACTTTTGCAGTGAATTTTTCAATTCAGTGATTGTACTTTTCAGCTTTAGAATTTCTGTTTTGTTCTTTAAGAAATAATTTCTCTTTGTTGATATTCTTATTTTGTTTATATATCATTTTCCTGATTTTCTTTGGTTCTTATAGGTGTTTGAGCATATTTAAGGCAATTATTTTAAAGTATTTGTCTAATAAACATAATTCCTATATTTCGTCAGAGATAGTTTCTGGAGATTTATTTTGTTCCTTTGAGTGGGTCATGTTGTTCTGTTTCTTCTTGTGCCTTTTGATCTGTTGTTGAAAATTGGGCATTTGCAAAAATAGTCACTTCTCCCAGTCTTTGAGACTTGCCTCAAAGCATTACATATTCCACTGTATTTCAGGGCATTACATATTCCACTGTATTCCTCTGCCCACAATATCTTGCACCTGGCGTCTGAAGGTCTGCAATCCTCCTGCCGTTTTCACATACTATGGCACCCACCATTGCCTTCCCTGGCTTCTACTAGCTTGAGATCCAAACTATTCCACTATTCCCTGTCTGAGCTCTGAGTCAGGCAAACAGAAACCAGACACTTGAACAGCCTATGGACAGGATAGAACATTGCAAATATCTTCTCTTTTTTTCTGGCTCAAGGAAGGGAACCAGGAATTGGGCTACTTCCTCCTGAATTCACTGTTCTGGGGAGAATGTGGGCAAAGGCCAAAAAAAGCCAAAAATTTCCTACCATTTTGAATGAAGCTTTTTGTTGATTAGGTGTTTGCTTCATTGCTATAGATGTTTGACTAGGGGTCTATAAAGTTATTTTAGTCAATCTATAGTTTTTTTTTAATGTTTCCATGGAAGAATGAGGACTTGGAGCTTTCTAGTCTGCCATCTTGCTGATGTCACTCTCAGAATAGGAGTTTTAAAGCAGAGCAAAACGAATATGAATAAAGAAATGGAATTTCATTTGGAAAGTTTACCCTAGTCTCAAAGACTTAATTATATTCTTTTATGAGATACAGTGGTAATGACTGGATATCTTTGCCTGACACGGAAGCTAGGCCCAGAGATCTATTTGAGTATATCTGAGAGCCAGGCAGGATAGGTCTGAAAGAAACAATTTGCAAGAGGAAATGAGATGACATTTGGGATATAATTTATTCAGGGCTCTAGATTGTAAAAGCCATATGGTACTAGAAATGGTATGTATTCAGTAGGAAGTCATTCAACCATGGTGACAGAGGAAGAGGCCAGATAACTTCACATGGCTTTGTCACCACTGGGGGCTTTAGCAGTCTCCACTGAAGGGGGCAGGTTCAAGAGATCAAAGAAATAGTGTCAAGTGCAAACTGATAGGAGTTGCTCATGATTCCATGTGAGAAACTCCTTGGGGACTGCTAGAAGTACATGGTAGAGTGGAATGTGTGGGGGATACTTTTTATCAGGCTAGAAATGTTAGAGGGATGGTAAAATCCAGAACAATTTAGTTTTCTAATGTTAATGGGACTCTCCAGGCTGATGAGGTCTGAGGATATATGTGTAACTGAAAAATTAATTTTAAAATAAAGATCCAGTGAAAAGGTTTTGCTTCAAACCATTTCAATAGCATGGTGTAGGTATAAGCCAAAAGTTAACACATACTATGTGTACCACACTGGATCATTTAGAGCTTCCTTTAATAGCATGGAGCTTCTGTGAGGCCTGTGCTTCAATTTGGTCTGCCATTAGCCAATCTTGGACAGCAGTAATACCTCGCAGGAGCAGTACCAATGCTGTTTTTGTACTTCTTCAAAATGCATCTGTAGCTAGCATTTCTTTTTTTAATAAAACATTATTTCATTTTTACATTTTAATTGACAAATAAAATTATATATATATTTAGACTGTACAACATGATGTTTTGATATAAGTATACATTGTGGGAGGGCTAAATCAAGCCATTTAGCATATGTATTATTTCTTTTTTTTTCTGAGACGGAGTCTCGCTCTGTCGCTCAGGCTGGAGTGCAGTGGCACCATCTCCGCTCACCGCAACCTCTGCCTCCCAGGTTCAAGTGATTCTCCTGCCTCAGCCTCCCATAGCTGGAATTACAGGCATGCGCCACCATGCCCAACTAATTTTTGTATTTTTAATGGAGACAGGGTTTCGCCATGTTGGCCAGGCTGGTCCTGAACTCCTGACCTCAGGTGATCTGCCTGCCTTGGCCTCCCAAGTGCTGGGATTACAGGCGTGAGGGACTGTGCCTGGCCTATTTCACATACTTATTTTTTTGTGGTGAAAACACTTAAAATCTACTCTCAGTGATTTTCAAGTATACAGTAATGATTATTAATTATAGTCACCATGATGTACAATAGATCTCTTGAACTTATTCTCATCTAACTGAAATTTTGTATCCTTTGATCAACATCTCCCCAATCTTCACCCCCCGCCAACCCCCGCCAAGCCTCTGGTAACCACCATTCTACTCTTTACTTTTATGAGTACAACTTTTTAAGATTTCGTATATGTATGCTCTCTTGTGGACAGGATAGAACATTGCAAATATCTTCTCTTTTTTTCTGGCACAAGGAAGGGAACCAGGAATTGGGCCACTTTCTCCTGAATTCACTGTTCTGGGGAGAATGTGGGCAAAAGCCAAAAAAAAGAGCCAAAAATTTCCTACCATTTTGAATGGAGCTTTTTGTTTATTTGGTGTTTGCTTGGTTGCTATAGATGTTTGACTAGTTTCCAGGCCTCTATAAAATTATTTTAGTTCATCTATTTAGACAGTCTAAATAACTATAAAGTTGTTTTAGTCAATATATAAGATATATATCATATATAAGTATATGAGATCATGCAATATTTGTCTTTCTGTGTCTGGCTTATTTCATTTAGCATAATGTCCTCCAGGTTTATTCATGTTGTCACAAATGACATTGTCCTTCTTTTTAAAGGCTGAATAGTATTTCATTGTGTATATATATACCACATTTTCTTTATCCATTCATCCCTTGATGAACACTTAGGTTGATTTTGTATCTTGGCTATTTTTTTTTTCTTTGAGACAGAGTCTGGCTGTATCGCCTAGGCTGGAGTGCAGTGGTGCAATCTCGGCTCACTGCAACCTCTGCCTCCCAGGTTCAAGTGATTCTCCTGCCTCAGCCTCCTGAGTAGCTGGGATTACAGGCACCTGCCACCACGCCCAGCTAATTTTTTGTACTTCTAGTAGAGACGGGATTTCACCATGTTGGCCAGGCTGGTCTCGAACTCCCGACCTCAGGTAATCCACCCACCTTGGCCTCCCAAAGTGCTGGGATTACAGGCGTGAGTCACTATGCCCGGCCTTGGCTATTGTTAATATTGCCACAGTGAACACAGTAGTCCAGATATCTCTTTGGCATACTAATTCCATTTCCTTTGGATATATACCCAGTAGTAGGATTGTTGGATTATACAGTAGCTCTACTTTTAATTTTTTGAGGAATCTCTATACTGTTTTCCATAATGGCTGTACTAATTTACAGTCCTATCAACAGTATACAAGGGCTTTCTTTTCTTCATATCCTCACTAACACTTGCTATCTCTCATGTTTTTGGATAATATCCACTCTAATAGGTGTGTGGTAACATCTCATTGTGGTTTTGATTTGCATTTCTCTGATGATTAGTAATGTCGAACATCTTTTCATATACTTGTTGGCCATTTGTATGTCTTTTGAGAAATGTCTATTCAGGTTCTTTGCCTATTTTTTAATCGGTTCGTTCATGTTTATTGCTATTGAGTTGTTTGAATTCCTTATGTATTTTGGATATTCATCATTTATTAGATATATGGTTTGTAAATATTTTCTCCCATTCCACAGGTTGTCTATTCACTCTGTTGATTGTTTTCTTTGCGGTGCAGAAGTTTTTTAGTTTTATGTAGTCACATTTGTCTATTTTTGCTTTTGTTGCCTGTACTTTCGGAGTCATATCCAATTTTTTTTTTTTTTTTTTTTGCCCAGACCAGTGTCACAGAGGCTTTCTCTTATGTTTTCTTCCAGTAGTTTTACAGTTTCAGGTCTCCAGTTTAACTGTCTAATTCATTTTGAGTTGATTTTTGAATATGGTGTGAGATGAGAGTCTCATTTTATTCTTCAGCATGTAAATATCATTTCTTTTCCAGCATCATTTATTGAGGAGACTACCCTTTCCTCATTGTGTTTTTTGGTATTTTTGTCAAAAATCAATTGACTACAAATACATGGACTTATTTCTGGGCTCTCTATTCTTGTAGCTAGCATTTCATTTGCAGTGAGTGGAGACTGCTGGATGCTCTGAGAAGATACTCGTGGAGATTATTGATCTCAGTTCAGTGCTGCCAGGGAATTCAAGTGGGGGCTCATCTGAAATGGCTAAAGCCAATCATTTGTAGATGATCAAAATGTAAGCTAATTATATTCTGAAAGATGGCTCAGAAAAATGGAAAGTAGTGGCTTTGTAGGAAATGGATGCTATTAATTTTTAATGACACACTTATAGTTTATAAAATCCATTTTTCTAATATGGGCAGATTTATTAAATTTAATTTCTGTCATGTGATAGAATGTTGACAATTTTGCCAAGGAATTCTCTATAGATATACTTAAAAAGAGGAAGAAAAAATATTTATTTCTTCCATAATACCCACTTAGGCTTTTTAATATAGAGAAGATCACTGAGTCCTGGAGAAACGCATTATCTAATATTTATTCCATTAAAAACAATGTTTTCATTTTATTTTTTAAACTATAAAGAAATGTTTTTATAGTTTTAAAAATAAAAATGCATTCATAATTCATCCTTTGCTCCCCTCACTACCCTAGTTTCTTTTCCTGGTCTTTTCTTTTTCATATAATGAGATCACCACTCACTTAAATATTAAGATGCCCAGGAGTGGTTTTTGTCTATTCTCTTTACTTCATTTGTCCCTATATCAAAGTTGTCACCAAGTCCTGTCATTTTTGTCCCCTCAAATTTTCTTGACTCTGTTCTCTTCTCTCCAGTATTATAGAGGCTATCACAATTTCAAACCCTCATGATCCCTCATGTGAGCTCATTTCTTCTTAATTGAGCTTTTAGAATCTACTCTTTCTCCCCCAGTACCAAATTCCTTCCTCTGCCATTAGCATCATCTTTCTCAAATGTAATTCTGTCTTATCAGTCTCCTGTTTAAAGGCCTGTTTGCTTTCCAAACATAGTGCTTTCCAAACAGTGCTTTCAGAATAAAGTTTAAGATCTTGCCCTGTGTGACAGACTAAAGATGGCTACATATATTTTGATACTTTTCCCACTGAGAAATGGGGTCTATGTTCACTCTCATTAAATATGGAATGGGCTCTGTGACTGTTTTAACAAAATTATGACTGAAGTAATCCTGTTCTATTTTCTGGTCCCAGAAGTTAAGAGACTGGCTGTTTATACTTTCTGTTTCTTGGACCAATTACTCTGGGGACACTCCCTCTTATAACCCAGCTACCATGATATGAGAAGTCCAAGCCATGTGGAGGGGCTATGTGTATGTGCTTCAGTTGACAGCTCCAGCTGTGCTCGCAGCATCAATTGCCAGCCATGTGACTGAGCCATGTGACTGAGCAATTTTGAACCTCCAGCAGAATTGACTGAGCTTTCAGATGAACTGCAGCCCCAGCCAACATTTCATTGCAACATCATAGACTTCAAAATAGAACCATAGAGCTGAGACTGGTCAACCCAAAGAAACAGAACAGATAATAATGAAATGTGGTGCCTCCAAAAAAATAATGATGAACTGTTGTTTTAAGCCACTGAGTTTTGAAGTGGCTTGTTATGCAGCAATAGATAACTGAAAGAACCTGGCTTAAAATGTGCCTTGTGATCCTTTTTTGGCTTGTCTTTTAAACTTACATCCCACAATTACCCCTACAAGCACACTACATTTCAGCCAATCTAAATACTTGGGGAGTTCTTTTGTGACTTGATATGTTTTCATGTACTGTGCTTTTTCCTGGAATACACTTGTCTACCTGGAAAATTCTTATTCCCTTCATTACTCAGCTTCCGTCAGCTCTTCTGTGAGGGCATCTTCATCTTCCTTTGGGTGGAATTAGGTTCTCCTTCTACTGATCTCCAATTGTGGCCTGGATCAAAGATCTTATTACACTCTATCATAATCTTTTCAGGTTTTTATTTCTACTTCCTCCTTGAGGGTAGTGATCATGTCTTACTTAACTCTGTGTTCTTAAGCACTTAGCAGAGCTCTGGCATAGAGTGGACAGTACATCTGTTTCTATGTCTCTGTATGCCTGTGTGTGTACCTGTTTGTGAAGGGGCAAGGTATATTTATGGGTCTGGGGCAGAAAAAAATATAAGACTAATATATTAGACTGTCTTAGGCCTTTCCTTTCTTCTTTTTCAGGTAAAATATGATTCAATGATTTGGTGTGTGATGCCAGAAACTCCTCAGAGTAATTCTAACTAGGAGGCCCTCAAATTAAATTTCAGGCAAGATAAGTAAATTTAATAAATTTTAAAGAATTATTTTGGACTAGGGATATCAAAATTCAGCCACACACACACACATTTGTATATACATATATATATATATATGTTATATATGCTATCAAATCAACTCAATGGTCTATTGGTCTAAGGATTACTTAGGATTAAAGATCACCTCTAATATATTAGGTGTGCTTACATTGGTAACATACATATCCCAGTTAGGATAGACAATGCTGAATTAATGACAAAAAAATACCTCTACATCTCAGTGGCTATTTTTACTCATATAAGATCTGCTGTAGTTGTAGAGAGTCTCCAGGAAAGCCTCCTTCCAGTAGGGAGTGACTTAGGAATCCAAGCAGGTGCCATCTTGTGATTCCATCTTTACAACATGGCCATTTTATTTGCTGAAGACAGGCACAAGAGAAGGATAATGTAAGACTTTCTCACTGCCTTAGTATGAAATTGAAACATATCTCTTCCATTTCTTTCCACTCACAGTCCATTTGCCAGAATTAATCACATGGTCCTGCCTAACTGCAAGAAGGGCAGGTACACAGGAAGAAGAAAGGAACCAGATTTGGTGAGTACTAGCAATCTTCCCTCTTCTTCTTTTTTTTAAACCTCTGTAGCTTATTCTGAGGCTTACGTTGTAATTAGTTTTTGATCTGTTAGTTTTGTAAGAACTTTAACCATATGCAAAGAAATCTGATTGCAATTCTAGACAGACTAAATCACTTCTATGATTCCCCAACACAAATTCTATGGTAGGGAGGAAATTCATTTAGAGAAATGGAAGTGATAAATGAAATTTCTATACTGTGGAAGAGATGACTGAGCAGTAAGATCAGCTTAAAATGGATGATATATGTATGTACTTTGTTCCCTGCACAGCCCTCATGAGTTATTTTCTGTGGTTGATTTTGTGATACATGACCTTGCTTTATGGTAGAGTATGGCTTTCTCATCAAGATTTGGCTTTGATATCAAACAATTGTACATGTTAAATATGTCTTATTTGTTCCCCTAGTCTCACTTTCAAGTATGCAGTATGGCCTTTTTTCCCCTTCTAGTGTCTCTCTTATGTGTTATGTAACTTGTGAAATCTGAGTATAAGACAAATATTCAAAGTTTAGTCTTTAACCATCTCAGTAGCTTGGGCTTGCTTCAGGTTTCCTGAATGCCATATTTGCATCTTTCATCTAGTAATTACAGGAAAGAGGGTCAAGGAAAGGAAGCAGTAAGAAACATCTGGGCCCTATTGTGTAGCTACAATCAGTGCCATCATTAGTCTTTAAGATCCTCACCCCTATTTACTAATAAACAGTGAGTTCATCCAGAGTATCGCAGCAATCAAAGTTAAGTGGTGAAGTTAATTGGAATCCAGCAGCCTCCTGTATCCCCAGTCTGTAGCTATTTCTTGTGTTAAGCACAAAAAAATGCTCAATGATCCTGGTTTTGTTTTTGACTAAGACGGGGGAGATTGAAGGAAGTAATTGAGAAGAAGAAGATAGATTTGGATTCTGTAATTCCTTTTTTTCAGGTTTGGGATTTCAGCACAGAGCTTGAGGGGAAGAAGGATCAGGAATTTTCTGGTGTTGCTGTTTCCTCTTTGTGACCCTATGAGGTTAGAGGCACAATATTCAGCAGCCTCCTACCCAGTTGGTAGAGGAGTGGGGAGAAAGAAGGGGCAACATGAAAAACTGGGGAGTCTAAGAGACTCCCCAGTTTTTTCTCCATCCATGCATATGTGATTTAACTTTTGGATTTCACTGGCTTGAATCATTTTTTAATGTGGCTGGTGTGCTTCTCATTCAAGGTTTCTGTGAGGGCATGCTCCACACAAGGAAAGAGTAAAACTCATGGTCTCTGACCATCAGCTCACCTCTTCTCATCGTTGGCTGTGTCTAACAGGAAGAGGGGCCACACACAGGCATGTGGACATTCCATCTAGACTCTCTTCACACCTTATGAAACAGCTGTCTCTTTGGTCTAGGGACATACATGCTCTAGCATGGCTGACCTTAGGGAGGCCAGCTGCAGGGAAGTGAGCTATTGCAGGCTTTGGGAACTCCAGGTCTTCAGTATCCCAGGAGATGGAAGGTATTGAGTTCCAAATGGACATGTACCCTTGGGCCTTCAGAGTCATCATCCGGCACAGAGGGTCATGCCCAGAGGGCCGGAACTGGTCTCTCTGAAGTAGGACCCAGGGCAGGGGCTCTAGTTGTGCAGGTCTCAGAGCAGTACTAATGACCATATTATGCTTTGCGACATCACAGCTGGAAACAGCGGGTATTAATTAAACTAGTCAAAAACAAAGGTGGTAGAAAAAATAGTTAAACTTGTTTCTTTTGATTTTAAATGAACTAAACCCCAAAGATAATATGGAAATTACGTGCTTATTAGGCCAGTCCATTACTTCAAGTAATGAAAATTTGATATTCTGAAACTTCAAACTGCAAAGATTGACCTATATTTTCTTACAATTTGGAGAAACTCCAGAATAATAGCCTTTACCCTATTTTACCCATGGGATTATACATGAATCACCTAGAAGTAGAGTGGGATTAGGTAAATGGGAGTAGGTATCAATACTGTCCTCTAAGTAACTCTTCAAGAGTGACATGTTGTAGCCCTGTAATTATTTCCCTGTTATTAAGACAAAAGCTGAATCAAGAGCAAAGGAATGTAAATGTCTGTCTGAAGATCTTTTTCTTTAGCTTTCTGTGGGAGATACCCTAAGTTGAAGGCATTACAGAGACTTCTCACTTAATGACTATAATTAATATTACATGTGCTATGACCCATTAGGGATGCAGAGAATGACCTGAGTTGAAGTTGCTGCCCATTCTGATATACCGATTAAATATGAAAACAGTACAGTATGTTAATGATATAATGCCCTTTACTTCTCTTACACTGCTAATAAAACTATTGCCATCTCCTTCATTCCTTCCTAGGTCGTCTAGCCATTTATTTTTAATATGATGAAATAACATTTTTTCTTTATGCTTATTGGATAGACTTTTTTCTCCTATTGCATTCTGATAATTACTTCTTTAGAATTGTGCATAAAATTATAGAATAATAGAGTTGGGAGGAACTTTGGATCTTACCTTGTTCAACTCCTTAACTAATGAAAGTTTCATCAGAGACGGGTACTTCCCTTCTCTCCTTGCATACTGTCAATGATGGACACTCCTGGCTACAAAAGGTAGATGACTTGGGAGGAAAATGAGAATTTTTTTTTCTGGATTTTGTCTGAGAATTTAGAGCAATGGGAGTGATTTGTACCCACACAGTCTAAAGTGAAGGGTACATCTATACAGGACTTGCTAAGAGGTGGTCAAGCCATTCTTTCAACTATCAGTTCCCATTACCCTCCTCTAGGAGACCAGAGGGTGCAGGGTAGAATAAGGGAGAGGGGATAACTGCACAGACAGAAGACTTCAGAGGTCCTAAGAGGGTCTCTTTCAAGTCTTTAGCTGACTACTGATCAATGCATACTTGTGAAAGAACTAACGGAGACTGTGGAAGGAGTCACTTGAAGGGATTACAGAGAAAAATCTCCCGTGCTCACTCAAGGCTGGGAATAGTTACTGTTCCTATCAGCCAGAGATAAATGCTCCTTATGTGCTGTCAAAAATCTCATAATTCATGAGACATTGGGTAGAGTATTAAGAAGTGGAGGAAAATAGCCCTAGATTAAATGATCTGGTCTCAATGAAGAAAGCTTAAAAGCAACTCTGATATTGAAGACAGAAACAAAGAAACTAGAAAAAGAAAAGCAAATGAAACAAAAAAATAAGTAGAAGAAAAAATAAATAAGGATCAGAGTGGAAACTAATGACATAGAAAACAAACAAGTAGAGAAAATCAATGAAACCAAAAGCTAGTTTTTGAGAAGATCAATAAAATTGATGAACCTCTAGCCAGAATAATCAGGAATAAAAGAGAGTAAACATAAATTACTAGTATCAGGAGTGGAAGATGACATTACTACAGGTTCTATAGGTATCAAAAGATTAATAAAGGAATGCTATGAAAAATTTTATTCCAATAAATTCGACAACTGAAATTCTACAGATTTTAAAAGGCTCTACTCTACCCACATTCAATCCCTATTTCTTAAAGATTCTGATGCCTAAATATCTCTAAAATTTGTTTACTTTTCCCCATCCACAGCATTATATTCTGGCTTAGGCCACTATTTTATCTCATAGTATGAAACTCTTAGCTGAGTCCATGGAGTCTCTCTGTCCCTCCTATTAAGAAAAATTAATAATTAAAAAATTATATCACCCCTTCCATTCCTGCTCAAATGGTTTTTTATTACCCTAAGGAGAAGTTCAGGCTTACTAATCTGATTAAACTCATCCAGCCATTTTTCTTATCACTCTCCCTCCCCATTCTGTTCTCCAGCAACAAGCTATGCTTTCTGTTGCGTCTGAGCACATGCATTTTCCCCTGTCTATAATTCGTTTCTCTTTCATATTAATTTGGCTAGCTTCTACCCTCTTTCAGGTCTCAGCTTAAAAGTATATTCTTTCAGGAAGTTTTCCTTGGCCACTTGTATCTGAGATAAATGCTCCTTATGTGCTGTCAAAGCACTGTAAGTGTCTCCCTCCAATGCTTATTACACTATATAATCATTGTCTGTTTACGTCTCTGTAACTCTCAATGGTCTGAAAACTCAACAGGATGAGGAAATGCTTATTTTGTTCCTTGTATTGACTCTACAATATGGCAGAGGCACATAATAGTCTGTTTATAAATAATTGTTAGAGTGATTATTTAAATTTTACTCTATTCAAACCTCAAATCCAATGGCACTCTAATTCTTAACACAGGTTATTTTAGGCAGTATACAAACAGTAGGCTCTTGATTCTGACTTCTGATTACTGATACTGAAAACATGATTTTCTCCTTCTTAAATTTTCTTTATTTTGTATGTATTAATATTATCAATCTATTATCCAAAAGTGAATGATGCAGTAATTTAATTGTAGACTTTTGTTACTATTTGGAAACCATCAGATGGAAGCAGAGATTTCAATTGGATTATAGTATTTTACTCCATCTAAGAGTATATAATTGAGAACTACATTATACTTTATAAAATTGCTCTTGCTTTTAGTAATCTTCCAAAGTTCTTTTCCTTTGGCTTTGTTCTTTTGACCAAAGCCCTTTCTAGAATCAGACACTAAATAACTCCTATTCTGGGGGAGAGCCCTTTGCCATCACTTATAGACTAATTCTTGTTTCAGTTCTCTTCCATTTTAAAAATCTTTGGTGATTTTGAAATGAAGAACAGCCTGTCTCTGCTAACCAGAACCTCCTTGGCAATTCCTTTTTTATTTTATACTTTTCTTTTCCTTTCTCCTCATAACTTTTTTTTTTTTTTTACTAATTACATAGGTCATTTTGTTTACTGCTAAAAATTTCAAATATGCATAAAGTTAGAAGAGGAAAATAACATCCAGAGATGAAGCTCTGTTAACATGGGGTGTATTTTTCATACCAATATGCTGTCTATTGTTTGACCCTCTCCTTTGCCATGGTTATTTCAACTATTTTCTTCTTATTTTATTTTAACCTTTGCCCTTAAATTTTGGTTCAAATATTTTAAATATAGAGAGCTTTCTCTTTTGTGCAATGAAATCTATTCTATTTATTTCACTGTTTTTATGCTTAGAAATTACTTTCTCACAGAGTGTACGTATTTACCTATTTTAGTCCTATTTTTTAAGGTTTTAGTTTTTATAGTTAACTCTGTAGCTTACATGTAATTTAATTTTATGAGTTTATTAATTTCCCAGTAGTCAATATTCTTTATAGTCAGTTGTGTCCATCTTTTCCATTGTTTTGCAGTGTTTCTCTAAAGAAATAGTAAAGTCTTTTATAGATTAGTACCTGTTGAAGTTATTCTATATGTTTATATGATTATTTATATTGTACCAGTATAATACTGTTAGTTATTATAGATTGTCAAACATTTCATATAGGCAATTCTCCTATAACTTTTCTTTTTTCCTTATTAGCTGTTTTAACTTGTTTTATATTTGATAAACTTTGGACTAATTTTATCAAGATTCGAATGATCATATTGGGATTTTGATATTGCTTTATTACTATATATTGCTTTGGAAATAATGGACATATATATGAAATATGTATTATTGTACATATTATAATATTTATATTTATTCAATCTTCCTAAAAATATGCTATATCTCACAGAACTTTTCTGTTACTCATTTATCTTATAGATCCCATGTGTTTTAGATGAAGTTACTTCTAGGTAAGTTAAGTCTTTTTTATTGTTGTTACAGTAAAAGTTAGCTTTATTTCTTTATTTTTTTCATTTACTATTCGAATTAACTATAACTGGTGGACTGAAAAAATATTTAAAACATATTTGGTTTATTTCAATGTGTGTGTGTATATATATATATATGTATATTTTACAAAACAAGTGATATAAGCAGTAGATTTTATTCAGAGGAAGAAGTCAGTGCAGGCTCCTATAGTTGACTAAAGGTATAAGAAAGATGAAGTATTTAAAAATGGACAGAAAAGATAGGGCTATTTGTGAAAATTCAGGGCAAACAAATGTAGAGATGAGCAAGATTTATTCAGGCTCAGTGAACAAAGCACCTAACTTTGTTAATTCTTGGAGATAGTTAAGGTTAGAAAGTGCTAAGATTGTGGCAAACCTTGGATGCTAGATAAGGGTGATAATTCAAACATCATTATAGTCACAGAAGAAGAGACGATCATGTCAGCAAAACCTATGTTCTTGAGGAGAAAGTAGCATGCCCAAAGTGTCACTTTTGAAAGTAATCCTTAGGTGATGATGTGGTTTGGGTTTTTGTCCCCTCCAAATTTCATGTTGAAATTTGACCCCCAATATTGGAGGTGGGGCCTAGTAGAAGTGTCTGGGTCATAGGGGCAGGTCCCTCCTGAATGGTTTAGTGTCCTCCCTCTGTGGTAATGAGTGAGTTTTCACTCTATTAGTTCATGTGAGAGCTAGTTGTTCAGAGTTTGGCACACTTCCTCCTCTTGCTCTCCCTCTTACTATGTGACACACTGGCTCCCCTTCCCCTTCTGCCACAATTAAAAGAGTCCCGAGGTCCTCACAAGAAGCGGATGCTGGTGCCATGCTTCTTGTATGGCCTGCAGAACCATGAGCCAGATAAACTTCTTTTCTTTATAAATTACCCAGCTTCAGTTATTCCTTTATAGCAACACAAAACAAACTGAGATAGGTGATGTTTAGGTTTGGTGTATTAGTCTGTTCGAGCTACCATTACAAAATGCCAGAGACTGCTTGACTTAAAGAACAGAAATTTATTTTCTCATGGTTCTGGAGGCTAGAAGTCTGTGATCCAGGTGTCTGAAGATCTGGTTCCTAGTGAGGGCTCTCTTTCTGGCTTGTAGATGGCTGCTTTCTTACTATGTGCTCAAATGACCTCTTGTTTGTGCTTGTGGAGAGAGAGCAAGCACTCTGCTCTCTCTACCTCTTATAAGGACACCAGCCCTATAGGATTAGGTCACCATCTTCATGGCCTCATTTAACCTTAATTACTTCTCACAGGTCCTTCCTCCAAATGTAGTCACATTATTTTGGGGGTTAAGGCTTCAACATTTGATTTTGGGGGAGACTCAAACATTTGGTCCACAACTTTTGATTTGTGAAAGGGAGAGCCTGGAAAGATACTGGCTAGATTGGCAGCAATGAGGAGATGGGGAATTAAGGGAAATTTTGAAGGAGGATATGGGAAAAAAAGATCATCAAAGTTAACTGTCGAATCCTTATTTGGGGAAGCCAGGAGAAGGAATTCAATTTTTAGGCTTTGTTTTGAGTACATTACTGTGAATATGCTTATAAATTCGTCTCACTTGGAACTCATGTTCCCTGGAGGGACTGTGAAGATAACATTATAAAAACTACCCACTGGGTAGATTTAGCTTATAACCTGCTTGGATGTTTTTTGTTCATTATATCATACCAACTGTTTGCACTTACATTGTCCATGCCAGAGTATAAAGTTTAGAGAATGGTCCTATGTCCTGTTTAAAGTCATTTTTATAGCTTTCAGGAGAGTATCTTCTACTTGTATATACTTTACAAGTTGAAGATGATGAATAACCTTTTGGCATCAGTAACTTAGAACTGTTTTGAAAAAAATGAAGGACGTTTATAAAAGAATAGGAGGCTATGAGTTTGGGTTGGTTGGGCTTTACTGAACTTGGGAAAGAATATTGATGTTGTAAACATTGTTTTAAATATTATAGGAGCCTTAGAATAGAATCAAGGGGACATTTTTTGATAAGGGTAAGAAGATTTTCATGAAAATGAGAGATTATTCATTCTAAAGTTCTCTATAATCCAAGGGCTAGAAAACTTTGTCTGTAAAGATACACATAGTAAATAGTTTAGGCTTTGCTAGTCATGGAGTCTCTTTTGCACTCCTCAACTCTGCCATTGTAGTGCAAAAATAGCCACAGACAATATGTAAATTAATGAGTATGGCTGTGTTTCAATAAAATGTTATTTACAAAAACATTTGGATTGGCTTTGGATTGGCTTTGGCTCATGGACCATAATTTCCTGACCTACGGTCTAACCCATTATGCAGAGTATTTTATAAATTCAGTCACTATTGGGATCATATGTTGAGGTAGATGAATCGCATATGTGGTTACTATGCTTTAAAGATTAAAATTCTGCAATTGTTAAAGTTCTGAGAAAATTTAGCCAATTTATTTTTCAATAACCTAAGAGCTTTCTTCTACTATATTATTAGGTGCTCGGTACCTTGAAGGTACAGATTGGGGTGATATATGAACTTGAAAAATTATCCAAATATCATTTTAGTCACCTTTCTTTTTCGTGTTTATTTTTTTAAAAATTATTTTTCAAGTTAACAAATAATAATTTAATACATTTATGATGTATAACATGATGTTTTGATATATGTTTACATTGCAGAAATCACACTTCTTTTTTTTTTTTTTTTTTTTGATGGAGTCTCGGTCTGTCACCAGGCTGGAGTGCAGTGATGCGATCTTGGCTCACTGCAACCTCCGCCTTCTGAGTTCAAGTGATTCTCCTGCCTCAGCCTCCCAAGTAACTGGGACTACAGGCACGTGCCACCACGCCCAGCTAATTTTTGTATTTTTAGTAGAGATGGGGGTTTCACCATGTTAGCCAGGATGGTCTCTTATCTCTTGACCTCATGATCCACCTGCCTCAGCCTCCTGAAGTGCTGGGATTACAGGCATGAGCCACTGCACCTGGCCTAATCACACTTCTTTCTGACATCATTGACATCAGTAGCTAATCAGTGACCAAGTGGACTGACTTAAATTTAACTTACATTTTACTCATCTCAAATGCTTGTGTCTTTAACATAACCTTCTGAAATATCCTAATTAGAAAGAATGCCTCCCTTCTTGGCATTATATTTTACCTCATAACTATTTATGATGTTAAAGGAGCATTATGACATAGAGGTTATGAACATGGGTTTTGGTTTTATGATGTTCTGCAAGTTACTTAAACCTCTATGGATTTCACTTTCATCAACTGTCAAATGGTGATAATAATAGCTCCCATCTCATAGGATTTTTTTTTGTGATGATGACATGAGTTAATACACATAAGTAAAGCATTTAGAACAGTGATGACACACAGTAGCTGCTTAATAAAGTATCATCATTAGAGTTTTCCTATTATACTGTAAGTAAGTTCTTTGAGGGCAAGGAGTATATTTTGCTTTTTGATTATAAAGCAATTTTCATGGAGGATACTAATATTCAACATATGGTAGTTAATGTTATTACTGTTATTATCATCATTTGGTGCAAGTAATCATTAACTTTTTGTTAAATCGAATAGCCTGCATTGCCCTGTTAATTCTTAGCAGAAGATGTTAGCTTGTAGTAAAGTTCACAGTGTAAAGAGAAACAAGGTAAATAAAGGAACGTTTAAAGGAATCTTACAAATTAGCTCAATTACCTGTGAGCATTTTCCAAGAATAATTTATGAATCTATGAGGAAGGAAGAGTATCCACCTGAGCCATCTCAAGGTCTTTGTGGCTTAATATATTTGTTGGCATTGCTGCTTTTCATTTTTCTCAGTCTAATGGGCAGAGTAATAGCTATATTTGGGCTAACTTGAGTCAAAATATATGAGAACAGAAATTTATTAAATAGTCTCAATATCTACCAATACCTTTTTTCCTATCCTACGATGCTGGTATCCCTGCTACTGGACCATCTTGATTACTATCTCTGATACTTATAAACTTTAATTCTGAGCTGATTTCATACCCCATGGTAATTTCTTAATGAAATCACTGAGGTTCTTTACTTTTTCTTTTTCCCTCTCTGACTTTCAGATTCAGTTTTTTCCCCCAATTTGTGTTCAGTTTCACTCTATATTTGCATTAGTGCCTCAAACTTCACACAATATAGACATCTTTGTGAAGGCTTAAAGATTATTCACAGCTTTTTATTTATTCTCAAGTATCAGTATTTTTTTCTTTGTCCTTGGACTATTTCTTTATTGGAAAAACTTCCTCAGGCTATTCCTGAAAAATTTTAACTGCCTGAGCAATTAGAAGACTCCAGAGTTTCTAAAAAGCTGGTTGGTCAAGAATCCCAGGAATTCTATAATAGACAACCTTAGTACTGATTTTTCTTAAAATGTGCACATATTCCCTTGGGTTTATTATTCACCGGTTTTATAAAAATAAATCTTCCTACTTTGAGTGCCAAACTTAGAAATGAGCTTTGAATAAACAGTAATGTTCTGAGGCTCAGTTTATTTTCTTGTCAAGATCTTTAATAGCTCTTCTTTGTGTGTGCGTGTGTGTGAGTGCAGTTGACTATTATGATAAAATCCATCTAATTAGCTATCAATATTTGACAGAGTACTTTTTAGCAGTGCCATTCATTCAACTCAACAGAGCAGTCATTTCAATCAAGGAAACCACACCAGCCATTCAAATGAGAGAATACTGCTGGAGCTGAGTTTCATCTTACTGGGCTCAATAAAGAAAATATAACTTCAGGGTTTCTATTAGCCAATATATCTCATTAATATTGTGACTGAGACTGTCAATATCCATTTGCAAAGACATCAGTGTTTAGAACTTATCCTGAAGTGATAAAACAAAAGAGAAAATGGGCTTCATATTTGTTATTTTTTATGTAGCAACACGTAGATCTTTTATCAGATCAAATGCATATCACACACAGCCTCATAAATGCCATTGGCCTTTTTTTGTTATCTTATTTTTCATATAGGCAACTATGGTTCTGTTATTTAATTTATAGGAAACTCTGAGAAGGTTACTTCTCTGAGTCTTACTCTCATTATTTGCAAAGTAGGAATAATGACAGCAGAAGTGCCAATCAGCTTTTGTTGCATAACAACCACTGTACATCCAAGGTTTTTAAGAATACACATTTATTCTGGCTCATATGTCAGCAGGTCAGCCGGGGTGAATCTAGGCTGGGCTCAGCTGGGCTTGTCTTCAGGCTCCAGGTTGTGTCTGCTCCAAATATCCCTCATTCTTCTGGGACCAGTTTTCTGGGACATAGTCTTTCGTGGCAGTGGCAAAAACCCAGCTGTGCAAACACATTTCAAGTCTTTGCTTTCACTATGTCTGCTAATATCCCATTGATCAAAGCAAGTCACGAAGTTCAAAATCAGTGGGGCGAGGAAATGTTCCTTCTACAACGTGGGGTGGGGTAGGAAGTGAGTACTCTCTGAACAGTAATCTAATCTACCATACCTAACCTCTCATGATAATTAGGAAGATTCTATGAAATTAGGTATATGAGAGCTCCATGTCAGTTTTAAGGTACTGTGTGACTATGATATTTATAAGTGCTCTGTCATTATAAAATTCTAGCAAGACTCTTTTTGACTTTGACCTACTACCCATTCCATAACCTTCTACTAAGAAAAGCCATATACAATGCTTGTTAGCAGCTATTGACTTAGAGTACCAAGGTGTCATTGCACATTATTATAGTGGGAGGCTAAAAATCAGGAGTATCTATTACAGTCTAGGATGTTTAAACTACTTCTTGGCTTACCATAAGACTTTAAATTCAAGGAGAAAGCAAGCTAAGGAAAGAGGATTACACTTGAACAGTCTTCATGATAAAATAGTAGTAATTAGTTTGAGCAAAATCCTATATGTATATAGCACTTTGCAGGAAAACCAAATGGCAGACAGATAAAACAAATTACTTTACTCAGGGTAATTAGCAAGTGGTTATAAGGTTCTGCCTATGTTCTCTCAAGAGTACAAAGATCATGCCCTGCTTTTCAAATAACTTTATTCTGCTCAATACCTAATCCACCTAAAGTCACTACAAAATCTGACAGCAACCTCGCCACAAACATCGAACCACACCGAATAGCTGGGAGACCACAACAATGCTAATTTAATGATGAGAGGGAGGAGGGAAGAGGAAACACGATGTTTTTCTTTTCTTTTATTATTTATTTATTTTGCCACCTTTGTTCGCCCCCAGTTTGGATTTTTCTTCATGTAGGTATCACACAGTTCCTAAGAATTAAGAACCATATGTTTATGTACCAATGTCTAGGACTGTGAACTAAAATATTATTGTGTCTTTAAGTCTAGAGCATTTCATTTGAGAACAATAACATCATTGAGAGAGAGAATTGTCCTCTTGATAGAGGTTATAGAAAATTCAAATTAATTTCTCATCAAAGATGACTCAGGAAAAGAGGTAGTTCACATAATATTTTGACTGAAGGACACTGAAACCTTTCAGGATAATGTTGCTGCCAAATGACAAAAATAAGGCCTCTCCTATAAGTGGGGGAATATAACACAGCAATACAGAGTTCTGTTTAGACATAGAAGCTGTATGACCTACCCGCATTAAATACGGTGAACCCATGTTTAATGTTTTGAAGTTTCTTTTTTTATTATACTTCAAGTTCTGGGATACTTGTGCAGAACATGCAGGCTTGTTACATAGGTATACACATGCCATAGTGGTTTGCTACACCCATCAACCCGTCGACTACATTAGCTGTTTCTCCTAATGTCATCCCTTGCCTTGCCTCCCACCCCCCAACAGGCCCCGGTGTGTGATGTTCCCTTTCCTGTGTCCATGTGTTCTCATTGTTCAACTCCCACTTATGAGTGAGAACATGTGGTGTTTGGTTTTCTGTTCCTGTGTTAGTTTCCTGAGATTGATGGTTTCTAGCTTCATATATGTCCCTGCAGAGGACATGAACTCATTCTTTTTTATGGCTGCATAGTATTCCGTGGTGTATATGTGCCACATTTTCTTTATCCAGTCTGACATTGATGGGCATTTGGGTTGGTTCCAAGTCTTTGCTATTGTGAATAGTGCTGCAATAAACATACATGTACATGTGTCTTTATAGTAGAATGATTTATAATCCTTTGGGTATATACCCATTAATGGGATTGCTGGGTCAAATGGTATTTCTAGTTCTAGATCCTTGATGAATCACCACACTGTCTTCCACAATGGTTGAACTAATTTACACTCCCACCAACAGTGTAAAAGCATTCCTGTTTCTCCACATCCTCTCCAGCATCCGTTGTTTCCTGACTTTTTAATTTGAAGTTTTTGTTATAAAGATTTTATATAACCTTTCATTAAGTATTTATTCCTAAGTATTGTTTGTTCATAGAATTTCTCTTTAAATTTCATTTTCCAATAGTACATTACTACTATATATAAATACAATCGATTTTTGTATTCTGCCTTTGTATCCTATGACCTTACTAAATTTACTTATTTGATCTAGTTTTTTTGTAGATTCCTTTTGATATTCTAATACAGTCACGAAATTTAGGAATAAAGGCAGTTTTTATTTTTCTTTCCAATCTTTATGCTTTTTATTTATTTTTCTTGTATTCTTGCACTATTTAGTATTATTTTGTTTTATTTTATTTTGGTAAGAACTCTTAAATGAGACCTATCCTCTTAAAAACATTTTTGGGTATATAATAAATTATTGTTGACTACAGATAGAATGTTGTCCAGCAGATTTCTAGAGCTTATTGCTCTTCCTGGACTGTAAGTTTATGTCCATTGATGAGTAACACTCAGTTTCTCCCTCCCTGAAGCCCATGGTAATCACAGTTCCAACTCTTTGAATCTATGAATTTGACTGTTTTAGATATCTCGTATAAGTAGAATCATGCAGTATTTACATCTGGCTTGTTTCACTTAGAATAATGTCCTCAAGGTGCCTCCATGTTGTCCCATATTGCAAAATTATTTTCTTTATAAGGCTGAACAGTATCCCATTATATATATAGTATCCAATTATATATATAGACCACATTTTCTTTATCCATCCATAGATGGACATTTAAGGTTTCTTTTTCACATCTTGGCTATTGTGAATAGTGATGCACTTAACATAGGAGTGCTGTTATGTTTTCAAAACTCTGATTTTAATAATTTTTGATAAATTCCAAGGACTGGAATTGCTGGATCATATGGTAATTCTATTTTTAGCTTTTTGAGGATGAAGACCTTCCACACTGTTTTCCATAGTGGCTGTACCATTTTACATTTCAACCAACAGTGTGCAAGGATTTCAATTTCTCCACATCCTTGTCAACATTTATCTTTTTGTTTTTGATAATAGCCACCCTTACACATGTCCCATCACAAAGGAAGCAGTAAAATTGTTCCTATTTGTAGACATTATAATCTCATGTATAGGAAACCATAAAGATCCCGTTAAAAAGCTCTTAGAACTAATAACTGAATTCAGTAATGTTGCAAGATGCAAACTCAACATATAAAAATCAGTTGCATTTCTGTACATTAACAATGAACCAATGAACAATGAAAAAGAAATTAGAAAAATAATGCAGTTTACAACAGCAACAAAAAGAATAGAATACCTAGGAACAAACTTAACTATGGTGGTGAAAGACTTGTATATTAAAAACTATTAAACATTGATGAAATAAATTAAACAAGATACAAACAAATAGAAAGACATTCTGTGTTCATAGGTTAGAAGACTTAAAATTGTTAAAATGTATGGACTACCCAAAGAAATCTACAGATTCAATGCAATCTCTATCAAAATCCCATTGGCATTTTTTTTGCATAAATAGAACAAACAGTTCTAAAAGTCATGTGGTACCACAAATAACCAAATAAATCCTGAGTAACAAGAACTAAGCTGCAACAATCACAGTTCCTGATTTCAAAATATAGTACAAAGCTACTGTATTTAAAACAGTATATGACTAACATAAAGACAGACATATAGACCAATGGAATAGAATGGAGAGCCCAGAAATAAATCTGCATGTATACAGTCAACTAATCTTTGACAGGGTACCAAGACTACATAGTGGGGAAAGATAGTCTTTTCAACAAATGATGTTAAGAAAATTGGATGTCCACATGCAAAAGAACAAAATTGGACTCTTACTCCATACACAAAATTAACTCAAAATGAATTAAAGACTTAAATGTAAGACCTGAAAACATAAAACTCCTAGAAGAAAATGAAGGGGAATCCTTTATGACATTGGTCTTGGCAATGATTTCATGGCTATGACACCAAAAGCACAGGCAACAGAAGCAAAAATAAACAAGTGGGATTATGTCAAACTAAAAAGCTTCTGCAGTCAACCTGTATCTACTAAGAATACAAAAATTAGCCAGGCGTGGTGGCACGCACCTACAATCCCAGCTTCTAGGGAGGCTGAGGCAGGAAAATCTCTTGAATCTGGGAGGCAGAGGTTGTAGTGAGCTGAGATTGCACTGGCGAGACTCCATCCAAAAAAAAAAAAAAGCTTCTGCATAGCAAAGGAAACAATCAACAGAGTGAAAAGATAACCTACAGAATGGGAGAAAATATTTGCAAACCATATATCTGATAAGGGGCTAATCTTCAAAATATACAGGGAACTGCTACAACTCAATAGTACAAAAATGAATAACCAATTAAAAAATGAGGTAAGGGTTTGAATAGACATTTTTTCAAAAAAGACATAGAAATGGTCAACAGGTATATGGAAAATGCTCAATGTTACTAATGCAAATGAAATGCAAATGAAAACCAGAATCCAACAAATTTGATAAATATTTCTGTTATATTTTAAATGAATATAATGTTATTATATTACACTTTTCCCCATGAAAACACTAGATATTATTCCACCGTTTCTTGGCAGTAGAAGGAGATAGCAATCTGGTTTCTCCCATTTGTAGATGATTTGCTTTATCCACTGAATGCCTATAGGGTTCTTTTATTTCCTTAATCTAGTTATTACATCAGATTATATCTTTGTGTTGATTATCATCTGTCGTGTTTTTCAGAATACATTTTGTCACTGATTTGTAGATTTGGGTCTTTGTTTATTTCAGAATGATTTCCTGTTATTCTGTTTATTCTGCTCTCTTTCTGGTGCAGTTATCGTCATCATCATCTTGACATTGGATTTTCTTTGCCTGCCTTTATTCTGCTTGCTCATCACGCATTTGCCTTTATCTTCTGGACTTTGTGTTGTTTTCTCATACTTCTTTTTCATATTGTTGACTCTCAGCAGAATGTATTTTACTTGCTATTATTTTTATTTTCAAGTTGCTTTACAATTCTTTTCCTCAGTTTTTCCAGATCACTTTTCATCTCTTGCTGTTTTATGTAGTATTTGAGCCATTTCTTCTAAGAGTCTATATTCCTTTACTTTTTTTGAGATTATAAAACGCTTGTCTGAGCTTTTCTTCAGTTTCTTGAGGATAACGCATCTGAAGTACATTTTTCATTCTGTTTGCTTACTATGTTAATTTACCCCCCTTTTTTTTTATAGTGTCTGTGTATGCAGGCCAAGTTGAACTTTTTGCGCTTCTTATCTGTGAGTGGGGTAAGACTGCCAGATTTAGCAAATAAAAACATAGGGTGTCCAGTTAAGACTGAATTTTAAATACATGTGGACACATTTTTAACGTTACAAGTATGTTCCATGCAGTATTTGGGACATTCTGATACTAAAATTCCATTTCAGTATAATTCTAAAGGGTACTTTTTCACTATATGTGCTTGTGTCACTTTCCTTGAGAGCACATTTTCCCCACAGAAAGCTTATCAATCAGAGATCAACATGAACCGAAGTGGAGCCTCTGAGCTAATAGGTCTTTGATTATTTAGTGTTTATTCATCTTTGTTGATAAGACTGCTGCAGAATCAATTGGTGTTTTCTCTTTCCTCCGGGTCTCACTTCTTTCAATTTGTAGTTTGGGTTAGAAATAGTATAGTAAAGTTGTGCAATCCCTTCATATCAACCCACCTCCCATGACATTCATTTTATGACTTGGAACTGTTTGGACCTGCAGTTCCCACATAGCCCACCCATACCTGTGATCTTCATTGGTCCAAATATATGAGTTTCAATCCAGCCTCTCAAGATTCTGTAAGGGAATCAAGGGCAGTGGAAGTGACTTTTGGCTTTCAGCATCCTTCTTCGTTTAAGTCCAAACTTCATGGAATTTTGGCATATATTGTTTACAAACCGTGAGCTGGGGTTTTTGCTATTTCCTGAATTTATATAGATTGGATTTTTAAAAACATATTCTGTTTTGGAGTTTTCAGAGAGAGGTATAGAATAAACATACTTTTATTACAAAATATATCAGAAATTTTTTGGATGGGTTCTGAAGGTGGATTTTGGTATCTCCAATAATAATAATAAATATTTATTGAGTATTTCATGTGAAAATCGCTAAATTAAGTAAATTTACGTGGGTTTGTGCAAAACCATCCTATTACTGTGCTCGTCAATTTACAGATAAGGAAACAAAAGCTTGGAGAGTTTAGCTGACTTCTCCAAGGTTGTGCAGCTCTTAAATGACGCAGACATAGGATTTGCATCTAGTTCTGGAATCCACTTATAACTACTACGTGACCCTACCTCTAATATCAGAGCAGTTACTGAAGAGAAAAACTTTTCGGTTTCCCAAATCATCAATGTTCTGGCATTCAGATGGTAAAGGTGACAGAGTGTCACAAGAATGGAGAAAAAGGCACTATAGTTGGATAACCTGGTGATTAAGTGGTTGGTGGAAACATGGTCTAAATGGGGCAATAGAAGGCCAAGAGAACCACTGTTTTTGACTTCCTTATAGTGTGTCCTGTTACTCAGTTAAAGGCAAAGGTCATCTGAGATCTCTAAAAATCTCTTTTCATACACTTTCTGTGTTCATTTTGATCAAAATAATTATCCACAAGCTGTGGAATGCCAGAAGCTCCATTTTCCAGTGGGGATCCAGCTGAAGAATCCTGGAGAGACCAGAAGTTCATGCTGAAAATTAAATATTTATGTAGCAACCTGGTGGAATTGACTCAAATATTGTATTAGCTATGTCTTATTACTCTGAAATAGAAATGAATGCTAGAGATCTGTGCAAAGACCCAGGGCATGCTAGAATAAAGACAAGTTAGGAAAAAGTCAGATCATCTGTGACCTACTTTGTCTGTACTTCACTGGGGAAAGGTCAAAAACTCTGTCCTGTGCCAATGTTGCACTCATCCTTTCTGCAAACCCTTTCAAAAGAGATTAGGTTCCTATTACTTTATTACTGCAATAAAATGTATGGCCAGAATTCTGTAGTGAAAGAGCTGCTGCTACAGAAGCTGTAATAGAAGAAGCCGTAACTTAAGTGTCAGCTTGAAAAATTGCCATAAAAGCAATCTTTTATAGAGATAATATCTTCTAGTTTCTTGTGCAGCATATGCACCATCAGATATGAAATGTCATGGACACTGACTTCTTTCAAGAATGGAAGATTTTCATTCTTGTCTGTCTATCCTTGTTCTTTCTCTTTTGCGTCTCTCCTATGTCTCCTTCTCATTCATTTCAGAGTAGATTCTCCTGTCCCTAAAAACTGGTATGATAGGAGAGGCACATCCATTTCTTGATTATTTCTTTTCACAGATCATAAACTGTGTTTTGGTAATTATATGCAGCACAGATGCAGGGACTGGATTTACTTTGGAGAAACAAGGTTACAGTCAGGGTCACCCTTCCTGAATTTTTATAGCAGACCAGGGGAATTTTTGTGGTGTGATTCACTGAGGTCTTCCAATGGACACTGTCTTTGCAGGCTAGAGAAACTTGACTCACAAGTTTTTATATGCCTGTATTGTCATCAAAAGCCTCTGTGAAATAAGTGACAGAAGGGATTTGCACAAACATGGGACACATTGTTTTAGTTGCTATAAAAGGAACTGTGAGGCAATGCACAAAAGCCAATATTGTATTTTAATATAATTTCTAATAACAATATTTGTACTGATGCAAATTGGGGGAAACCCACAGATTTTAGCCATCTGAATTTTTTAATGTACTACTAAATCATCATATGGCATAAACACCAACATTATGCTTTTATGTTGGTAAGAATTTATGAGGGAGATATTTTTACCTTGCCAGACCCACCATCTCCGTTCTCCTAAGTAATATCTCTCTTTGGAATTATCTTTTATTTAGCTTCCCTACTGCTTTAATGGATATTGCTTAACTTGGTCCCTACAGCAACTTTAGCATATGGGAAGGGCAGGTATGGCTATTTCCATTTAACTAATGAGGCAATGGAATCTCAGAGAATTTAAATTATCTAGAAAGTAAAAGTTAGTAACCAGAGGCTCAGAGCTTCTGGATTATACACCAGAACATAGGGTAGGTTGGCTGCAAGAATCTCAGCACCAAGGGATGCTCTCATTATGATGCTCAACATGAATGGGTAGCAGATGGGTCTTTAGCTCATGCCACTACTTTCCTCCTTGGGGTGTGGTGTAACAGGGGCTTGCATATTGTATAAAAGACATACACCTTCCATTCAAATTGTAGAGATGTCTTATGTGATGAAAATTGATAAAGCATTTGATCTGAGGCTTAAAAAAATAAACTTGCATAAACCCCAGGACAAATTATTTTGCATCTCAATATGTTCTTTTGGGTACTATGATAACTGATGACTGAACTCACTCTGAAATGTCATTGCTTCAGGGGCAGGTGCTCTCATCTTCTTCACTGGAGCATCTTGATTCTTGTGGGTGGAATTCACTCATATGTTGCTTGGCCCAGATAGGATGGTTTGGGCTAGTATTTTAACCATGAATTTACGTCTCCACTGGAGGTTTTGTAAACCAGATAAAGCAGATGAACTGCCAAATTAACTATCTTCCCACATTATATTCTTTCTTCTGCTTTTGTGCTTTTGCCAAAGTTACTCTCCCACAGGGGATTCTTTATCCCTTCTTTTTTGCTGTCCGAATCTCCTGCCTCATCACTCCATTTGAAGTTCTGTCTTTTCTTGGAAATCTTCTCATTCCAACTTTTGCTCTCAAATAGTTCTTCACTTGCCTTAATCTCAGTAACATTTATGGAGACTTTATAATTTAATATTGGATTTTGTCATTCTCTTGTGTTATATTTGATTGTATCATATTACTTTAATGTATTAGGCTTCATTGTATCTACCAAATGGGGAACTCTTCCAAGACAGCCATTTGAACGTTGAAGGTCTCATGAGGAATCAGATGGATACTGAAGTTGGGTAATTTTAGAAGAATTTAATAAAGGACTATTTACAAAGGTGTGGAGAGTATAGAAGGAACTCATTCACACAGTATCCTGGTTAATAGCAGTGTTAGCTCCTCTAGGCTGAGAAGGGTGGGTAAATGGAGTAGGTTTTGAGACCCAGAGGCTCTGTGACCCAGCCAGCCTGTAGTGACCTCATAGGAAATAAATGCAGCCAGTCTTTCATATCTGTGGATTCTGTATCCGCAAATTCAACTAACTACAGATTGAAAATATTCAGGAAAAAACAATAAAAATAACAATATAACAATAAAAAATAATACTAATAAAAACAATATAATGTAACAATTTGTATAACATTTACTTTGTATTAGGTATTATAAATAATCTAGAAATTAAAGTATACAAGAGGATGTGCATAGATTATATGCAAATACTATGCCATTCTATATAAGGGATTTGAGCATCTGCAGATTTTGGTATCAGAGAGGTGTCCTGGAACCAGTCTTCTGAGAATACCAAGGGACAACTGTACTTCTTTCACTCTCCTCTCATCATCTCACCTCTTGCTGGGGCTCTTTATTGGCCAAACACTGCCAGAAGCTGGAGGACAAGTGAATCCTTTGATATGATTCATGCACATCACCTTTCCAGGGCACAGAGCAGAACACAGAATGGTGAAGAGTGAATCTGGAGGAGCAATAACCTGTGATAACAAGTGATAACTAACGCAAACATCCTACCATTCTTACACTTGTTTTGTGTTTCTCGAGCTTCTAGCTCATTGTAAAGCTGACTGACAATTTGTAGAACCAAAATGGCAGAATCATAAACACCAAACGTTGCACATGGCTGCTACAGTCACTCTCCAAAGAAAATCTTCATGGAGTTTTCCACATACATTTCCCTGAATGTTACTTTAATTATTCATCAAAATATTTGGTAGCAGGTAACCAAATATAGAATCATCATTAGAAATATCATCATTAAAAATGCAAAGAATAAAACTTTTGAATGTTTAGCAGTGACTTGATAAGTGGGTGGCATGTGGTAAGAGCTGACTAGGATGATTCACTATTTCATCTAAAATCAGTTTTATAGCTTCTTGCATTTCAATTATTCCTTTGGAAAGGAGTCTTTTGGTTTGGAAATTTTGCTTATCTCCAGAAAAATGTTTTATTTTTATTTTCATATTTCCTGTCATTTAAATTTCAATTAAGGCTACTAAACCCCTACAAAAAGACTTCCTCCTAGCACTCTAGCTCTCTGCCTACTTGTGACAAAATGTATTAGGGCAGATCTCAGGCATCTGACGTAGCAATACCCAAAATAACATTTTCAGTTAAGGCTCAAATGGAACTGATCTGAATTAAAGCTCATTGAAATATACAATGGTAAAGAAAAATGTTTCAGCTGGTAAAAACTTTAGGATTGCAAGATGCTACAATACTGTGGATGAATGTCAAAAGACGTCTTAACAAATGCTGTTGAACATCAAAGTCACTTGGAGTGTCAACTGCTTTGGGAGAATATAAAGAAAATCTGATTAATTTCAACCTGGGGTTAAATTAAAAAAGCTCTGGCAGAGATAATAAAGGAAGAACAGAAGTTGCATGGTCATTCTTTGACCCAAGATGCTAAAGTTTATTAAAAAATCCCAAGGTTGCTGATGCTAAAGATAGTATTAAATTCAAGGTTGAGTACTGCACTGTAAATTATATTTATTTGTTCATGAACACGTAAATGTCATCCCTGCGATTGTTCATTTTAATTTAATATGAGAACTTGATATTTTATGGCAAGGACGTGTTAAACACGAAAGAATTATACTAAGATAGTGGACATAAATGATAAGTGACAAGGTATACTGGTTTAAGTATTTATTGATTTCATTTCAACAAATAATGATTACTTTGATATTACATCCACTTATTTGATACATGCATGAGGTAAAAGCGGGGCAGTTTTTCTTAATAGCTTGCTTGGTTTTCTCATGGGCTGCCATTTCTTCTTTTATCAAGCAAATTATGTCCTCTATCAACTCCTTATAACTCGGTTTGAAGTCTCTTTCTTCTAAGCATTTAGGGGCGTCATAGTAACCAGACATGTAAATGAGATTTGTTTCCTAATTCCAAATGTCTACTTCATCTCTGAGTAAGAGAGTGCTCACCTCTCGACTTTCACACTGTTCAAAATAAATTCCTACAATAAACATTTATTAAGTGTTTACTATGTACCAGTTTATGAGCACTGAGGATAGAGAGGTGAGCATTACAGAGAAGACTGCTGCTCCCACATAGCATACATTTGAATGTCAGGAAACAGTCAATAAACAAATAGATGAATAAGTTATTTTCAGTGTAATAAAAGAAAATGTGTAATATTTAAGTATAATGAAGAAAACAGTAGGATTATGTGATAAAGAGTAACTGTGTGTGTGTGTGTGTGTGTGTGTATGGGTGGGTGTAAGCTACTTTAACTTGAGTGGTCTTGGAGGGCCTTTCTGAAGGGATACATTTAAGTTGAAAATGGAATGACAAGTAAGAGGCAGATAAGAGGAAAGAATGGTCTAGCCAAATTGAAAAGCAAGTGCAAAGGCCCTGAAATGGAAACATGCTTGATATGTTCATGGTAATCAAGAAATGGTTGAATGCCTTTACAGAAAAGCCTAAAGTGATATTTTATTTGAAATTTGAAGAATTATATTGGTCTAAACTAGTGTTAGTAAATGATTCCAGGGTATTTGGAAATTTAAAGTTTACTAATAAGAATTCTAATCTGACAATGACTTTTGAGTCGATTCTTACTTAAATATATTTCAAATTATTAGAGATAAAAGTTATTTTTCACAAATTAGGTCATTTCATTCTTTTTTAGTAAGAAATTGATCAACTTATGTTTATTGAACACCCACTACTTGCTATGTGTATTGTGTGCAAGCTCTATGAGGAAAATACAAAGTAGCATAAGATGACTTTTACCCTCAAGATGAGCAGAGCTCGGTGCTGGGAAAAGGTATAATCTCATTGAAAATAACTAATGATACAATGTCATACCTAAATGCAAATGAATTATGAGGTCATAAAGAGGAAGGAAAGCTTATTTGTGGATTACAGTGCCCAGAGTGGCTTCTTGGAGGAAATGGGATTTGAAGTGGCAGGAATAAGAATTAAGTGGCCAGGGGGGAGGAGCCAAGATGGCCGAATAGGAACAGCTCCGGTCTACAGCTCCCAGCGCGAGCGACGCAGAAGACGGGTGATTTCTGCATTTCCATCTGAGCTTTGAGGAGAGCAGTGGTTCTCCCAGCACACAACTGGAGATCTGAGAACGGGCTGACTGCCTCCTCAAGTGGGTCCCTGACCCTGACCCCCGAGCAGCCTAACTGGGAGGCACCCCCCAGCAGGGGCAGACTGACACCTCACACGGCCCGCCAGGTACTCCAACAGACCGGCAGCTGAGGGTCCTGTCTGTTAGAAGGAAAACTAACAGAAAGGACATCCACACCAAAAACCCATCTGTACATCACCATCATCAAAGACCAAAAGTAGATAAAACCACAAAGATGGGGAAAAAACAGAGCAGAAAAACTGGAAACTCTAAAAAGCAGAGTACCTCTCCTCCTCCAAAGGAACGCAGTTCCTCACCAGCAACGGAACAAAGCTGGACGGAGAATGACTTTGACGAGCTGCAAGAAGAAGGCTTCAGACGATCAAATTACTCCGAGCTACGGGAGGATATTCAAACCAAAGGCAAAGAAGTTGAAAACTTTGAAAAAAATTTAGAAGAATGTATAACTAGAATAACCAATACAGAGAAGTGCTTAAAGGAGCTGATGGAGCTGAAAACCAAGGCTCGAGAACTACGTGAAGAATGCAGAAGCCTCAGGAGCCGATGCGATCAAATGGAAGAAAGGGTATCAGCCCTGGAAGATGAAATGAATGAAATGAAATGAGAAGGGAAGTTTAGAGAAAAAAGAATAAAAAGAAACGAGCAAAGCCTCCAAGAAATGTGGGACTACGTGAAAAGACCAAATCTACGTCTGATTGGTGTACCTGAAAGTGACGGGGAGAATGGAAACAAGTTGGAAAACACTCTGCAGGATATTATCCAGGAGAACTTCCCCAATCTAGCAAGGCAGGCCAACATTCAGATTCAGGAAATACAGAGAACGCCACAAAGATACTCCTCGAAAAGAGCAACTCCAAGACACATAATTGTCAGATTCACCAAAGTTGAAATGAAGGAAAAAATGTTAAGGGCAGCCAGAGAGAAAGGTCGGGTTACCATCAAAGGGAAGCCCATCAGACTAACAGCGGATCTCTCGGCAGAAACCCTACAAGCCAGAAGAGAGTGGGGGCCAATATTCAACATTCTTAAAGAAAAGAATTTTCAACCCAGGATTTCATATCCTGCCAAACTAAGCTTCATAAGTGAAGGAGAAATAAAATACTTTACAGACAAGCAAATGCTGAGAGATTTTGTCACCACCAGGCCTGCCCTAAAAGAGCTCCTGAAGGAAGCGCTAAACATGGAAAGGCACAACCGGTACCAGCCGCTCCAAAATCATACCGAAATGTAAAGACCATCGAGACTAGGAAGAGACTGCATCAACTAACGAGCAAAATAACCAGCTAACATCATAATGACAGGATCAGATGCACACATAACAATATTAACTTTAAATGTAAATGGACTAAATGCTCCAATTAAAAGACACAGACTGGCAAATTGGATAAAGACTCAAGACCCATCAGTGTGCTGTATTCAGGAAACCCATCTCACGTGCAGAGACACACATAGGCTCAGAATAAAAGGATGGAGGAAGATCTACCAAGCAAATGGAAAACAAAAAAAGGCAGGGGTTGCAATCCTAGTCTCTGATAAAACAGACTTTAAACCAACAAAGATCAAAAGAGACAAAGAGGGCCATTACATAATGGTAAAGGGATTAATTCAACAAGAAGAGCTAACTATCCTAAATATATATGCACCCAATACAGGAGCACCCAGATTCATAAAGCAAGTCCTGAGTGACCTACAAAGAGACTTAGACTCCCACACATTAATAATGGGAGACTTTAACACCCCACTGTCAACATTAGACAGATCAACGAGACAGAAAGTCAACAAGGATACCCAGGAATTGAACTCAGCTCTGCACCAAGCGGACCTAATAGACATCTACAGAACTCTCCACCCCAAATCAACAGAATATACATTTTTTTCAGCACCACACCACACCTATTCCAAAATTGACCATATACTTGGAAGTAAAGCTCTCCTCAATAAATGTAAAAGAACAGAAATTATAACAAACTATCTCTCAGATCACAGTGCAATCAAGCTAGAACTCAGGATTAAGAATCTCACTCAAAACCGCTCAACTATGTGGAAACTGAACAACCTGCTCCTGAATGACTACTGGGTACATAACGAAATGAAGGCAGAAATAAAGATGTTCTTTGAAACCAACGAGAACCAAGACACAACATACCAGAATCTCTGGGATGCATTCAAAGCAGTGTGTAGAGGGAAATTTATAGCACTAAATGCCCACAAGAGAAAGCAGGAAAGATCCAAAATTGACACCCTAACATCACAATTAAAGGAACTAGAAAAGCAAGAGCAAACACATTCAAAAGCTAGCAGAAGGCAAGAAATAACTAAAATCAGAGCAGAACTGAAGGAAATAGAGACACAAAAAACCCTTCAAAAAATAAATGAATCCAGGAGCTGGTTTTTTGAAAGGATCAACAAAATTGATAGACCGCTAGCAAGATTAATAAAGAAAAAAAGAGAGAAGAATCAAATAGATGCAATAAAAAATGATAAAGGGGATATCACCACCGATCCCACAGAAATACAAACTACCATCAGAGAATATTACAAACACCTCTACGCAAATAAACTAGAAAATCTAGAAGAAATGGATAAATTCCTCAACACATACACCCTCCCAAGACTAAACCAGGAAGAAGTTGAATCTCTGAATAGACCAATAACAGGAGCTGAAATTGTGGCAATAATCAATAGCTTACCAACCAAAAAAAGTCCAGGACCAGATGGGTTCACAGCCGAATTCTACCAGAGGTACAAGGAGGAGCTGGTACCATTCCTTCTGAAACTATTCCAATCAATAGAAAAAGAGGGAATCCTCCCTAACTCATTTTATGAGGCCAGCATCATCCTGATACCAAAGCCTGGCAGAGACACAACCAAAAAAGAGAATTTTAGACCAATATCCTTGATGAACATTGATGCAAAAATCCTCAATAAAATACTGGCAAACAGAATCCAGCAGCACATCAAAAAGCTTATCCACCATGATCAAGTGGGCTTCATCCCTGGGATGCAAGGCTGGTTCAATATATGCAAATCAATAAATGTAATCCAGCATATAAACAGAACCAAAGACAAAAACCACATGATTATCTCAATAGATGCAGAAAAGGCCTTTGACAAAATCCAACAACCCTTCATGCTGAAAACTCTCAAGAAATTAGGTATTGATGGGACGTATCTCAAAATAATAAGAGCTATTTATGACAAACCCACAGCCAATATCATACTGAATGGGCAAAAACTGGAAGCATTCCCTTTGAAAACTGGCACAAGACAGGGATGCCCTCTCTCACCACTTCTATTCAACATAGTGTTGGAAGTTCTGGCCAGGGCAATCAGGCAAGAGAAGGAAATCAAGGGTATTCAATTAGGAAAAGAGGAAGTCAAATTGTCCCTGTTTGCAGATGACATGATAGTATATCTAGAAAACCCCATTGTCTCAGCCCAAAATCTCCTTAAGCTGATAAGCAACTTCAGCAAAGTCTCAGGATACAAAATCAATGTACAAAAATCACAAGCATTCTTATACATCAATAACAGACAAACAGAGAGCCAAATCATGAGTGAACTCCCATTCACAATTGCTTCAAAGACAATAAAATACCTAGGAATCCAACTTACAAGGGATGTGAAGGACCTCTTCAAGGAGAACTACAAACCACTGCTCAAGGAAATAAAAGAGGATATAAACAAATGGAAGAACATTCCATGCTCATGGGTAGGAAGAATCAATATCATGAAAATGGCCATCCTTCCCAAGGTAATTTACAGATTCAATGCCATCCCCATCAAGTTACCAATGACTTTATTCACAGAATTGGAAAAAACTACTTTAAAGTTCATATGGAACCAAAAAAGAGCCCGCATCGCCAAGTCAATCCTAAGCCAAAAGAACAAAGCTGGAGGCATCACACTACCTGACTTCAAACTATACTACAAGGCTACAGTAACCAAAACAGCATGGTACTGGTACCAAAACAGAGATATAGATCAATGGAACAGAACAGAGCTGTCAGAAATAATGCCACATATCTACAACTATCTGATCTTTGACAAACCTGAGAAAAACAAGCAATGGGGAAAGGATTCCCTATTTAATAAATGGTGCTGGGAAAACTGGCTAGCCATATGGAGAAAGCTGAAACTGGATCCCTTCCTTACACCTTATGCAAAAATCAATTCAAGATGGATTAAAGACTTAAATGTTAGACCTAAAACCATAAAAACCCTAGAAGAAAACCTAGGCGTTACCATTCAGGACATAGGCATGGGCAAGGACTTCATGTCTAAAACACCAAAAGCAATGGCAACAAAAGCCAAAATTGACAAATGGGATCTAATTAAACTAAAGAGCTTCTGCACAGCAAAGGAAACTACCATCAGAGTGAACAGGCAACCTACAAAATGGGAGAAAATTTTCACAACCTACTCATCTGACAAAGGGCTAATATCCAGAATCTACAATGAACTCCAACAAATTTACAAGAAAAAAACAAACAACCCCATCAAAAAGTGGGCAAAGGACATGAACAGACACTTCTCAAAAGAAGACATTTATGCAGCCAAAAAACACATGAAAAAATGCTCACCATCACTGGCCATCAGAGAAATGCAAATCAAAACCACAATGAGATACCATCTCACACCAGTTAGAATGGCAATCATTAAAAAGTCAGGAAACAACAGGTGCTGGAGAGGATGTGGAGAAATAGGAACACTTTTACACTGTTGGTGGGACTGTAAACTAGTTCAACCCTTGTGGAAGTCAGTGTGGCGATTCCTCAGGGATCTAGAACTAGAAATTCCATTTGACCCAGCCATCCCATTACTGGGTATATACCCGAAGGACTATAAATCATGCTGCTATAAAGACACATGCACACATATGTTTATTGCAGCATTATTCACAATAGCAAAGACTTGGAACCAACCCAAATGTCCAACAATGATAGACTGGATTAAGAAAATGTGGCACATATACACCATGGAATACTATGCAGCCATAAAAAATGATGAGTTCATGTCCTTTGTAGGGACATGGATGAAATTGGAAATCATCATTCTCAGTAAACTATCGCAAGAACAAAAAACCAAACACCGCATATTCTCACTCATAGGTGGGAATTGAACAATGAGAACACATGGACACAGGAAGGGGAACATCACACTTCGGGGACTGTTGTGGGGTGGGGGGAGGGGGGAGGGATAGCATTGGGAGACACACCTAATGCTAGATGACAAGTTAATGGGTGCAGCACACCAGCATGGCACATGTATACATATGTAACTTACCTGCACGTTGTGCACATGTACCATAGTGCCTAAAGTATAATAATAATAATAATAATAATAATAATAATAATAATAAAAAGAAAAAAAAAGAATTAAGTGGCTAGAGACTGGTAGAGTTTGTGGTAATGAACAGGAATGTTGGGGATCAGTGACATAGTCAAATGCTTTAAATACTGCTTATTGCCTTTATTTCTTCTTCATATCATGAAGTTGAATAAAGTTTTAAAAATCAATTTTGCATTTGGCATAATCAAAATATGTATCTAAGCATTAGAAAATGGTGAGAGGCTTCTTACTTACAGGAGTGATATCATTTTATGATATTTATAAGGCTTCCTAACCTACTAGATAGCAGCTCACCATATGAAGAAAACTCTAGTCCTCAAAGTGTTAATTTTTTTATTTTGATGATGCTTAACTATTGCAAGCAAATGAAACAATGTAACTTCATTTACTATTGACAAACAGAAGGGACATGATGTAATTATTGATATTTACCAATTGTTGATAGAGATATGTACCAATTGTTGATATTTATCCCAATTCTTCCACAGTGAAGGGTATGACTTGGGGTTGCTGGTCTCCATGCATCACAGCCACACTTTATAGTGTTTTCTAGGTAATGTTCCTTGAAGGTGAATCAAGGTTGTTGATGTATCCAGAGTTGCTAGATGCCTCTCAATGGAACCTGCTTGAAACTGAAAAAGGATGCAAGCAAATAAAGAAATGCAGGTCAGTGGGCAGTTAAATCAAAGGTGTAAATGACACTTCTCATGTCATTTGACTTTCGCTGGTCATTGAGTAAGGTCCATGTTGTTTGTTGAGGGCCAGTTCAGTAGCATTTTCTTCCTTTTATCATCTGATTGGTGTTTCTCTCTACTGGGGCCTTAGCTGCTGCAGACTGTCTGAGATGTTACATTGTGTGTGTGCGTGTGTGTGCATGCATGTGTATGCTTGTCCACGTATGTAATTTCTTGAGGTCTTAGAGTGGTTCTCAAAACTGGATAATAATTACAATTACTTGGGGTCTTTTATAAAATACAGATGCTTGGGATTTACTGTAAACCATTTAGATAAGGATCACTGTGCTGGGACCCAGGCACCAGTATATTTTTTAAAAGCTCCCAGTGCTTCTAAAGTTTAGTGAATTTTGAGATCCACTGACCTCTCATGGCCAGCAGTGAGAGGACGAATGCTTTAGTTTGTATGCGTGCATTTCTGTTGGATGTTTTAAATGAAAGTCATTAGCCAAAAAGCATTGCCAGAGTTCAGGGTCATTTAGTTTAAAATGAAACAAAATGCATTTCTGGGACAGAACAGTAAGGACATGAAGAGAACCAGGGTGGTGTACACAGGTGTAGGTACTATCTCTGATACAGCACAGATACTGACCCAAAGAAAGCTAGTACCCAGGTCACAGCTGCAGAGACACATTTAAGAAGGACTTCACAATGCCATTACACCAGGTATAAGGTGGCATTGGTGTTCAACTCCCTGTCAAGAGGATGATCAAGAGGATGATCCTTATCTGGATAACAGGGCTAATAGGGTTGTACCAACCTACTCCATACATGAGTGCTGAGAGGATCCAGTGATGCAACATAGTCTTGATTTCTTTGTGGAGTAAAGTCAGAATAAAGAAAGAAAGAAATAATCCACATGTGAAAATCCTTTCTATCTGTCAAGTGCCATGTGATAGCAAGGAATCATCTTCTTTCTCAGTGCAGTGCAGTCACTATGTAGGTTGAGCTCTTTTTCAGAGTACTATAAGTAGTAAAGCAGTCACAGAAAATACAGAATTTAAACTCAGATATTAGATTTAACTGTGGCTGCACTTCTAACTTGCTGAGTGACCTTGGGCAGTGATATGGTCTGGCTGCGTCCCCACCCAAATCTCATCTTGAATTGTAGTTCCTATAATCCGTGTCATGGGAGGGACCTGGTGGGAGGTAATTGAATCACGGGGGCAGGTTTTTCCCATGCTGTTCTCGTGATGGTGAGTAAGTCTCATGAGATCTGACGGTTTTATAAAGGGCAGTTCCTCTGCACATGCTCTCTGGCCTGCTGCCACGTAAGATGTGACTTTGCTCCTCCTTCACCTTCTGCCATGATTGTGAGACTTCCCCAGCCATGTGGAGCTGTGAGTCCATTAAACCTCTTTTTCTTTATAAATTACCCGGTCTTGGGTGTGTCTTTATTAGCAGCATGAGAACTGACTAATACAGGCAGGTTCCTTGGCTTGTCTGAATCTGTTTCTCTAAAATGTGGACAATTATAAAGTGTGACAATTACAGATATTTTGGTTATAAATTCATTCTATGAATATTTATTGAGTAACTACTATGGGTGAGGTCCTGTTCTAGATGCTAGGGATAAAGCTAAGAACAAAACAAAGTCTCCAGGTCTCATGGATCTTACAGGAGTGTAGGGGAATAAAGACAGTAAACAAATCAAGAAGCAAAGACATAGTATGCTAGGTGGTCAATAGGGCTTTGGAGAAAAAGCAAGCAGGGTAAATAGGTAGTAATTCTTGGGGGAATGTGGAGGTGTTTTGTATCAGAAAAACCTCACCGATTAGGTGATATTTGAGAAGAGTTGTGAAGGAGTTGGGCAACTGAGCCAGGTGGATATCTGGGGCAAATTCATTGCAAGCAGAAGACATAGCAAGTGCAAAGGCCTTGAGTGTGGAATGATGGAGAAACACAAGGAGGCCAATATGGCTGGAGTGCAGTGAGAAAGAAGGAGACTGATAGATGAGGTTACAGTTACTAAAGAGACCAAGTCGTGGAGGCAGCTGTTTCCAAGCTTTAATGTGAGTATGAATCCTCTGGGGATCTTGTTGAAGTGGGGGTTCAGACTTAGTAGGTCTGGAGTTCTGCATTTCTAATTCCTCCCAGGTGTACAGAGCATATTCTGAGTAGCAGTGGTACAGGGCCATGTAATCAATTGTAAATAAAGATGTTAGCGTTTGCTCTGAGTAAGAAGGGAAACCCTGGGAAGGTTTTGAGCAGACTGGCCTTTTGAAGTGGTCCCTCTGGCTGTTCAGATAATGAGGTATGGTCAAGAGCCCTGGCTGGCTTTGCAAACACAATGTCTGGGTTTCAGTCCTAGTGCCACCACTTACTGTGTGTCTTTGGCAAGTTGCTTAAACCCTTTTTTCTCCCACATTTTGTTGTGAAAAATATTAAGCCTAGAGAAAATGTAAAATAAAGTGTAATAAGCACCCTTATATCCTTTTACCTAGATTGACCGATTGTTACTGTTTTGCTGTATCTACTTTAGCTCATACTCTAAGGACATATTATTATTCTTTTTTAAGAGGAGTACAGTTTTGACATAATGACTCTTTATCTCTAAATATTTCATTATATACGTTCTAAAAATTAGAGTAATAGCTTCTATACAATTATAAATACACAACAGTTGATATTAATATCG
The DNA here is from genome assembly GCF_028885625.2 of Pongo pygmaeus. NCBI lineage: Eukaryota > Metazoa > Chordata > Mammalia > Primates > Hominidae > Pongo > Pongo pygmaeus. Next base: position 26,042,544 of record NC_072396.2, read on the forward strand.
TCATCTAATACAAAATCCTTATTTAAATGTAAACAATCTTCCTCCCAGATGTCCTTTATAACAATGTTCCTTTTCTGATGTGGGACCCAATCTAGGATACTATAGTGCTTTAATTTTCATGTCGCTTTAGTCTCTTGAACTAGAACAGTTCTTCAGCCTTTTTCTTGTCTTTCATCTTTCATGCCATTGTTTATTTTATTTTATTATGATTATTTTGAGACAGAGTTTTGCTCTGTCACCTAGGCTGGAGTGCAGTAGCATGATCATAGCTCATTGCAGCCTCCAGCTCCTAGGCTCCAGTGATACTCCCACCTCAGCCTCCCAAGTAGCTGGGACTACAGGTGCTTGCCACCACACCTAGCTAATGTTTTTATTTATTTATTTTTTTAGAGATGAGGTCTCACCATGTTGTTGAAACTGATTCTAAACTCCTGGCCTCAAGCAATCCTCTTGTCTTGGCCTCCCAAAGTGCTGGGATTATAGGCATGAGCCACTGTACCTGGCTCCATTGTTATTTTTGAAAAGTCCAGGACAGTTGTTTTGTAGAATGTCATTCAATTTGGGTTGAAATTATTTAATAATTTTATTCAGGTTATGCATTTTTGGCAAAAATACTTCCTAAATGCTACTGTGTCTTGCTCAGTGCATCGTATTTGGAGGCACTTGATGTCAGTTTGCTTCATTTTTAGTGACGTTGACTTGGATCACCTGCCTACATTGTTATCCACCAGATTTCTCCGCTGTATAGGCAGCTATTTTCCTTTGTAATTAACAAGCCATTCATGGAGAAATGCTATCTAAATATCCTTTTCCCCCAGTAAGCATTTACCCAATCATTTTTTACCTATTAATAATTCTCATCTCAATAAATTATTTATATAGTGGTTGCAAGGTGATTTTTTTAGCTCTATCATTATTCATGTTTATTACTTGGAATTCTGCTATAAAGAAGAAGTTCCCCTTTACCCCTTTTATCTGTCTGTCTGCCTATCATCTCTATTTATCTATCTGACTATCTATCTACTTATCTACCTACCTCCTTACCTACCTATTGAACTGAACTATCTATAACTTGGCTAAGTATTAACTCTTAGATTACTTTTTAAAAATTCAGTTGTTGTTGTAAACAATTACTGTTATTATTTTGATGCTCAATTTGTCCCAATTTTTCCAGTGAGTGCCTATTTAATCTGGTTTCTGTGTTCTTATGAGTTTCTATGTGCTTCCTTATTTTCTTGCTTCACAAAATGTTCCAGGTTCACCTGTATTTTGCCTTCCCCAGCTTGGGACCAATGATTTCTCCCAGGAGCCTTGGTTCCTTTTTGTGGAGATTTATACTTGTTTAAGAACTAAGTTTTTTATCTGTAAAATGGGATGGCACATAATACAATACCTGCAGATTTTTTTTTTTGAGAGTTAAATGGGAAAATCAATGTAAAAGGCTTTGCACGATACCTGGCACATAGTATATGATCCTAAATTGATTTTATTCCAGTTATTTCCAAGGCAGTATAAATAATGAAAAGATGGCTAGATATTTCAGGGCAAAAAATAGATGAAATGGATGAAAAAAATAAATGGAATTTTAAAAATATAAGTAACAGTGTCCCATGAGGGAAAGCCAAAGGTTAACACATTTTCATAATAGGTCTAGAAATATCTACTTTGCCTCTTGCTGCACAGATGAGAAACAGTTTGCCATCACATGTAGCATTTTAGCATAAACAGTTACCAATCTTATGCTTAAGTCCTTATGCAAATAACATAGAAAACAAGTCAGTCATACTCTCAAGGAAATGAATTCTTAGATTTGATGATGTGGGAAGAGATTTTACATAAAACTTTCAATCCTAAAGCATTTTATTTAAAATTATTTGCAAAAATTTATTTAAGAAGAGAACTTCATATGGAGAGAGATTGGTCCCATTTAGACCCAGATATAGAACCAAGTAGCATGAGAATATATTAGTAGAGTCTTACGGTGAAGAGGAATTTACATTGCTTCACCATTTGTAATTTTTCTGACCATGAACAGTCATCCTTTGCTTGAAGGTTTGGTCTTCTTGTGTGTTAACCTTTTTTTAAAATTACCTTTAAGTTTTCTTTAATATACAAGTTGCTTGTAGATACATGAGAAAATACAAATAAGCAAAAAGAAAAAGAATGGTCATCATTCTACCACCAAAAGGTAACCAGAATTAACATTTTAGCCAATATGTTACATTTCTGTATACTATGCATTTATATGTGTATGTATTATTTGCATATAACAAGTATGTTCTGATGCTGCAATATGGCATGCAACTGCCTTTAAAAGATAATATATCAAACACATTTTCACATCAGTTAATATTCTGTAATTTTATTTTCATTGGTACAAAATAGTAAGTTATATGTTGGTATAAAAGCTTACTTAACCAGCAACCTGTTGCAAGCATTGTTTCTAACACTTCCCTATTGAACACAATACCCCTTTGTAGTTTAATTAATTACAACTCCCTTTTGTCTCTTCCACTAGATAGCTGCTTGAAGACATGGGACATGTCTTGCTTATCTGAGTTTCCCTAGCAGCCAGTAATATTCCTGGATCCATTTGGCATTAAATAAATATTTCTTAAAGGCATGCATAGTCTATAAATATCTCAAGCTCACTCCTGTCTTTGGGATTTTGTATTTGTGATGGGATGCTTGGTAAGACATAATCTAAAAATAATTTTAGCAAAAGAAACTAGGAACTGCTTCTCTAAGGTGAATAAGAATATAGCCTAGGAGTTTTTAGTGATCGCCATTCTAACTGGTGTGGGATGGTATCTCATTGTAGTTTTGATTTGCATTTCTCTGATGGCCAGTGATGATGAGCATTTTTTCCTGTGTCTGTTGGCTGCATAAATGTCTTCTTTTGAGAAGTGTCTGTTCATATCCTTTGCCCACTTGTTGATGGGGTTGTTTTTCTCTTGTAACTTTGTTTGAGTTCTTTGTAGATTCTGGATATTAGCCCTTTGTCAGATGAGTAGATTGCAAAAATTTTCTCCCATTCTGTAGGTTGCCTGTTCACTCTGATGGTAGTTTCTTTTGCTGAGCAGAAGCTCTTTAGTTTAATTAGATCTCATTTGTCAATTTTGGCTTTTGTTGCCATTGCTTTTGGTGATTTAGACATGAAGTCCTTGGCCATGCCTATGTCCTGAATGGTACTGCCAAGTTTTCTTCTAGGGGTTTTATGGTTTTAGGTCTAACATGTAAGTCTTTAATCCATCTTGAATTAATTTTTGTATAAGGTGTAAGGAAGGGATCCAGTTTCAGCTTTCTCCATATGGCTAGCCAGTTTTCCCAGCACCCTTTATTAAATAGGGAATCGTTTCCTCATTTCTTGTTTTTGTCAGGTTTGTCAAAGATCAGGTGCTGGAGAGGAAGTGGAGAAATAGGAACACTTTTACACTGTTGGTGGGACTGTAAACTAGTTCAACCATTGTGGAAGTCAGTGTGGCAATTCCTCAGGGATCTAGAACTAGAAATACCATTTGACCCAGCCATCCCATTACTGGGTATATACCCAAAGGATTATAAATCATGCTGCTATAAAGACACGTGCACACGTATGTTTATTGCAGCATTATTCACAATAGCAAAGACTTGGAACCAACCCAAATGTCCAACAATGATAGACTGGATTAAGAAAATGTGGCACATATACACCATGGAATACTATGCAGCCATAAAAAATGATGAGTTCATGCCCTTTGTAGGGACATGGATGAAGCTGGAAACCATCATTCTCAGCAAACTATCGCAAGGACAAAATACCAAACACCGTATGTTCTCACTTATAGGTGGGAATTGAACAATGAGAACACTTGGACACAGGAAGGGGAACATCATACACCGGGGCTTGTCGTGGGGTGGGGGTAGGGGGAGGGATAGCATTAGGACATATACCTAATGTAAATGACGAGTTAATGGGTGCAGCACACCAACACGGCACATGTATACATATGTAACAAACCTGCACGTTGTGCACATGTACCCTAGAACTTAAAGTATAATAAAAAAAAAAGGATAAATTAAAACACACCAGGAGGCAAAAAAAAAAAAAAAAAAAAAAAGAATATAGCCTAGGAATAAAATTCTCTGAATCTTTCTTGAACCTCTAAGTAATATTTTAGGTATGGAAGTGGAAAGGAGATAGATGCCCATAATTTTTTATGACCTGATAAATGTTGCCTCTGAGGATACTCTTTGGTATGTATAGTTGTTCCCTAGGATAAGGGAAATATTTGCATAACAACAAGGAACTCCATGGGAATAAAGGCAGTGACACACTGTTCATTGTTTTGGTGAGACTGAAAGTTACTAGCCTCTCTCTGATTGTTCAGAATAGATGCTCTCACCACAAGAAAAGTGAGAGTGTTCCTTTTCCACTAGGGTCTAGAAAATGTTGAGGGAGGCCTGGTTCTCACGCAGCTTGGAGTGGAGGCTTTGAGGCCCTGTGAACCCAGCTGCTTTGGCCCAACAATTTCACTTTGAGGATAAAAGGTGAACACGTAAATAGACATTTTTGAAAAGGCTATAACCTTGAGAGTTTGAGTGGTGGTACTCTGAGTCCTGTACAAGCCTAAAAACTAATATGGCTATTATTATAGTAGTGAAGAAAGAGAGCAATCTGTGGGATGAGTTTTCATAGTGATGGCATGCAGTAATGATTGGGGCAAAGAAGCAAACCGGGACTTCCCACTAGGTTGAGAAAATTCTTGGTCTCTTCTAGCCTGTTTTGAACTGAGTTAGTGACTACAATACTCGTACAAACTAGGAGGGAGGGGGTATGCTGGTTTTTAACAAGAGATACCAGAACTCCTGCTAATATGATCTAGTAGTATGATGATTAATTGGAGAAATAAAAGAAACATGAAACATTTATGTTCTAAGCTCACAAGACATGTTGTATTAGAAACAAGCGCCTTCTTGTTGTTTTACCCTTCACCTATTCAAGCTATAACCTATCTCCAAGTGCATCAATCAGTTATTGTTGTGTAATAAGACTCAGTGACAAAGTTTTTTTTCATGTGTCTGTGGGGTGCCTAATCTAGGCTGTGCTCCACTAGATAGCTCTACCTTAAACTATGAGTCCAACTGAGTTTTGCTCCTTGTAGAAAGTTGGGCTTAGGCCTGCTCCATGTGTTCATTCTGGGACCCAGGCTGAGGAAGCAGCAGCTGTCTGGGGGAGGCTCTTCTCAAAGGGATAGCAGAAGTGCAAAAGGGCATGCCCACCATGGGAGCACATTTCAAGCCTTTGTTTGCTAACATTCCATTGATCAAAGCAAGGCACAAGGCCATTCTCAAAGTTAAAAGCCACGGCAATATAGTCAGTCTCTAATGGAGGAACTGCAAAGTCACCTGTCAAAGCCTATGGATATAGGATAGGGTGAAGAATGGAGCCCATAAGTCAATCTACCACTCCAAAGATCAGATTAACCTCCTCTCTGAGCTTTTCTTTGTCTATTTCCATTCTCATTGAAGTTACTCTCTTTAGAACTTATCTAGGAGGAACTTTATCTTAGGATTTAGTTGAATTTGGTCTTGTATTATTCATGTTCCTTAATGTTTTCTCATCAGCCAAATTATAAGCAATTTATTTAATGATGGAGATCATATCTTATGTTTTTGTGTGTTTTCTGCATGTCTTACAATAGTGATGAGCATGTATATATTAGATACCAATAAAAACCTAAGTGATATATGTATGGAAGTCACATAAAAACACTTCCTGGAGAAAAGTAAATATTATAATTGCTAAGATCTTAAGAGTCTCATAAAAGGTAGGTTATAAGCATGCAATACCTTCTTAAAGAATTTGGCACAAAATAGACTGCCTAGACTTTCTCCCAATAAATACAAATCTGAAAGCAGACAGAGCTGTATGTTTCTGGGCCGCCTACTGCACTAATATTAACTATTTCTAGTGTGATAGCAGGCTGTCTCCTCTATAATCAAAGGAGAATGTACGGATTGACAATTCTTCTGACTATTCAAATATCTATTAAAAATAAAACTGATGGTAAGTAACAAGCATTTTGCATGTGCTGGTTATTTTGACCTGATGGATTTGCAAATTTCTTATAAGCATAGAAAATAAAAACTGCAGCTTATTTTCAAGCACAAAACTTGGGTACAGCAAATGAAGTCACATTTTTTGTTTGTTCATTTATTTGTTTATGCTGTTAGAAAACCACTTTGCAGTGAGTGTGAGGGAGAATACTTATTAGGCTAATAACAGCAGAATCATAAAAATGAGGCATTTAGACAAATCTGCCTCTCGAAAATAATGTGGAGTTACAGAAGGTTAAGAATCTGTAAGGATCAATGGATGCTAAGAGCTAAAAATAGATAAGCAGCATGGAGAAAAGAAGTGAAAAGAAAAATAAAATATCAAGAAGCCACTAGTAGTGTTTAGGATGGTTATTTTGTCTTTGTTCCCTGTTGAAAATTCCTAAAACTTCATTGACAGACTTTTAGAAATTCTTCCAGATAGATTATTATTATGCATATTGCCTAAACTCCCGTGGGTGTCTTTCTTTTCCACTTTAAACAGGCACACAGGTATGTATACACACACACACATGCCTTTGACTTATATGATGAAGCACATCTTCAAATTGTGAGTGTAACTAATTTGGTAAACAATGCTACCATGAGCAGTTAAAAGATGAGGAGAGTTGTAACCATTAATGCTGATTCTATAATGCTGAAGTATAATGTTTCCCATATCCACGTGGACATTTTATAACTATTATTGAAACATCCTTATATAATTTGAGAGATAATACATCATGCTTTCTTTGCCAGAAATACAGATGTTTTGATGAGAGTCTTCTGCCTAATTTCCTTTCAAAACTGAGTGGAGTATCAGGAAACATGTTTGCTCTTTATGAAGGCATCTATTCAGAGTGAAATAGGAAGATCCTGGCACAAAACTAGACCATTTTATTTGTCTATAGTCATCTCCATATTTTATCCATCCTATCTCCAAAATCTCAAAGGAATCCTGGCATTCATGTTCTGTGTTCTAGGAAAATAGGTGAGAATTACAAAAAGGCTATGCTTTGTTTTCTTTCTAGTACTCTAATATTCATAATATTGTTGGCCCCACCCTGTAACTCACGGCCCACTCTGAAAGTTGATAAGAAATAGTAACACATGGTATTTTTACATGACTTTACCCTTTCCTTCCATTTACCAACTCTAATTCTGGAGTTCTTTTTATATCCTTCCCATATCCAAAATTAAACAACTCCAGTTTCTGACTTCTTATCTTTGGGAACCTGGATAAGGAGTGGGTACTATACTCGCTACCTGAGTGATGGGCTCAATCATACACCAAACCTCAGCATCATGCCTTTGTAACAAACCTGCACGTGTACCCGCTGATTCTAAAATAGAAGTTGATAAAAGGGGGTAAAAATGGACTGGGTTCTGTATGGTGCACTGTATTAGTCTGCTAGAGCTTCCATAACAAAACCACAGAATCTGAGTGGCTTAAACAACAGAAACTTATCTTCTTACAATTTTGGAGGCTAGAAGTATGAAGTCAAGGTGTGACAGGGTTGATTTCTTCTGAGGCCTCTCATCTCGGCTTGTAGATGGCCACCTTCTCCCTGTGACTTCACATGGACACAGACACCAGTCACAAAGAAACCAGTCACATTGGCTTAGGACCCACCCATACGACCTCATTTTACTTTAATTATGTCCTTAAAGGCTCTATCTCCAGATTCAGTCATATTCTGAGGTACTGGGAGTTAGGACTTCAACATATGAATTTTAGGGGAACAAAATTCAGCCCATAACACGCAGTTTTCACCAACATGGTACAAAAATCTGTAGGCCACTTTACTGTGGAGAAAAATCCCTGTTTCAAGTCTTATTTTTCTAAATCGTATTGATGTAAATTGATGTAAATATGTATGGTTCAACATATGGTTGGCAAGTCAGAAGTGACTCAGGGATTTAAAAAAATGTTTTGGATATTCCAACACATTCAGTAGGTAATCCAGTCCTATTGGGCAGACTGCCTGGATTTCAAATCTATACCCACACTGAATAGAGGCCAGATATATTCTTTTTGTGCCCTCTACTCTCTGCTCCATCCCAACTAAGTGAGCTGGAATTATTTGAGGGGGAAAAGATTATGAAGAAAAGAATCATGGAGAAACACCAGATTCTCTTCTCTTAAACTCTTCCAACTTTCATCTAAAGTGTCATTTAAAAAAAATTTCCAAAGATCTATTATCATAGTGGGAATGGCATAATATAATCCATTGATCATATAATGTCTGTCCTAGGTACATTACTACAAATATCTGATATGTCACATCTTTCCTTCTTTCCTTTCTTCCTTCCTTCTTTCCTTCCTTCCCGCCTCTCTGTCTGTCCCTGTCTCCTCTCTCCTTAGACCCTCTAATTCCCTAATTCATACATACAAGGATGCAGGGTGAACCTTAAGTAAACTGATTGCTAATGCAATTCATTTATCAATCATCTCTCTGTGATCACATCTGATGAGGACAATGAAGTTAATAAGGACACATAAATGAAGAAAAGCTAGGAAGGATAGCTATAAGGAAACAAGCACAGGATTGAGAAGAATGGGGGAAGGGGACAGGCTATGATCACAGTCAGGGGCACACTGGAACACAGAAGCAAGGGGATGAACGAAGGCTTCTCCTTGTGACCTTAGTACATTGGGATGTAGCTGATCACATTACCCAGTTGGATTTTCTAACAAAATCTCAGTTGATGCAAAGATGTTATTCTGAAGGTAATATGTATATACGAATGATTATATGGCTTTGGTATGTTATTTCCTTGCTGTAGAGAAGAATCTATTATTTATTTATAGAAGTAGCACCAGCCTCACACAGTTTCCACAGGTATGAGGGATAATTTACAAACAAAATATAAGCATCTACCAATGTAGAAAGCATCAAGGTTGTAATGAGGGAGATGATTTTTTTTTTAGCAGAATAAAAAGTGCTAGCATGCTGTCACTGGGGATAGCTATGTAGTTGTTTGCAGGTCATGTTTCTTGGTAAACTGGTCCAGCGCTATTAAGAAGGAATTATAGAAAACACATTTGTTTTTCTGCTTCATGGCCAGAAGTAATTTTAATAGATTCCTGAGTTTTGTCACAAGGCAAGCTAGGGACATATGGAAATCATTTTTAGTTGTTAACGATTTTGTTGCTGATGGGAATTGTAAAGAGGATTTATTTTAATCATTTTGGGACTTATTAAAGGGACTGCTAATAGCTGGGATCTGGGAGGATTAATTACTTCAAGTGTGTTCACTAACAGGCCCATGTGAAAGTGGGATTTTAGCTGTCAGGAGACAACATACCTACTCCAACTAAACAAATGGCACAGGTGTTAGAGGAGCCTCAGCTCCCAGCCAAGGTCAGAAAGCAAAGCCTGGTGATAGATCAATAAATCCTCTACAGGATCTCATTTTTTCAAACTTCTTCCCAGAAAAGTAAAACACATTGGGTTTGGCTTGGAAAGTTACTAACTCCATGGTCCTGAGCAAGTTACTTCACTTTTCTCTGCCTCAATGACTTTATCTGTAAGAAGGAGGTAACAATAGCAACTACCTACCTACAATAGCACTTTGAAGGTTGTATTAGTCCATTTTCATACTGCTATGAAGAAATACCTGAGACTAGGTAATTTTTAAAGAAAAAGAGGTTTAATGGACTCACATTCCACATGGCTGGGGAGGCCTCACAATCACAGTGGAAGGTGAAGGAGGAGCAAAAGCATGTCTTACATGGTGGCAGGCAAGAGAGCATGTTCAGGGGAACTGCTCTTTATAAAACCATCAGATGCTGTGAGCCTTATTCACTATTACAAGAACAGCATGGGAAAAACCCACCCCCATGATTCAGTGACCTCCCACTGGGTCCCTCCCACAACACGTGGGGATTATGGGAGCTACAGTTCAAGATGAGATTTGGGTGGGGACACAGCCAAAACATATCATTCCACCCCTAGCCTCTCCCAAATCTCATGTCCTCACATTTCAAAACCAATCATGCCTTCCTAACAATCCCCCAAAGTCTTAACTCATTTCAACATTAACTCAAAAGTCCACACAGTCCAAAGTCTCATCTGAGACAAGGCAAGCCCCTTCTGCCCATAAGCCTGTAAAATCAAAAGCAAGCTAGTTACTTCCCAAATACAATAGGGGTACAGGCACTGGGTAAATACACCCTTTCCAAATAGGATAAATTGGCCAAAACAAAGGGGCTACAAGCCCCATGTAAATCCAAAATCCAGTGGGGCAGCCAAATTTTAATGCTCCAAAATGATCTTTGACTCCATGTCTCACATCCAGGTCACACTGATATAAGAGGTGGGTTCTCATGGTCTTGGGCAACTTTGCCCCTGTGGTTTTGCAGGGTACAGCCTCCCTCCTGGCTGCTTTCATGGGCTGGCATTGAGGGTCTGTGGCTTTTCAAGGTGCATGGTGCAAACTGTTGGTGGATCTACCATTTTGGGGTCTGGAGGATGGTGGCCTTCTTCTCACAGCTCCACTAGGCAGTGTCCCAGTGGGGACTCTGTGTGGGGTCTCCCACCCTACATTTCCCTTCCACACTGCCCTAGCAGAGTTTCTCCATTAGGGCTCCTGTAGCACACCTCTGCTTGGACATCCAGGCGTTTCCATATATCCTCTGAAACTTAGGCGGAGATTCCCAAACCTCAATTCTTGAATTCTGTGCACCTGCAGGCCCAACACCATGTGTAAGCTGCCAAGGCTTGTGGCTTGTGCTGTCTGAAGCAATGGCCTGAGCTGTATGTTGTCCCCTTTTAGCCATGGCTGAGACACAGGGCACCAAGTCCCGAGACAGCAAAAGCAGCAAGCACCTGGGCCCGGCTCATGAAACCATTTTTAGCTCCTACGGCCCCTGCCTTGTGATGGGAGGGCCTGCTGTGAAGACTTCTGACATGCCCTGGAGATATTTTCCTCATTGTCTTTGAGACTAACATTTGGTTCCTCATTACTTATTCAAATTTCTGCTGCCAGCTTGAATTTCTCTCCCAGAAAATGGGTTTTTCTTTTCTATCACATCATCAGGCTGCAAATTTTCTAAACTTTTATGCTCTGCTTCCCTTTTAAACATAAGTTCTAATTCCAAACCATATCTTTGTGAATGAATAAAAATGAATGCTTTTAAGAGCACCCAAATCACCTCTTGAATGCTTTGCTGCTTAGAAATTTCTTCTGCCAGATACCCTGAATCGTCTCTCTCAAGTTCAAACTTCTACAGATCTCTAGAGCAGGGTCAAAATGCCATGAGTCTCCTTGCTAAAGCATAGAAAGAATCACCTTTGCTCCAATTCCCAATAAATTCCTCATCTCTGTCTGAGACCACCCCAGCCTGGACTTCATTGTCCATTATCATTATCAGCATTTTGCTCAAAACCATTCAACAAGCCTCTAGGAAGCTCCAAACTTTCCCACATCTTCCTGCCTTCATCTGAGCCCTCCAAACTGTTCCAACCTCTGCCTGTTTACCCAGTTCCAAAGTCACTTCCATATTTTCAGGTATCTTAATAGCAGTACCCCACTCTATTAGTACCAATTTACTGTATTAGTCCATTTTTATACTGCTATGAAGAAATACCCAAGACTGTGTAATTTATAAAGAAAAAGAGGTTTAATGGACTCACAATTCCACATGGCTGGGGAGGCCTCACAATCATGGTGGAAAGCGAAGGAGGAGCAAAGACATATCTTACATGGTGGCAGGCAAGAGAATGTGTGCAGGGGAACTGCCCTTTTTTAAACCATCAGATGTTGTGAGACTTATTCACTATCATGAGAACAGCACAGAAAAACCTGACCCCATGATTCAATTACCTCTTACTGGGTCCCTCCCATGACACATGGGGATTACGGGAGCCACAATTCAAGATGAGATTTGGGTGGATACACAGCCAAACCATATCGAAGGTCAAATAAGATGATACACATAAGTCTTATAGCAGCAAACCTGACACAGAATGAGTGCTCAGCAAATTATCACTATTCTGAGTAATATTGTTATTGTTATGCTTAAAATCTGTGTCTATTTCATTATACATGTTAGAAAGAGAGACACAAAATTAGAGTATTGAGGAGAGAGTAGGCCTAGGTCTAAAATTTTTATGGTATTCATTGCAAAATAATGGAATTACAATTTGGAAAATAGCATTTACATTTTCTGCATGGGAAAATTCCTAATGTTCTGATGCTCGCCAGTTCCTTTAACTTTTTAGACATCAACTCAGGATTTTTTTCAGTTGTGCTTTTGTTTTATTTTGCTTGTACCTTTGCTACTCAAAAATATTGTTCCTATCTAAATAAGCGTTTGTGGTATTTTCTTTGGTTATTTTTAAAATGTAACGTTTATATGATCAGATTTAGCCCTTTTTCAAAAAAACTTTTATCCAGTCTAACCATTTCCTAAAATTAAATATCTGTAACCTTTCCATTGAATAAGCAGGTTCATGGGATATAATTATAAAGCAACTTTATTTTTGTCTTCCAATATTTAGCTCTTTAAATTTATTCTGTGGGGCTGGTTCTTTTGTTGGCTTTTGATTAAAGTTAAGGACAGTCCCATGATTCTGATGGTTACTTTTTGGATATGAAACAATCTTTAGTTAGTAATTACTTTGTCCTGTCAAAGTACTAAGTTTCATTTGAAGGTAAAGCTTCTCTCTTCTTCTAGTCTGCTTGCTGCAGGCTGTTTGCTAGTGGGTGGGTGGAGGTTCTGGTTAACTTGCTCTTTCTTTCTCCTCTTGCACATTAACCTTTTTTCCACAAAGCCATTTCAGATCACTCTAGGTTTAGAGCTACGGGAGGCAGAAGGGTATAAGACAAGAGCATTCTTGCTTGCATGTCATTGTGTGATAATCTAGTGTCAATGTTCTCTAGATCTGGAAGGTATTTAAAGGTAAGTTTTTTGGGTATACCTTTATGAGTTCACCAGAGACCCGTGTGGTGCTTTGGCTTTCTTCATCCCAATGCTGAGGAGATCTCACTTTCAGTTCCTTTGATAGGGACAAGTGTATCTGTGATTGCCCTTGGCTGGTTACTGACTCCTTCCACTTCTAGCTGCTTCTTTTTTTTTTTTTTTTTTTTTTTGATGGAGCCTCACTCTGTCGTCCAGGCTGGAATGCAGTGGTGCAATCTCAGCTCACTGCAACCTCTGCCTCCTGGGTTGAAGTGATTCTCCTGCCCCAGCCTCTTGAGTAGCTGGGGTTACAGGCATGCACCACCACGCCCGGCTAATTTTTGTATTTTTAGTAGAGGTGGGGTTTCACCATGTTGGTCAGGCTGGTCTTGAACTCCTGACCTCATGTTCCGCCCACCTCAGCCTCCCAAAGTGCTGAGATTATAGGCATGAGCCACCACGCCCCGCCTCTAGCTTCTATTTGACCCTTTAGCAAACTCTCTTGGACAAGACATGAGATTAAGATATGCTAATTCTCTTGTGTGTAGATGGCACGTTTCTCCCAAATTATTGTGGGAATACACATGATCCCCAAAGAAGCAATATTTCTTTCACTTATGTTTTAAACCAGCTCAGTAGACAGATTCAGGGTCCTGTACATTACTTAGGAATGAGTGTGACTCTTACTAGCGTGTTTCTCAGCCTACGTGAGAAATACAGGAAACTTCTCAGCTGGTCTCCTTATACTTCTTTCTCTAGGTTTAGGCAAAGTGGTTACAGCAAATCAATTTCTTTTTCTGAATTCCTCTGCTAATGTACAAGTACTTTTGATCCTTTTATATCCTTAGTTTGGGTGTGGGATTAAGAGTGCAATAACAGGTTTTTTTTTTTTTTAGCTCTAAAAAGTAACATTCCATTCTAGAAAATGCAATTATTATGTGGGTGTATCACAAGCCAGGATGCTTTATTCTAATTTTTTTTATAACTATGTAGTATGTCCTATTTTTAATTTTATATTATCTTATATAGAGACATACAAATTGAAAAGTGTATATATATATACATGTATATGTATGTATAATTGTGGTAAAAAAACATAAAATTTACCCTCTTAATAATTTTAAAGTATATAGTTCAGTAATATTAAGTATATTCACATTGTTGTGAAACACGGACTACATATTAAATGTCTCATTGTATATTGAATAAATCTGGCTTTTTCTGTGATGAGACTTTATAAAAGCATTTTGGTTAGAATATTGTCATGAGAAACTTATTCAAGCTGCTTTATAGAAGGGAAACTGGTATTAGGATAGACATGGCCAATAAGGAGATAGAATCTCCCAAAAATTCCAGTTCAGTAGCTATAACAGTGTCAAGCCTCATGGAAATTATTGTTGGAAGGAGAAGCAGGAACAGTAATAGCTCTCCAAACCTCAGCTCCATGAGTCTCCATTGCATGGATTCCCTATTAATAACACTTAGGTATTCCTAGTCTGCCTGCTTTCTTATGAACTGATACTATCTGCTTATTGTTTTCCTCTCCTTCATCTATCATTTTTTAGTACATCGTAATTTTGGTTTTCTCAGTTTCTGGTTCATAATAATTTCTGTTTACTGCCTTATGACCCTGACAAACTGTTCATAACTCCAGCTCATTGTCACACAGTGAAATTCCTCATTCTCTTGTTATTGGTATTTCCTAATTGAAATTTTCAAGAGAGGAAATTAGATTTTCTTTGCTTATCTTTTCATACTATGTGGGCACTGCCAGCCAAAGCACTGGCTACCCTTGGGTGAAAATGTGGCCATATATGATTGCTACTTGAGCAGAGGCTTGGGGGACATGCTTCCTGAGAAGGAGACCAGGGTATGCCAGGCAACATGCTTAATTTCATGTACTTAATAAAAATATTTTTTTGCAGCTGGGCATGGTGGCTCACGCCTGTAATCCCAGCACTTTGGGAGGCCAAGGTGGGCAGATCATTTGAGGTCAGGAGTTCGAGATCAGTGTGGCCAATGTGGCGAAACCCCGTCTCTACTAAAAGTACATAAATTAGCCAGGCGTGCTGGTGCACACCTGTAATCCCAGCTACTCAGGAGGTTCAGGCAGGAGAATCGCTGGAATCTGGGGGTGGAGGTTGCAGTGAGCCGAGATCACTCCACTGCACTCCAGCCTGGGTGACAGAGTGAGACTCTGTCTAAAAAAAAAAATGTGCATGCTGACAAAAGAATAAGTCCGTCTCTCTATATTCATTTTCGCAGTTTTCAGCAGAGAACAGGAACTCTTATAGGAGAAGGAGGCTAATAAAGGCCCTCTGAGAACAAAGAATTGAAAAAGGACTTCTGAGTTTCTCATGGTAATGGGAGTGGGTGGGCCATTTTCCTGATTTGGGTTCCCCCAGTAGCAGACTCTGAGACAAAGATGCTACTGCAAATAGTTTATTTGGGAGATGATAACAGGAGACACTGGTAAGGGAGGTGAAAAAATGAGACAAGGGAGGAAGACAGCCAATAAAGAATGCATTATTAGGGAGTTATCATGGTGGCTGTTCGCCGGTTAATTCTGGGAAATGTAGAATGCATCGTAGTTATCCCACATGGAGACCCAGGAAACTGGCTATTTACCCACCAACTTCACATCTGTCATCAGCTGAGGGCTGCTTCTGAGAGTTATTAATTCTCTGGTACTACTGGCTTGCCCTGTGCACAGCTTATAGCTCCATGCCCAGGAAAAATACTCAATCCAGGAGTCACAGGAGTTTGTAGTCAGCAGCCTTTAAAGTACAGTAGGGAGAGCAAAAAAGATGTGGACAGGGCATTGACTGACAGCACTTACCCCAACACCCCTCCCACTCTCTTCTTTATTGAATGAAGCCTGATTTTATTCAGGCATTCAACCCTTTGGGTAGCTGACCCTACCTAGAGCTTAAGAGTAAATCTTGATTAATCTTAGCTAGTTATGGAGATTCCTTTCTATTGGGCGTAGGTATTCACAGTGCAGTCTGGCATGAGATGTGAGATGAGATCTGCTGGAGGGTCTCTGGGAAAGGCCTCTTCATTCTTAGAAAGAGACTCACAGGAAAAGGCAGCATCTTATTTTGTACCAGATGTTCCATATATTCATGTGTCAATTGGAAATGTGAGACTCATCTTGGTGCCACGAGCCTTGAATTAACCGGCCCTAAAGATACCCTACCATAGGATTTCTCCTTTTGAGAGATGACAACTTTCCTGACTATCTAAATCATACAAGGCATCCTAGTTGGTACAAGGATAGAGTGTAAGTGCACAATGAGAAGAAAGCTCATCTCTTGATGTTTTCAAAAAGATTGACTAAGAGATTACAGGATGATGTCAATATGTTGTAACAATTTCAACTCCGTTTGTATAATACTTATATCCCTCTGGGTTTTGTTGATGATTGATCTTTAATTCTAGAATAGCATTTTTTTTCAATATCAACCTTCGATTGCATGTCTATTCAATATTCCATGTGATTAAATATGAACTATGCATAAAACACTTGTTCTACATACTGAAGTGTAAATAGTTGTGTTGAAGGAAAGCACATATGCAACTGGTTGGGCTACCAGCCAAACTAACCACTTTTTCCCCTGAAGATTATTTTTAATGGAAAGACTGACAATGCAAATGTTGGCTACTCAGTCTTGGGTATTCGGCAGACAATTTCTCAAAAATGAATAAAGTGAACCTGTTACTTGAAGAAAAATGATTGACAGTATTTGTTGCCAATGATAAAATGTAAGCTTTTAAGTAAAATTTTAATTTATGGAAAACTTTTATCTGCAAAGGCAACAGCTTTCTGTACTTACAGACTCGTTTGATGAGATTAGTGGTGGTATTAACAAATGTGTTTTTTTGATATTGTATAATAAAATATGTCAGCATTTGGAACATCTACATAACTCAGTGAAGCAATATTTTTCAAATGAGTGATACATGATGTTATAAAATCATGCATAGGTAGAACTATTCAAAGTGTAAGATAGAATTTTAATGTAACAGAATAAAAATAACTTTATTAGTATGGTTTAAGGTTCCACATTACAACTAATTTTTAAGAAACTACCATTTATTGAGTTTTGATATAGTGTCAAAAAAGAATATCCACAATTTTCTGAAAATATTCTTAAAATATTATTTCTGTTCAAACTACATATCTGGGTAAAGCTGAATTTTATTCATATACATCAACTAAAATAGTGTATCACAACACACTGAATGCAAAAGCAGATATAGGAATCCAGCTGTCTTCTAATAAGGCGGGCGTTAAAGAGACTTAAAAAATATAAAGTATTGCCACTCTTCTCACTTAATTTTTTGTTCTTATAAAATAGATTTTTCATAAAAGTATGTAATTTATGTTAATATACAATACATTTATTTTAAATAATAATTTTTTTAACTTTCTAATACAACAAATACTGGTAAATATAACCCACATAAACAAAGCTTTTTGGGTGTCCTCAATAATTTTTAAGAATTTCCAGGAGTCCTGTGACAAAAAAAATTTGAGAACTATTTTTAAAGGGCATAGAAGAAAAGGCTCAGAGTTGTGGATGGGTGGGAGACAGCATCAGAAAAGAGAGGTGCAGAGTCCTACAGTAATGAAGGTTTAGCGAATTAAGGATAAACCGAGACCTCGGTTGGTGACTGACAAACACAGAAGTGAAGGGTACAATTGAATTTGAGTTAATGATCTTGAAATAAAGAACAGTGGAGAGGTTAAGAGGTTACATAGGAGGAGGCCTGTGGGAAATTTCTTGAAGCATGGGAATTCTTGGTTCTCTCTCGACCCCTGTAGATGGAGGAATGGAGGTCAGTAAAAGAGAAGAATAGATCTGGGGTGATTTATTGATATATCCTACATTGTCATAGTTCTTTATGTTTTTTTTTTTTTTTTGAGACAGGGTCTCGCTCTGTCGCCCAGGCTAGAGTGCAGTGGCGTGATCTTGGCTCACTGTAGCCTCCACCTCTCAGGTTCAAGCGATTCTCCTACCTTAGCCCCCCAAGTAGCTGGGATTACAGGGGCATGCCACCATGCCCGGCTAATTTTTGCATTTTTAGTAGAGATGGGGTTTCACTATGTTGGCCAGGCTGGTGTCGAACTCCTGACCTTAGGTGATCCACCTGCCTCGGCCTCCCAAAGTGCTGGGATTACAGGTGTGAGCCACCGTGCCCAGCCCGTAGTTCTTTCGGTTTATCAAATATACAATAAACAAACAAAATAAAACACAACTTTAAAAGAACTTTTTTTTTTTTCAGAAATGAGCATATTTAATGTTTTTAAGTTTGGAGGATGCAGAGTTAATGAAGTTTTTTCTCTTTCAGGAGGTACATGAGCTTTATTAGGAAACTAGGGAACATATTGGCATGTCTGAATGAATGAATCTCAGATTGTTGGGGAGAACCCTGTCTAATGGGCCAAATATTAGCAAATGTTCTAGACATGTTTCAGCTGTATAGACTTCACATAAAAAGTGACTGATGGAGAGCCCTCAGAATGAAGAACGGCATTTACAGTATCTGAAGCTCCTGACTTCTGGATTCAAATTCTACAATGTCCAGCTTGAGCCTTGATACTGTACCACTTTTATTGTAAAGTACATCATCCTTTCTCCTTAGGTGACAAGCTGTGCCTGTTTGACATTTATACTTCAAAATATAGGCTACTCCTTGGAAGAAATCTTGTTAATTATTTGCCAGTAGAAAAAGAAGGATGGCTTAAAGTAAATACATACTGCCAAGCTGCCAATAATTATTTAATACCACTATGTACAGGAAATGATTCATGTCAAATTGCTCTAAATGAATTAGAATGAATTTCTGTCTTTACAGAAACTAGACTTGCAATTTCTGGAGTAGTAACATTACTAATATAATAAAATAATATTTGAGACAGGGAGATGGGTAAAACCATTAGTAAAACCAAAACCAAAGATATATTTGAATCAATCTTGAGGAATAGTATTTATTTTAAAACCAGTTGGAAAATGAGGGAAAGATATCTCACTGGGAAGGAAGGGAGGGAGGTTGCCAGATGATCTAATATTTTATGAATCCCTTCTGTCTCTCAGACTCTCTGTAACTTATTTTATCCCTCAACACCTTCCAAAGTAATTTTTGCATCACATTTTAGAGATGAAGACACCCATACTCCCCCACCCCCAAATTTTGGCAAATTGCCCAAGATAAAAGATCTCGAAGGTTTTCAACTGAGATTAAAACCCAAATATTGTTATCTTTGAAGACCATTCTTTATGAATTCTTGGAAACTCCCAACTCAGATCCTATAGAGATCTGTAGGGGAATATAAGAAGAAAGCACATTGCTACAAGTATTGTTTGTATTTTATATCACCTAGTTTATAAACAAAAAGTCTTAGTCTCCATTTTTATTGTTCTTTGAAACAGTTGAGAAGTAAGGAAGTATTCTTTAGAAAAATAAACACAGTTTTGAGGATTTTAGAGATAGACCCTATAAATCAGCAATATAACTGCTACTTACTCATATTTAAGCCACCCATTGAGCCAAAGATTTTACCCAGATATGGTATTGGGTCAGAAGACTTCATTTTTGCTGCCTAAAAATAGATAAAATAATACGAAGTCTCTATGTTTCATATTTCTGTTAAGCAAGGAGACACACCACCACTCTCAAAACAGTCATGCACGGCATACCTAGCTCAAATATGTATATATGTATGGCTTCAAATAAAATATTCCTCTTCAAGGGGTTTGAGCTCTGTGGAAGAAGGCACATAAACTTAACTTTTCATAGTTAAATAGTTGCTGTGATTAATATTCTTTAAGGTATCATTCTGAGGGTAGATAAAAATTCTTAACCCCTTACCTAATTTGCGCCCATTATTTTGGCAGCCGTCTCCTCTTTGTTCTCAAAATTACCCAATCAGCCAGGCATGGTGGCTCATGCCTGTAATCTCAGCTACTCAGGAGGCTGAGATGTGAGAAGTGCTTGAGGCCAGGAGTTTGAGACCAGCCTGAGCAACAAAGTGAGACCCTGTCTCTACAAAAAATTACCCAATCTACTTTGAACTTATTTACTATCCTGTTCAATTTTGTCCTTGGAAAGTCCCCACAGTGCCATTAATCAAGTTTTATAATTAGAAACTAAATACTGGACATTGATTATCATAAGTCAGATAACTTCTTTAAGTTTTAGTTTCCTATTCTGAAAACTGGGAATAAAAATACTGTCTCCCACAGTTATCAGAAGTAAATGAGATAATATTTGTAAAGCCATTAGCCCAATGCCTGACTCAATAAATGCTAGCTATTATTATTATTGTTATTAATACTGAATCAAATTATAAAATAAGCCTGCCAATTTCAAACTATCTAAAGTTTTATTTTGCCAATGTGTTTTTTTAAAAGAAAAATTTTACTATACTTCCAAAAATATTTGAAGAGTTTACAATTAAAGCCATATTAAAAATAAGGTTTCAAAAATGGAACAAAAATCAAAAGTCTTGTAAAGTAAACTGCCTCGGAAACATAAGCAATTAAGGCCACTGCTGACTCTCTCCATAGGTATTTGAATCCCTTTTCCATCAGAAGGATACTGGAAGGGAGTTAGCTGTTCCTAGTGCTGGTTCTGAGCTTCTAGACAATAGAGACAGGAAGTTGGAAATAGGAACTTACACTATTTTTTCCATGACTGATCAGAGGAAACTCCTGTTCAATGACGAGAGAGCAAAAAGGTTCTGTCCTTAAATTTCAAAAGGAATTTATTGATTTGAAACTTCATAATAGAGACATTGACCAATACTATATGCATTATTTTACAGAATATGAAGTATTCTGCATTTACATCCATTGTTTTACCTAGCAACTGGGAAGCACTGAATGTAAGATTGAGCTCTTTGATGAGAGCCCTCACAACAAGTTTGTGCTGTTGAGAGAAAATCTATATTTAGCGACCGTTATCAGATCTGTGGGTGGGAAATTTTATTTGAAAAACTGGCAAGTCTGGTATATATAAAATGTTTCCCCCATTCCAGTGAAGAATCAGAGTACTAGAAGAACGAAAATAAACTTCCTCAACAAAACAAAAAATTTTGAATTTTTAGAAGTTTATAAGAACCTGGAGAATATACTGGAGAAAAATTAAGAGCATGAGATATCAGTTTCCCAAAAGCTTAATTCCTAATAACAAGTATTCGTGTGTGTGTGTGTGTGTGTGTGTGTGTGTGTGAATGAAAATAAAATAGGAACTTATTTAACAAGAGACTTCAATATTTACATATTTTTCAAAAGTAATGAATAGTACTTGATTTCTTATATTTAAAAGCCTGAAGTTATAAATATTGAAATTTGTAGATAGAAGTGGCAAAATGTCTAGGAAGGAACATTGGCTAGGACTGACCATAACCTTGTTGAGGAATACTTTTTGGGTAAATGCACAGAAGATGCAGACAGGCACCAGGATGTCAACTGATTAAGGTCACATAAGAAATAACTGTCAGAGCACTGGAATATTCACTATCTGTATAAGTACATTCTCACCTGTGGTCAATTCAGTACATATCTAAAAGTTTGCTTCACTAAATAAGAAACAAAGCTAATGTCATGAAAAGTCCCTAAGTTAAAATAGATGAACAATGATATAAATCATCCTTTTATAAAGATACATGCAAACATATGTTCATTGCAGCACTATTCACAATAGCGAAGACATGGAATCAACCCAAATGCCCATCAATGGCATTTTTTTTTTTTTTTGCTCTGGATAAACAAAATGTTGTACATATACACCATGGAATACTATGCAGCCATGAAAAGGAATGAGAGCATGTCTTTTGCAGGGACCTGGGTGGAGCTGGAAGCCATTATCCTCAGCAAACTAACACAGGAACAGAAAACCAAACACCTCATGTTCTCACTCATAAGTGGGAGCTGAGCAATGAGAACACATGGACACAGGGAGGGGAAAAACACACAGGGGCCTGTTGGTAGGGGAGGGAGGGCATCAGGAAAAATAGCTAATATATGCTGGGTTTAATACCTAGGTGATGGGTTGAAAGGTGCAGCAAACCACTGTGGCACACGTTTACTTATGTAACCTGCACATCCTGCGCGTGTATCCTGGAACTTAAAATAAGATAAATAGATGAACAAATCTTCCTATTTCAGGAGTTGCTTCACTACTGGGACAGAGGTGTTTGAAATCTCTTGTCAAAAACTTTCTTTGATAGAGCTGTGTACCCATTGTTGAAATTTCATATCTATTCATCACTTTTATTTATGCTTCATTGTGATGTTTTGTAAATACTTTCTCTTTGCATCTCTTGGTACACGTCTATGTTGCAGTTTTGGCACACTGACATATTCCTTATTTGCCTGGAACAGTGGTTTTCAATGCTGGCTGCACATTAGAATCACCTGGGGAGCTTTTAAATATATCAATTTAATCAATTAAGTCAAAGGCCCTGGGATTGGGGCTCAGGCATTGGCAGGTTGCAAAAACTCTCCAGGTGATTCTAATATGTAGCCAGGGTAAGAACCACTGGGCTAGAGCCTTGGAGAAGGCTGTTCATTTAACCTTTTAAATCTGTTTTCTTTTTCCTTAGGCTTGACTATGTTACAACAGGTTATACCTCTATGTAGTACCTTTACATGTTTATTTTCAGAAGGCTATTTCTGTATTTCCAATTTCTTGGGGATATCTCTTTGTAGCTTCAAAGAACAATCAGTAATAAACAAATGCTATACTTTAAAATGATTTTAGCTATACCAAGTTAGGGCTTTTCATTGGTCTTCCTCAATATTTGAATGTGCAGTGTTTTTCAACCTTGACTGCACTTTGTAAACACTTAGAGATTTTTTAAAAAAATTGATGCCCTGGTGGGGTCTTATCCCCACAAATTCCGATGAAACTGATCTGGGTTTCAGCCTGGATATTGGGATGCAAAACAAAGTTCCTCAGGTGATACTATTAATAGACTCTTAGCAGATAACTCTTGTAAATATTTTTAAGATAGGTAAAATGCATGGTAGGTAAATGATATGCTAATCCATGGTCAAACTAAGGCAGCCAGTCAACCTTGGTTCCATGTGGGAATTGCTTGGGATCAGGGAGCTTTAAAAAATACTGATGCCTATGCCCTAGCAATTATGATGTAATAAGCTTTGGGTGTAAGCTGAATTTTGGGACTCTCCAAATCTTCCCTGGTGATTCTGATATGCAGCAAAGTTTGAGAACCATAGTTTAGCCTGGTCTACTGTGTTTAGCCTGGTCTACTATGATGGTTAATATTAAATGTCAACTTGAATGGATTTGAAGTATTGTTTCTGAGTATATCTGGGTGTTTCTGGGTGTTGCCAGCAGAGATTAATATTTGAGTCAGTGGACTGGGAGAGGAAGACACGCCCCCGCCAGGAAGACCCACCCACAATGTGAGTGGTACCATCCAATCGGCTGCCAGCACAGCTAGAAAAAGCAGGCAGAAGGTGGAAGAGCTAACCTGCTGAGTCTTCCGGCCTTCGTCTTTCTTCCATGCTGGATGCTTCCTACCCGCGAACATCAGACTCCAAGTTCTTCGGCCTTTGGACTCTCATTTTTTGTTTTTTAAGAGACAGAGTCTCGCTCTGTCGCCCAGGCTGGAGTGCAGTGGCGTGATCTCGGCTCACTGCACCTTCCGCCTCCTGGGTTAAAGCGATTATCCTGCCTCAGCCTCCCGAGTAGCTGGGACTACAGGCGCGCGCTGTCACGCCCGGCTAATTTTTTGTATTTTAGTAGAGACGGGGTTTCACCGTGTTGTCCAACCTGGTCTCAAACTCCTGAGCTCAGGCAATCCACCTGCCTCGGCCTCCTAAAATGCTAGGATAACAGGCGTGCGGCCTCCGCGCCAGGCCTGCCTTTGGACTCTTGAGCTTAGACCAGTTGTTTGCTGGGGCTCTTGGGCCTTTGGCCACAGACTGAAGGCTGCACTGTTGGCTTCCCTACTTTTGAGGTTTTGGGACTTGGACTGAGCCAGTACTGGCTTCATTGCTCCTCAACTTGCAGATGGCCTCTCGTGGGACTTCATCTTGTGATCGTGTGAGTCAATTCTCCTTAATAAACTCCCTTTCATATATACATGTATCCTATTAGTTTTGTCCCTCTAGGGAACCCTAATACATCTACCAAACACGTATCTGTTTAGTCCATTTCAATAGTTTAAATCATACTAAGGATGTTTCAAAGGGCACTTGTATGTGAATTTTATTGAATACAGGCTTAAATGACTTAGTAAATTGACAGTATATTCCTGCTTCTTTTTGTTCATATGTGTTTCAGAAGAAAAGGTACAAACAGAAAATTGAATATGGTACACCGTCTACAGTTCATTAATTTTGATTTACTTATTGTTCAAACCTCTGTTAGTGAATTTTTTCTTTCTTTGATCTGATCTCTTTTGTCTTGTGTTGAATGGGAATTTCTAGAGGGCAACCCAATCTGTTTAACATGCTTTGTTGCCCGTTGAACACATCCCCATACGTCTTTCCGGAATTCAGCTGGATTATCAATTATTTTTCCAGAGTTCAATTGGACCTACATAAGTAGCTGCCTATTAAATCCCCACTAAGGCTGACTCTCAGAACCCAGTGGACACTCAGAGGGTACAGGTGAGCCCAGGTTTGACAGTTGGCCTCATTTCCGCCTCTCTCTTTGAGAAGAGTAAAGCACCTGTACAGCG
The DNA here is from genome assembly GCF_028885625.2 of Pongo pygmaeus. Classification (NCBI taxonomy): domain Eukaryota; kingdom Metazoa; phylum Chordata; class Mammalia; order Primates; family Hominidae; genus Pongo; species Pongo pygmaeus. The sequence continues at coordinate 26,067,251 of NC_072396.2, forward strand.
TTATTGAACAGGCCTTCCAGAAACTGTTTGTCTTACTTGAAAAAGGGTCTCTTTCAAAAGGAAAACTCATACGTTTAACTAGTGACAATAAAGTAGAGGAGAGGATATTGATTTTTTTTTTTTGGAAACCAACACACAGTTTTTATTACAGTTCAACAAAATTGCCAATATCCTTCTTAAAGCATTTTAATAAAATTGACATCCTTGGCAGAGAAACAGAGCAAGTCTTTCATTTTCAGACAGTTGCCACTGGGGGTCACCATTACAATTGCTAAGCTTTGCCTGCAGTTCCAGAGCCACGGCAGCAACTTGCCTAAAATGACGGAGAAGATGAGGGAAAGACTAATGTCTTTCAAACAGCTTTTTTTCCTTAGTGTCGCATGGAGGCATTGTTCAGATACAAAGATAAATATTTGTGTTTTGTGGGTAGGATACTCACCTGTGGTAAGAAGGGGTTCAATAAATTGTCTTGTCTGTCCAATAGATAAAACAATTCTTCATAGTTATAGCTTATCTCTGAGGGCTGTGCCAGCCCTCAGAGAGGGTGATCAATATGCACTTTTCTGCTCTTCTGAATTTTTCAGAGATTAAACTAGGATTTGTCTGCAGCATGTTTTTTTAAATCACTCAACCTTGTTTTCTTTATTTTATGAGTATCAACCCTTACTGTCTTATTAGTCAATACATTGTTTCTGCCTAGAAAATCCCTTTAGCTGTTTGCTTCTTACATATTAAATCACTGTCGTTGCCATTACATAAGGGAAATCAAATGAATAACCAAACCAAAGCCAGCTTCCCCTAGAGTGTGAGTCATCATAGGACAAACAGGGCTTTTGGACCATGTGAGGATATGTGTGTGTAAAGTCTACAATACAGGCGCTCAGGAGAAGCAACCCGGGCAGGAGAGGGGGCCATGACAGCAGATGGCACTCCTGACTGTGTCTTAAACAGGGTATCTTAACTATTGGGTGGACTCCACTTATGGTAAACTTCTCCCAAGTAAAGCATCCCTTTCCGTAAAATTCTCTTGACCTTCATTGTTCACTCAGTACATTTAATCAACATTTCCCAAATATTCCCATGGTAAAAACTATGGTTAAAACAGTACATAACACAGAATTACTGCCCTCAAGGATCACTTCCTGAGGTGTGACTTGTGCACACGGTGCCTTCTGGTCAGAAGTCCCCCTCTCCCATCATTGTCTTAAAATTCTTAATAATTTTGAAACAAGGGGCCTTGCATTTTCATTTTGTTTGGAACCTTGAAAATTATTTAGCTGGTTCTGACTGCCCCAAAGGGGCTAATACTCTACAGGGGAGAGGAAAAAAAAATAAAGTGTACTTGGTAACGTAATGCCAAGATTTCAGATGTGATCTATTAGCTGTATGAACAAAAGAGACCATAGGAAGAGTATTATCCTGTTTGCAGGGAAGTGGAGCGAATTTAGGAAAGGTTTGTTCATAATTCCCATATTACTAAGTACTTATGTGCAAGGTACTGCGCTAAATGATTCAGAGTATTCAAATATGAATTGACCATGAACTCTGCCCATCTCAAGTTAACTCAGTATATGAAAAACTTATATAGGGCAGAAGGAGCTTGATCAGATTAGGTAGGACATGTGACTGGGATCGAGTGTTTGTGTGAATAACATATTTTTCCTACTTTTGTGCTTTTTATTTTTCAAATCTATCCCATGCAGGTCTGCTAGACCAATCTTTCTAACACATTCCTTTGAAAACTCCCTTATTCAAAAATGCTCATAGGATCCTCGTTGCTTCAAGATAAATTCTAGACCCCTTAGCATGGCATTCAAGATATCCTGCAGTATTGCTCCAGCGTTCATTTTTAACCTAATGCTTTATTATTCTATTTGATTCCTTTGACTTTGATCAAAATAGGCCATCTGAAATCCTGTTTCAGTTATCTGTTGTTGTGTAAGAGATTACTCCCAAATTTAGCAGCTTTAAACAATAAACATTTGTTATCTCAGTTTCTGTGGGTTAGGAATCTGGGAGCAGCTTAGCTGAGTGGTTCTATACTTGGCAAAAGTAAAAGAAGCTGGAGGAAGAAGCTGGCAATACAAAGGGAAGCAGAAACAGTCAATCTCAGACATAAATGGGGTAGTATACCTAGAGAAAGGAGTGAAGATGCTACCAAATTCTCAGACATCTTGGTTGAATTGAACCATTCTACTTGGTAAAAAATTCCGTCCTCCTGAAATGCTGGCTGAAGGCAAGGGGATTTTTGAATGGGCTATGGAGAAATGAGAGTTATGGAGTTATTTTTCTCACTTGTCGAATTATTTGGATTTTAGTTGTTGCTGGCTTAATGCTGTTCTGGCTTTTATTCACTTTTGTATATGAGGTATGTTCTTCATGGTTAAATATATCATTTAGCTCAGGGACATAGAGTGATGAAAACCAGCACCTGGATAGGTAGTGACAGCATTCAGGGAGAAATGGACATTCCCTGGGAATCATGGACTCTGAAACAAACAACTTTTCCATTGGTTCCCAAAGCACCTCTCTTATATGACTGGCTGTCATTTTTTTGTTTGTTTGTTTCTGTTTTGAGACGGAGTCTCGCTCTGCCGCCAGGCTGGAGTGCAGTGGCGTGATCTCGGCTCACTGCAACCTCCACCTCCCTGGTTCAAGCGATCCTCCTGCCTCAGCCTCACGAGTAGCTGGGACTACAGGGGCCTGCCACCACGCCTGGCTCATTTTTTTTTTTTTTTTTTGTATTTTTAGTAGACACGGGGTTTCATCATGTTAGCCAGGATGGTCTCCATCTCCTGAGCTCATGATACGCCCGCCTCGGCCTCGCAAAGTGCTGGGATTACAGGCGTGAGCCACCACGCCCGGCCACGCCCAGCTATTTTTTTGTATTTTTTTAGTAGAGACAGGGTTTCACTATGTTGGCCAGGGTGGTCTCGATCTCCTGACCTCGTGATCTGCCTGCCTCGGCCCCAAAGTGCTGGGATTACAGGCATGAGCCACTGCGCCTGGCTGAGTGGCTGTCATCTTATATGGGAAAACAGATTACATTTGCAGTTATTCAGAGGATAGTTTGAATATATTGGTTATGGCTCATATTTGAAGTTAATGCTTAGGAAGAAGCTTATTGTGTTCCTGGCAGCAAGCAAAGGTTGAAATGTACTGCATATATACTTCTGCCATTGTAAAATATTTGACCAGATCCAGAAACCAGAGGCATGTCATTTGGAGACTTTCTTCATGTTGACAGGATCCATTCATTAACCACCCATTAATTCAGCCTTTGAACTCACTTAGTATGCTAGTAAGTCCTAATTGTTCCATCCGAACCATAAGGGTATTATGACACTGGTCAAACAAACCCAGAAGTGAAGTAAGAAGAAAAGAACAAAGGAGAGAAGGAGAGCAATGCTGCCCTTTTACATAAAGGTGCCTTTGGGATTATGGGCTCTCTCTGTCCTTGATCTTGGATGTCTGTCTCTATTTATATTTAATGGTTGTTCTGGGACCTGGGACAAGCTTGTCACCATGGGGCTGGAAGTGAAGGTACATTTTCTAAGGAGGAGATGGCTTTCAAATAATGGCCTAAAACTATGCAGTGTTCTGTGACAAATCTCCTGTGGCCCTGCCCTAGTTAGAACTCTGGAAATGAAGTTACTTTGGTGTGGATTAGAATAAAGGAAATGAAAGGTTGGAAGAAATCTGAAAGGGCATCTTGTGTAACCTGGGCCTGAATTCCCTTTAAAAAGCAGCCTCTGTCATGCAGATAAGCCCACACTTATACAAGCTTGTCAGTGACAGAAAAGTTTTTACTGCATAGAAATCCTGGCATATGTTGTACTGAACTCTATTTTCCCATAGCTGCTTCTCATTGTTTTTTTGGCAGTTATAATGAGAAAATGGAATCTCTCACAAAACAGTTTTTAAATTTTTTTATACATCATGATTTCTAAACACAAGTAAGCCAATACAGCTGTGCTTTCTTGATGATACAGTGAAAAGATTCAAAGCTTTTAACTTTAAAACCTAACCTTGTGTATTACTCCGTTCTCATTCTGCTAATAAAGACATACCTGAGACTGGGTAATTTATAAAGGACAGAGGTTTAATTTACTTACAGTTCAGCATGGTTGGGGAGGCATCAGGAAATTTTCAAGGCAGAAGGGGAAGCAAACACGTCCTCCTTGGTGGCAGCAGCAAGGAGAAGTGCCGAGCAAAAGGGAGAAAACCTCTTATAAAACCATCAGATCTCTTGAGAACTCACTCACTATCACAAGAACAGCATGATGGTAAGCTCCACCATGATTCAATTACCTCCCACCAGGTCCCTCCCACGACATGTGGGGATTATGGGAACTACAGTTCAAGATGAGATTTGGGTGGAGACACAGACAAATCATATAACCTTGCATAGGATGGGATGCTACTGCATGTAACTTACATCCCTCCGTTTCTATCCTGACCCCATACAATCTAGTTTCAACACAGCATCTAGAGTTAATTTTAAAGAAATTAAAATCTACCAACATGGTAAAATCCCATCTCTACTAAATATACAAAAAAAAATTAGCCAGGTGTGGTGGTGGGCACCTGTAATCCCAGCTACTTGTTAGGCTGAGGCAGGGGAGTCGCTTGAACCTGAGAGGTGGAGGTTGCAGTGAGCTGAGATCACGCCACTGCACTCCAGGCTGGGCAGCAGAGTGAGACTCCATCTCAAAAAAAAAAAAAAAAAAAAAAAAAAAATGAGGTCACATCATTCCTCTGCTAAAAAACTGTTAATGTCTGCATTTTATACAGGGTGTAATAGAAAGTCCTTACAATGGCCCAGGAATCCCTACATGATTGTCCTCAATTACCTATCTGGTGGTCTCTTCTAACTGCTGGCCCTGCTCCATCCATACTGACTTTCTTGCTGTCCCTGGAACATGCCTTTACATCAGAGTCTTGACTCCAACAATCTTCTCTTAGAAGGATTGGCTTGTTCTCTCACTTCCTTCAGATTTTTACTTACACTTCACTCTTTCAGTGAGGCCCATTCTTTCTATCTTATTTTGAACTGCACCACTCTCTTCCTGTACTTCAGGTTTCTTTGCCATTCCCCTGTCCCCCATAAGCTCATCTCTCTTAACGCTTTACTATTTAATTTACTTATCCATTATGTCTGTTGTTTATTGTCTCCCCCCAAGAATGTAAGCTCATGAGGGCGGGAATCTTTGCCTGTTTTGTTCACTAATGCATCCCAAGTACTTAGAATTGTGCCTGGCAGGTATAGTATGTGCTCAATAAGCATCGAATAAATTAGAATTTTGGAATTCTCCCAGCCCCTTCTTAATGGATATTGAGCTTTCCATTCTGTATGTTTAGGAATTGATCTTTGCTTCTTTTTTGAAAATCTTGTGTATTTTCAGCGGATATTTTGACTTTTCTTCCGATTTCTTAAGAAATAATAGTGGGGTGAGGGGTATTGTATGTTCATATCTACAAATTATTTATCATAGCAAGCATTATGTTCCAAAGTCCCAGCTATACCATGGACTTTGAAAATGCCAGACTCCACAGGTGTTTGAATTCTGGTCTAACTGCTTACTAACTCTGACAATAGGCAAGTCAGTCATTTTATTTGAGCTTGAACTTCTTCATTTATAGTAAGAGAAATTAAAATATACCTCATAGGATATACATATATATAATGAATATACAGTTAGATGATGTATGTACATCTCTTAACATGTTTCCCAGGCCAGTGTTTTAAAAATTAATGTGTGCATGAAATCATCTGAGACTGTTGCTAAAATGAAGATTCGGATACAGTAGATCTGCAGTAGGGCCTGAGATTCTCTGTTTCCAAATGATGCTGATGCTACTGATTCATGGATCACACTCAGAGTAGCAAGACCCTAGAATGAAGAAGATGCCCAATAAATGTTTGTTTCCTTTATCGTCTTTTTTCCCCTATCTCGCCTATACTACCTCCAGTTATTTAGGGCCTGGAGACACAAGCTCATTTAAAGTGGCTGTCACTTCTTTACTTGGGTTTCAATTCCCTCTTAATGAGGTTTGTTCTACCCTTTCCAAGTTGATGATCATTTTAATTGATGGAAAAGGTGGAAGTAACATAAGAATTAAGAAGTTTTCCTTTTCATTCTCATTTGAAGTCTAACCTAAAGAATTTTATTTTCATTATTTTTCTCGTGCCTCAGTCATGGTAGACTTGGTTTTCTGGTTCTGATTTTTACAAGTCCATTCTATTCCTGGCAATTCTCAATGGCTGCATGCCTCCCTTTCAGTTTTGTGTATGAACTTTTAAGATCTGACTGAATCAGGGAAGACCCTTTGCCAAGTTAAACAAAATATCTCCTTATAAACTCAGATATCAGAAAGGAAAAGTTCAAGACAAATCACGAATGGGCATAGAATTCTGATGTTATTAATCACAAAGTTTATCCCTCTTCTTATACACAAACACTCCCCCAGACACACACATACATATCCTCCCTCTTACCAAGGAAAGAAAAAGAAAAGTGTTCTAGTAAAAAGAAGAGTGAAAGGGATTATAGTCACTGTGAGATATCCTAGGAAGTTTTCTTTTGTTTTGTAGTTTATGCAAAACCAGAGATATTGTCCATGGTCCCTTTGCATGTGAAGATACTTTGAGCTGCATTAGCATATCTGTTAGGGTGTGGTGTTGAAGATCTGGAATTCATATCACTATTATAATAAATTCAATTCAATTTCACAAACAGAACTCCTGGTCTGTGCCAATCACTGTGTAGCTAGCATTACAAAGATGTACATGAATTGGGGACCTCACTATCAATTAGGGGAGATATATACATGAAATAAACAAGCACAGTGTAGTATAATGAGTGCACAAGTTATGAAGATAGCAGATGGAAAGCCGGTAGGGTGTAGGCTTAAGTGGGGAGAGGGAAGTGGTCAGGGAAGTATTTACAAAGGAGGCCTCATTTTTTGTTTATAAAGAATGAGGGTAAGGCCTTGTTTCCATTAAATGGCATTCTAGCTAAGAAGACCAGACAAACTAGAATTTTGCCTTCACTTATAATTGGGTAATTCTTTCCTCTGTAAAGTTTCTAAGGAAACTATGCTCATGAGAGCATATCGTGAAGAATATCAAAGGATCACCTTTTTATTCCTTGAATAAGTGTTTGCTTCTCCAAAGCTGGCTTCCATAAGTGGTGCAAGAGTGTGTGTCTCCCATCTCTCCCTTAATCCTCAGATCCCATCCCTAAATGGATAGGATCTCTTGATTGCTTGAATGCGTCTGTGGGAAAAGAAAGAGCCTCAGCTTCCTCAAACAGGTGCAATGGTAGGGGAACTGATGAAGAGAACAAGATAGCCTGTATTATTTCCTGCAGGACAGTGCCAGAGTAAGAAGGGAGAGAGGAAGAAGCCTGGGATCAGATCTTACTTAGGCCTTTGGACGAGGGAAGTAGAAAAGAAGATTGCATTTAGATAAGTGACCTCTTACTCTGTAGTAGATCATTTGCAAAGTCCCTCCCTGTATAGTATAACTTTGCCTCTCATTGCACCAAGACGTAGAGTTTAATTCTCCATCCTTTGAATCTGGGCAGGCCTTGTAACTTGCTTTGGCTGATACAATGTGGCAGAAGTGTTTTATATGAGCTTTGGAGCCAAGGCCTTGAGAGACTTTGCAGCTTCTGCTCCCCTCTTTTTAGAACCTTGAGATGGCTGTATGAAGAAGTCAGGCTCGCCTCCTTGCAGATGACAGGCCACATGGAGGAGAGGGAGGTCCAGCTGACAGTCAGCATGAGCTGTCAGACATGTGAGTGAGGCTATTGTGTAACATCCAGTCCCCACTGAGCAGCAGGGCCAGCAGGAGAAATGCCCAGCTGAGTCCAGACCACATTACTGACCCAGATAATTATGAGTGACATTTAAGCCATTGTGTTTTGGGGCGGTTTGTTTTGCAGCCATAGATAACTGATGCAAATACCTAACAATAGTGGGCAAATTCATGGGCTGGAATCTAAGCAATCAGTTTTGAAGCTTTTTAAAATTTTTTTATTTTTTTTATTTTTTGCAAAGGCTCTAGGACGAGAATTGAAAGAAGAGGATAAAGAAGGGGATAAATGATCCTCTGTATGGTTACTAGGAGGCTTGTCATCTGAGCAACTTTCTAAGAGTACTTTCAGTTACATAGGTCCTTTGAAATTCTGCTTTGGCAGCTTGGAGACTTTGATTGTAGGAAACAGTTCAAAGCTTTTAACGGCCCTCTCTCCACCTTGGACTTGGCAATATTAAAGGCCAAAGAACTCTGCAAAGTGTTGCTTGAAGGGCTCTTTTTTACTTGCTTATTCTGTTTAAATCCCAGTTTTCTGCCGTTTTGACCTCTTTCATGAATTTGATGTTTCAAGTGTTACTTGATTTTCCACTTGCTATTTCAGCAAAATAAACACCCTTTCTTACTTGCCTCTCACTTCCACCTGGGCCTTAGACTTGATCACACTTAGTTCCACAGTGGATCACCTCCCCACTCAATCCTGGGTTCCAGGACAAACCACAACCTGGGATGCCACTTCCTCCCACCAGGTAAAGGCGATCAGACGTGGAAAATACTTTATACTCACAACCATGACTTACAATTACCTTTTTTTTCCTCAGGAGTCTCCTGCATTGCTATTAAAATTACATTATTATTTTATATTGCTGGGATACCATAAAACCTTGGTTATATTCCACTTGATATAGAAAGAAGGTGTAAAATTAGTAAATAAAACTTCCTAAATATTGCTTATTTTGAGGCAAAGTATGTTAAAATATGGGGAAAGTCTCATTCTTGTTTCAGAGTCTTTGAATTTATTTTTTTATTTTCCAGCTTTTCACATGTTTTTTGCACTTCACTCATATATTTATTCAAATGTCACTTCCACAAACAACACTACCTTGATCACCTAACTGTCCTGTCACTCTCTGGTCTGTTAAGCAGATTAATTTTTTCATAGATTTTCTCACTTTCTGATCTTTTACTATATTTTCATTTGTCTATCACAAGGGTGGGATCTTTGTCTTATTCTCTGCTATACCTAGGACCTATAAATGTGCACAGAGCCTAATAGTTGCTTGATACATTTTTTATAAATAAATTAACAAATCTTCATGCTGGTATTATCTATGATTTTGCTAAAAATTCCTTCTGATTCAAGTAATAGGTAATACTATTGAGCAGCATATGTTGGTGCAAAAGTAATTGTGGTTTTGGCGCTGAAATCTGCCGTTTGAGATTGGAATACATTCTTAAATGTGGTTACGTTATACATCATTTTAATTTGTGTTTATTGCTTTGTTTTTTTTTTTTTTTTTTGCTAATGACTTACTTGCTGTTTGTACTTATTTTAGACTATGGAAATGATGTTAGACAAAAAGCAAATTTGAGCGATTTTCTTATTTAAGTTCAAACTGGGTTGTAAAGCAGTGGAGACAACTCGCAACATCAACACATTTAGCCCAGGAACTGCTAACGAATATACAGTGCAGTGGTGGTTCAAGGAGTTTTGCAAAGGAGACAAGAGCCTTGAAGGTGAGGAATGTGGTGGCCGGCCATTGGAAGTTGACAATGACCAATTGAGAGCAATCATCAAAGCTGATCCTCTTACACAAGAAGTTGCTGAAGAACTCAACATTGACCATTCTATGGTCATTTGGCATTTGAAGCAAAATGGAAAGGTGAAAAAGCTCGATAAGTGGGTGCCTCATGAGCTGAGCAAAAATTAAAAAAAAGATTTTGAAGTGCCATCTCTTATTCTACACAACAACAAAGAACCATTTCTGATCAGATTGTGATGTGCGACAAAATCTGGATTTTATACGACAGCCGGTGATGAGCAGCTCAGTGATTGGACCAAGAGGAAGTTACAAAGCACTTCCCAAAGCCAAACTTGCACCAAAAAAAAGGTCATGGTCACTATTTGGTTTGCTGCTGAACTGATCCACGACAACTTTCTGAATCCCAGTGAAACCATTACATCTGAGAAGTATGTTTAGCAAATCAATGAGATACACCAAAAACTGTAATGCCTGCAGCCGTCATTGGTCAACAGAAAGGGCCTGATTCTTCTTTACAACAACACCTGACTGCATGTCATATAACCAATACTTCAAAAGTTGAATGAATTGGGCTACAAAGTTTTGCCTCATCTGCCATATTCACCTGACCTCCGCCAACTGACTACCGCTTCTTCAAGCAACTCAACAACTTTTTGCAGGGAAAGTGCTTCCACAACCAGTAGGATGCAGAAAATGCTTTCCAAGAGTTTGTCAAATCCTGAAGCATGGATTTTTATGCCACAGTAATGAACAAGCTTATTTCTCGTTGGCAAAAATGTGTTGATTGTAATGGCTGCTATTTTGATTAATAAAGATGTGTTTGAGCCTAGTTATAATGATTAAAATTCATGGTCCAAAACTGCAATTACTTTTGCACCAACTTAATAACAAAGGAAAGAGCTCTATGGCATACCATTAGAGACAACCCTCTCCACTGAATGAGAACAAATAATCAACAAGAATAGGCATTCATTATTTAAATATCTGTGCATTTTTCCTAACAAGAGTATCATGCAGCCATGGTGGAGCATTTTGCCTACAAGAGCACCATAGTAGGATGACCAACTTGTCTTGGTTTGCTTGAGACTTTTCTGGTTTTAAAACAGAAGGTCCTGTGTCTGAGAACCCCCTTGGTTTTGAACAAACCAAGACAATTGGTCACTCTAACATGGGATATTTTCCTGAATCCTAGATAAACTGTCCATGTCAAACCTATGAGTTGTTATTTTGGTTTCCTATCAAAAACAATGAGATTTGCTTGGAATGCTTTGTTAATGATGTCATGTTGATAGCAGGTGAGGTTGGCAACTCATCTTTAATAGCTTCTAGAATTTTTTCATGGATGAATATCAAGCTAGCTAGCTTTTCCTTTCTAATAGTCATGTTTCTCATTTTTGAATATTGGGATATTTGAATTTCAAGTACTCTGACATTTTCCTTTCTCTCAGAATTTTTGAAACACAGTGGTGTCAAGTTTTTGTACCTGATTTGTCCTTAAGATTTCTGTAAGGCAATATATGGCAGGAGGCATTTGTTGTCAAAGAAGCACAAAGATGCTAGGAAGGTCTGAAGATTCATCTCTTGGGATAGTGGGTTTGTTCCTTAGCAGGATGCCAGTTGACGTTAAGGCCAGGGAAGCACGTGCTATTAGCTAGGCTCTCAATTTGAATCCCTGATCAGTTGGTTATGACTCAGTCTGTGTCAATAATATTTTGAGATTTTTCTTGTTTTATGTCTCATAATACATTATATGTTTTTCATTCATAGGGTAGTTTATGTTGGCTTAAATATATATATTATAGAATCTCTAAGAGGATGGATTGTGTGCTTTAATATGGGTATAGCACTTAGAATGGTAAATGGTTACTACGTTATTCTTTCTGTGTTTCATCATGTACACATGGCCTCATAATGTCTCCACTGCCCCTTACATATTGGTGCCTCTATGTCTTGTGTCTCTGTCTTGTACATTTATCATCTCTTGAGATAATTTCTTTCTTACCCATGGTTTCAACTACTTCCCATAAGCCTATAAGCCTATGTCTTCCAAATCTAATTCATACCTCTAGCCTTTGCTTTTTTCCCGAGCTTCTTATATAGCCATCTGTCTCCACTAAGAATTGCACCCAACAAATCTCCAGTCCACCTGTGCCCTGCCTTGTTCCTGCCATATTTCTTATCTAATATTAGGAATATAATACAGATACCTGGCCACAGTTCCAGGTCACAAGAATGCAGGTACCAGGGATAGCCTAAAATGAGTCCTATGCCAGACCATGGCAAGCCATTCTGGGGTCAAGGACAAGACAGAAACCTGAAAAAGCTGTCATTTGACTATCAAACACAAAGAGGCAGGGAGGAATTTTGGAAAGATGAAGAAGAAAATAGGCATAAACCAGAAATATGGAGATGTAGGCAAGTCAAAGGACAAATAAGGGATTTCACTGATGTTTAGTTTCAGATATAGCATTCACCTCTTGTGTAGTGTATAGCTCCTGTTACTTGGTATATAGCTCCTGTTACTCAGTAGACAAAATATTACTATGCTAGGAAAAATGATGCATATACCAACCTGACTTCTATATTATATATAATTCCCCATTTTACCAATTGCATGTGAACTAATTCATGCTACAGACACACATGTAGAACATTAGGTAATTTATCTATTATCTTATTAATCTTTATCCCGCCCAGTGAGGTACCATTCCTGTTTTTTCTGATAAGAAAACTGAGGACAAAAGTTACATATCTTGTCTAAAGCTGCATAATTAATGTATTCATCAAGATAGGATGGCTATTACATGGGAATGATTATCCCTGAAATCTAAGTGGTTTAACACAGTAAAGATTTATTGTGCTTATAGTGTTTATTCGCACTCATGTTACATATCAGATGTGGGTTGGTGGGGGGCTCTGCTCCATATAGTTAAGAGACTCAAAGTGATGAAGGCTCTGCCACCTTGTATCGAAATAATCTGCAACAGGTTTCCATGGAAGCAAAGGTGGAAGTGGTAGGTGAGAAACAATATTCTTAACTGCTTGTCCATTGGCCAAAACTAGTTATATGACACTAGTCTAACTGGAAGAGAGGCTGGAAATGTGGGATTGCAAATAGAATATTTTGGGAGCACTGTCTTAGCAAACCAATAAGTGTGGCAGAGATGTAAACTCAGGTTTGTTTAGTTCCAAATTCAATACTATTTCCACATCTAACCCTCTGTCACAGGATTTTTGAAGATCAAGATTGGGTGCCAAGGAGTCTAGAGAGTCTAATAAGGACCAAATTGAATAGATCAAATGTGACCAGTCATGCCTAGAACAAGCACAGCACCATGGAATAGGAGGCAAGCCATGAGAGAAAAGAAGTGTGGTGGTTTTGAGGCAGAGAAAATGTAATCAATACAGATGTCAAAGTATAAAGGCTAGAGCAAACAAGGATTTGGAGACATTAAGCAGCAGTCGATACAGAGCAAACAAAGATGGATCATGGAGTGGGAAGATGAAAGGCAGTTTAAGAACCAGCCAGGGACCTATCCCACTTATACTGACAGCAGACCTTGGAATCCTCTCAGTGTGCCAATTGTCAAAATCCATGCTAGGCAGAAAGTGTCCTAAAAGGATCAAGACTATTGTTTAAAAATCCATCAGTGATTCCAAATTCCTTCACCAGCAGAACCAGATCCATCTCTTTGCTGCATGCCAGACTTGTTACTGTCATAAAATATTTGCAGATCTTCAAGTACGCCATGGTTTTTCAGACCTCCATGCCCTTTACCAGTTGGATCCCTTTCCTAGCATGCGTTTTTGCCTCTTCTCCTTCCAGCTAAAATCTTCTCACTGTTGTTGAAGTAATAGGTACCAGAGAAAGTAGTCTGAACAAACAAAACATGGCTTCTGTTTCCATAGCAACCTGGGCCTATTTCTATCACCTGGGCATTTATCACATAATCTTTTAACTAGTGGTTTTCTTGTGGGTGTGAGCTTTGTTTCCCATCACATAGCAGAGTCTGGCCCATAGAAAGTGCTCTGTATTCACTGAATGGGCAGAGCTGCAGATTTGTGTGTTTACATGCCATTTCATGGCATGGAGTTCCAGATCAACTCCATGGGTTACTTTGAGAATGAGTGTAAACACTAAAATCAACCTGCAAAGATCAAAAGTGCCTCGTGTTATTGTTTGACATAAGGCAAAGCTATGTAAGTATCAGAATTTTTTATTTGTTTTCTCCAGAAAATAAAAGCATTTTGGTTAAATATTTACAGTTTCTTTAAATTATTTTTCATTTATCAGTGAGACTTGACATGTTTTCTTTTTTATTTAAAAGACAATATAGTGTAATAGTAGAAGATAGTTTATCAATTACGGTCCACTAGGGAGAAAGATAACGCAAGTGTTTTAACTGACACAAATTAATAAAGATAATTGTTAATTAGTTATTAGAGAACCTATAAGACAATGTGAGGGCATGGAGGTATTAAGCAGTGGTAGTAACAGCAGGAAACTATTGCCTGCCATAGTTCCCAGGACTATCTGAACAAAGAAAAGAGGTTAAAATGATCAAAAATAGACCTTGGAGGAGTCTTGAAGAACTGGGACTCAGACCTGTGAAGATGGGGTGCCAGCCATTTGGTACTGGCGTCTGAGGGGCTGCAATGAGGCTGGTTCTGGATACATGAAAAAAAACTACAAACTAGAACTAAGTGGCCCTGGTGGGGTAAAGAATCATTGTTGGGATGACTCTGAACAAAAACAGGAGAAAGCAAGTCCTTTTTACTCCTCTAACTTATTGTCTCCCTCGAACACTCTCTAGTGGTAGAGAATAAAAGGGAGCCACTGGCGGAGCTGAAATGGGATTTGCAGAGTCCCAGCTTGAGCCTTGCAGATCAGTATACACCAGCAGTTTGAAGCTGAGAGATAATGAAGTCTTAATAACCAGCGTGTAAAATAAAGAGAAAGCCCACCAACCACTATCAAACATCTTTTTAATTTTTGCTTCTTAGCTTCCATATGTGAATTCATCTTTACATAGTTTTAGCATTATTCTGTATTTGATATTAAATCATTATTTTTTATGTTTCTATATTAATAATCATCGTGTAAATGATTGCATAATGGTACATTGTTTCTGTGGAACCTAATTTATTAAACTGTTCTCCTAAAGTTGGGCATTTATATAGTTTCTAATTTATAGCTACTATGGATAAAACTTATAATTAACATTTGTGTACATACCTTTCTCCTATTTAATATTCCTGAGTGGAATTATTATTTTAAAAGGTATTGACATCTTTGTGTTGCTTTATTGTTCTTCAAAAGTAATTTATGCCACCATCAGCAATGAGTATACTGATTTAACCAGTAAATACTGATTTTTAAGCATCCATATGAAATCATGGAAAAACAAAGGCATATATTTTGAAGGCAATGGCAAAATTAATTGTAGGACAGAGGGCATTTAAAACTTAACTTTTTAAACATGGACTTTACTCTTTAAACAGGAAATATGGCCACAATGTAAGGGTGACAGATTTCTTAGCTTGGTCTTCTATAGGTTAAATGTTTCCAGTGAATTAATTGCTTAAGGCAGTGGTTCTTAAAGCATGATCCCTGGACGAGCAACGTTGGCATAACTTGGGAACTTGTTAGAAAAGCAAATTTTTGGCCTCTGTCTGGGATCTACTGAATCAAAAAATCTGAAGGTGGAGCTCAGAAATCTGTGTTTTAAGAAGCCTTCCAGGTGACTCTAATACATACTAAAATTAAGGAACCACCAACATAATATGTATTCTGTAGAGACAGCTTGTTACTTTCACTCCAGTTTGCACTTTGAACATGTTTAAAGAACTTTTTTATTTTGTATTGAGAAGTTAAAAAAAAAAAAGTACAAATCTTAACATAGGGATATCTTAACATTAAAACCTTTTTTCCTGTAGCTTGAACTTTACAAGTGTCAGCGAAGTATTTTAAAAAGTGAAAATACAGAGGTCACAATGTTGATTCAGCTTTTACCCTGTGTTTGCAGGCAGACTCTCAATTTCATTCTTGTAGTTATTTGCAGTGGTTCCCGTGGCATTGAGGCAAAGAAATTAAACTGTACTTAGAAAAGAAATGTGAGGTTTGTAAATAGTGTCCCAAACACATTAAAATTTTAAAGTAATTACATCTTGATTTGCATGGAACTTTAAATTTTCCCAGCTTTCCATATTCATTGTGTTGAGACTTCTGATTGCGAGAAACACAAATCTGATTCAAACTAGTGAAGCAAAAAGAATTTTTTTGGATCATGTACCCAAAAGCATGGGAAGCTGGAAGTCAAGCTGGGATTCAGGGATGATTGAAACTAGTCATGTGACATCAGTCTAACTGGAAGGGAGGCTAGAAATGTGGAGTTGCAAATAGAATATTTGGAATCAAGGACTGTATTTCCTGTCTCTGCTTTTCTACTGGCTTCTTCCACATACCCGGGAATGCATGGCTGCCCAAATCTCCTTGGCTCAAATAATGATGATGATGATGATGATGATGATATAGCAGTGGGTCTTAATGAATATTTAACATGTTCTAAGTACTATGGTGAGTGCTTTACAAGTAACTTAGATTATGTATTACTTATTAGACACACTTTAAATCTAAGAAGACTGAGACTTAAGGTGTTTGATAATTTAATCGAAGTCACACAGTTAGAAAGTAGCTACACCAGTACTGAAACTCAGGAAGTCTGACTTCAGAGTCCATGTTCGAGATCACTGGGCAATACTGGGTTAGTCAAGTGTGGCCAAAAGGGCCATTCATAAAGAGTTGGGGACTTCTACTTGAACCACATAATTAGTGTAGAGAAAAGAATAGCTTCCAGGAGAGATAGAGTGTTGTTTTCAGTAGAGAATGCAATATCAGACAACCAAATTCAGCCTGGGCAATTAATACTGCCTGTGAGACATGTTTACTACCCACGTTTCACAGCTTTAGAAAGCTTGAGTAATTTCTCTTAGTTAATTCAGCAATTCAGTAGTGGAGTTGTAACTAGAATTAGGTCTTTTGGCTCAGAGATCAGTGCTCTTTTCATTATAAAATTCTATACCTCCCTATCTATTACATTCTATTTACTGAATTAACTTGTTCTTCAGGGTACCCACTGAGAGTTCTCATTCCTGTTGCAACTGTATGAGCTATTCAGTCTTGGCTGGATAGAATCTATGTTAACTCTTCTCCTTTTCCTCTTCAACCCACCCAGCTCTCCTTTACTCCCAAGCAAACTAAGGGGCAGCATCTTCTAGGCCCCTGTTATGGTTGCTGAATACCTCCATCAGAGGAAATACCTTATTTACTTTTACTTGTTTATTGGCATGCATGTCTCCCTACCAGAATATAAGTCCAGGAAGGGCAGAATAGAATTTTCACTACCTGTATAACCCAGACAAGTGTGATGTGAATTACATATTAAGATTGTAATATATACTTGAATGGATAGTTTGTAACTCTTCATTTCACAAATATTTATTGAACAACTTTCCTGAAAGATTATGAGAAGATAATGACCTCCAGGGATTCACTGTCTTATAAGAGAGATAAGCCATAGGTCATAAATAATAATATGAAGTAGGAATTAAGACCTAGGGTAAAGCCAATCTTTCCTAGAATGAAAACCTTATCCACACTCAATGTCAGCAAATGCAACCCAAGAAGGCCTGCTCCCTGACACAGATTTTTATTACAGTGAATCAGATAGAATGGAAGTTTCATTCAGTCTCCAGTGCCACTACTTAAATTGACCTCCAATCACCAGGTTGTTTTCTGTTGCTAATATTAGTTGATTTATCTTTGTAAGTGGACATTTGTGTATTTGTACTGACCTAACATATCCACTTTAGGAAAATAATATTTACCTTGCTGGGTTAATAGTACCTTTTGGGTTGTGGTAAAAATTAAATGAAATATTCCTATAACACATTTTATATAGTGAGTATATTAGTCTGTTCTCATGCTGCTAATAAAGACATACCTGAGACTGGGCAATTTGTAAAGGAAAGAAGTTTAATTGACTCACAGGTCCACATGGCTGATGAGGCCTTACAATCATGGCGGAAGGTGAAGGAAGAACAAAGGCACATCTTACATGGCGGCAGGCAAAGAGAGAGCATGTGTAGGAGAACCCCACTTTATAAAATCATCAGATGTCGTGAGACTTATTCACGACCACCAGAACAGCATGGGAAAGACTGCCCCTGTGATTGAATTACCTCCAACTGGGACCTTCCCACAATACTTGGGAATTATGGGAGTTACAATTTAAGATGAGATTTGGGTGGGGACACAGCCAAACCATATCATTGCACCCCTGGTCCCTCCCAAATCTCATGTCCTCACATTTCAAAACAAATCATGCCTTCTCAACAGTCCCGCAAAGTCTTAACTCATTTCAGCATTAACTCAAAAGTCCACGGTTCAAAGTCTAATTTGAGATAAGGCTAGGTCCTTCTGTCTATGAGCCTGTAAAATCAAAAGAAAGTTAGTTACTTCCTAGACACAATGGGGGTATAGGCATTGGGCCAATAAACCCACTCCAAATGGGAGAAATTGGCCAAAACAAAGGGACCGTAGGCCCCATGCAAGTCTGAAACCCCATAGGGCAGTCATTAAACCTTAAAGTTCCAAAATGATCTCCTTTGACTCCATGTTGCACATCCAGATCATGCTGATGCAAGAGGTGGGCTCCCACGGCCTTGTGAAGCTCTGTCCCTGTGGTTTTGCAAGGTACAGCCCCCCTTCTGGCTGCTTTCACAGGCTGGCATTGTGTCTGTGGCTTTTCCAGGTGCACAGTGCAAGCTGTCATTGGATTTACCATTCTGAGATCTAGACGATGGTGGTCATCTTCTTACAGCTCCACTAGGCAGTGCTCCAGTAGGGACTCTGGAGGGGGGGGGCTCCAACTCCACATTTCCCTTCTGTACTGCTTTAGCAGAGGTTCTCCATGAGGGTCCCACCCTTGCAACAAATTTCTGCCTGGAAACCTAGGCATTTCCATACATCCTCTGAAATCTAGGCAGAGGTTCCTACACCTCAATTCTTGACTTCTGTGCACCCACAGGCTCAATACCATGTGGAAGCTGCCAAGACTTGGGGCTTACGCCCTCTGGAACCATGGCCTGAGCTGTACCTTGGCTTCTTTTAGCCGTGGCTGGCGTGGCTGTGACGAAGGACACTAAGTCCCTAGGCTACACACAGCATGGGGGCCCTGTACCCAGCTCAAGAAACTATTTTTCCCCACTAGGCCTTCAGGCCTGTGATGGGAGGGGTTGTCTTGAAGGTCTCTGACATGCCCTGGAGACATTTTCCCCATTGTCTTGGGGATTAACACTGGACTCCTTGTTATTTATGGAGATTTATGCAGTCAGCTTGAATTTCTCCTCCGAAATTAGGGTTTTCTTTTCTATCACATTGTCAGGCTTAACATTTTCCTAACTTTTATGCTCTACTTCCTCTTGAACACTTTGCTGCTTAGAAATTTCTTCCATCTCTCTCAAAGTCAAAGTTCCACAGACCTCTAGGGCACCAGTCTCTTTGCAAAAGCATAGCAAGAGTGACCTTACTCCAGTTCTCAACAAGCTCTTTATCTCCATCTGAGCCCACCTCAGCCTAGAACTTACTGTCCATATTACTATCGGTATTTTGGTCAAAGCCATTCAACAGGTCTTTAGGAAGTTCCAAACTTCCCCACATTTTCCTGTCTTCTTCTGAGCCTTCCAAATTGTTCCAACCTCTGGCTTTGCCCACTTCCAAAGTCACTTCCACATTTTTGGGTATCCTTACAGTAATGTCCCACTACCCAGTACCAATTTACTGTATTAGTCTGTGCTCATGCTGCTAATAAAGACATACCTGAGATTGGGTAATTTATAAAAGAAAGAGGTTTAATTGACTCACAGTTCCACATGGCTGGGGAGTCCTCACAATCATGACGGAAGATGAATGAGGAGCAAAGTCACGTCTTACATGATGGCAGGCAAAGAGCATGTACAAGGGAACTCCCCTTTATAAAACCATCAGATCTCATGAGACTTCATAGAACAGCATGAGACAGATTGCCCCCATGATTCAGTTACCTCCCACTGGGTCCCTTCCATGACATGCAGGAATTATGAGAGCTACAATTCAAGATGAGATTTGGGTGGGAACACTGCCTAACCATATCAGTGAGCATTCACAGTTGTTTTTCTTGGCAGTAGGGATGTTAAAATAAGCTTTGAGAATTACACATTCAAACAAAGAGTATCAATAAAAACCTATATTTGACAAATTGAAGCACTGTTCTATTTTAAAGAAACTCTTTGCTAGGCTTCAAGCATGCACATATGATCCTGTTCCCAGTCCCCACTGGTTTTTACATCTTCATTTCAGACTTGTTTGAAACCAGACTTCCTTGCAGCAGTAATGTGAAATCTTAAAGCATCAACTCAAGCAGTAGTTCACAATTTACCTTGTAAGACAACCAGAGAACTGAATCCAGAATATTGCCTTACTTGGAATA
The DNA here is from genome assembly GCF_028885625.2 of Pongo pygmaeus. NCBI lineage: Eukaryota > Metazoa > Chordata > Mammalia > Primates > Hominidae > Pongo > Pongo pygmaeus. The sequence continues at coordinate 26,087,362 of NC_072396.2, forward strand.
CTTTTCTTCCTTTTCCCTATATATTTAACTCTTAATTTATTCTGGACACACAACTGAGGGACATGGCTCTCCCTTGCTAGGCAAGCAAATACATTCAGTTTTTTTTTTCTTCTATTTAACACCTGTCCTCTGACTTCCTTTAACTTTGGAAGAGGTACAGGTTCATCTGTATTGGAGCCTGAAAGAAATGAACATATCATAGAAAGCCATCATAGGGTATAAATTTCTTCCAGCCTAATAAAATTCTCAAAAGAAGGATGATATTAAATTCTTATGGACTGTAAAGTCATAGTATTTGCACCTAAAAGGCTAGAACAGCCTTCAAAAATTTTGGAAATGAGAAGAAAGGTATTATTCGTAGGTGGGAAAACTGTGCCAATAATTTCATTTTTAAAGGTACATCCTTCTATTTGCTGTTAAGTTTTTGTTTGCTTGTTTGCTTGTCCTTTCTCTACATTGTCAATTTATTTGCATACATTGGTGGCACCTTTTAAGAGAGCTTGGATAAATAATACCATGGACTTCTTTTAATACTTTTATATATTTTTCTAGGTGAAATCATGTTGAAAAAGGGGTTTTGAAACAGGAAATAAGTCATAAAACATGCAACTTAAGGGATAAGAGTATAAATAAATATGGGAGTAAGGAGAGACATATCTATTCATTTTGCCCTCTTTTATTCTGGTTTGGTGAAAAGGGTTTAAGAACTGATTGTAGGCATATAAACCTTCTTTCCAAGCTGCATAATTGGTAGTCTTCTTTCTAAAGGCCAAAACACATAATAAAGATGTGACTCTAGGGAAGTAATTGGCCTTTTACCCCAAACTTTACCTTTCTATATACCATCTATCAAATTAATCATGTTCAATGGCTTCCTCCTTCCTTTACTCCTTCCTCCATCCCTTCCTACTGTTCTGTGCATGTTTTTCTCTTTCTCTCTCCCTTCCTGTTCTTTTCTTTCTCTCCCTATACATCATCCCTTATGACTCTTGAGCCTATGTTCTGTTACTCAGCCCTCTTTTAAAAATTGCTCATTGTAATACTGACTCAGAGCACAATGACTTTCAGCATGTAGTTGTTAGCTAATGCCCCGTAAGTCTAGAGAGAAATATATTAGCTATGATTTGATTTGTCAAAAGGCAGCAGAACTTACTGGTTAGTATATGAAATACGAAGAGGAATCCCACATTTGCTGTTAGTGGAGATGATGAATGCGCTATGCTCGGGGTTGATGACTGTGTCTTCCCCCCTCAGATACAGGCAGATATTCCATTGCTGGGCAATGTATCCAAATGTAAGGAATGTGTAACTGTAAAGGAGATGGGCTCTGTGGTTCAGTGTTATCTGTAGGCCTTTAAACATTGCAACAGTAACTCTTCTTTTGTGCTGGCTGCTCAAGGAAATCTTATGAACCTCAGCACTTTCACGGCCAAAAGGTTAAAAGATTTCCTGGAAGACTGAGGGAAAAGGTTCCAAAACTTCTACCTTGCATTCTGTCCTTGAAAGTGTTATGTGACATGCTGATGAAGAAAAGAAAGAGCCAGCAAAATTCTGCATAGCAAAATAATAATAAATAGTGTCTGGCTTTTGTGATTACAACCAAAGCCATTCAGGCATACAACAAGCTTTCAGAAAGTCAATAGTTTAAAAAAATGTATTGATTGTTACTAGGACCCTTGGAGAATGGCCAAGAATTTTCCAGTTGATCAGAGATGACATTCTAAGAACAACAAACTTTTCCAGACAGGTTATAATCACCAGAGATGTTAAAATTATGTTAAAAATGTAGTGGTTTTATTTGGAAAGGAATGAAAGAGTAATCAAAGTTAGTACATGTATTAACAATCACAAAATGGTTCTCCTACTCCCCAAATTAATTTGTTTACTGTTAAGAATAATTTGATACAAGCAATATAAGATAAAGGCAACTTTTCAAATTATAAAATGGAATGTCATGTATTAATACACAATGCTTGATTCTGAGCACATTATATTGAAAAGAACAAGAAGAGTCAGACAAGGCTGAGATCAAAGCTCTTTGGGCCAGTTATTAGTATTACGCCCCTGAGAAATTTAACCTCTTTAAGTCTGTTTTATTCTCTGTGAAATGGAGATACTATTTCCTATAGTATTTAGTGAGTACATAATAAGAGTTATATTCCTTAACTTTCCATGAGCATTTGATTATTATATGTTGAAGAACAGCTGCCTAATTTTGTTTGTCTGTTATGCATAGGGAGCCCCAGAGGCATCCAAAATTTGAAAAAAAAATCTGCTATTCTTTATGTGGAATGTTCTGATTGGGTTCTCAGTGGGAAGCAAAAGGGGACAGACTAGATGGCTTCTCAGGGCTTCTTGGGACTAGGGTGACTTAGTTACTGCAAGCAACTTAAGCATCTATTTCTTGAATAATGCCTGCGCAGAGCAAGGCAACACTGCTCCTTTCCACTTTGTGTTTCTTCTTTGGCCTCTGTCTCATGATCTATCTTTGCTTTAACTGAGCCACCTCCTGATTAATGAGTCCAATGTGTTTGCTGCCATGTACTCTCAGGAGCTTATTGGATGTCACTTTGGATTACAGGAAGCTTCAGTGATATATAAAGTGCACATGTAGTAGGAACTTTTACTTTAATAATTGTTACCAGCATTTCTGCAGAATATTATTCCTAAGCAACTAAATTTAAGAGTGCAAGGGAGTTACTTAGTCATGTTGAAGAGTATCAGACTTCTAGGTTTTATCTATGACATCATGGCAATTCTGAGAGATGGATTCATTTAGATTCCCTGGGTTATATATTTTGTGCACATAAAATGGATGTATTTGCCCTCTCCCAGATTTGAATGACAATGAAGAATAGCCAAATATACTGCAAACGAAAACCACAAATTATGTAAAATATAAGTAGGGCTTTAAATTCTGAGGCTTTATTAGTCAGTTTATATATCCTCACTTGGACACCAAAAGATGACAAAAATTGTTGCCTACGCTGTTGCATATTTTGGAACTTGTACAAAATTTGTACTGCCTTTATAACTCTGCAACTCATTTATTATGATAAGAGTTACATATGAATAATAGAAAAAAGGTTTCAGCCATATGCAGGTTGTTGCAGTTAACATTCTATGAGAATGGAGATTCATATCTAATGGAATCATTTTGTTAAATAAGGAGGGAGCATCTCATCAGGCATTCAAGGAACTGTGGGTTCAATTTCAGATCTATTTATATTTCTGCAATTCTCAGTAAATGTATGGTTACAGATACTGGAAATATGTTCATGTTTCTTTGTGAAAGTCTTCTTTCTAAGGGGCAAAACACACATTAAAGATGTGATTCTAGGAAAGTAATCTGATCTGTCTTATGTCAAACAGGACCCAAGTGGCGAAGGATAGAATCTAAAGTACTGAGTCTGAACAAGAATGGGTTCCTGCAGTGGATGGTGGAAAATAGTGCCTTCATTTTGGAGAGGGTGCCAGTGGACTTTGGGAAGGACATAGGGAAACTACAAATTATTGAACTCTGTTGTGTTCAAGGCTCTGGACATCCTTATTTACATATATCACATTGCTCAATTATTCCAACAACTAGCATATTCTGTCTCTGCAGGCAAGCTACACATGAAGCCAAATTACATTCACAGGGTTCTTTGGTGAGCATGGAATCAGAACAAAAAGAGTTGGTTATATAATATGAATGTTTAATATTTGTAATAACTTCCCTGTTAAACATAAGCCTGCACACATAGATCACAGAGGTTGTGTCCTTGGGTCTGATCTGCCTCACTCCTTGTAGTACATCTTGTCTTGGATAGGTACAATATTTGTCTTTTAGACTTTCTCTTTTTCGTGTTCTGTGGCTGACCATCCCCATTCTTATAGACATTGGCCTGGGAGAAATTATTTCTTTGAGATGACTGTAGTAGTTAGTTTTTATTGCAAAACAAACAACTTGAAAATCCAGTGGTTATGGCACCAAACATTTATTTTTAAGCTCCTAGGTCTGTAGGTCACCCATGATTCAGCTGATCTAGGCTGAACTTGGCTGGGCCACATCGGACACCAGACTTCTGGTCAGGTTCAAATCTATTCTTCTGTCTTCTGGGGCCAAGGCTAGAGAGGTCATGGCTCTCTGGAGTATGCTCTTCTAATGGCAGATGACAGGGGCACAGGATGGCAAGCAGAAACAGGGGATGTTTCTTAAGGCCTTAGCTTGGAACTGTCACTTTCCCCACAATCTGTTGACTAAATGGTCACAGGTCCAAGCTCAGCATCAGTAGACTGGAGATGTATACTCTTATTAAAGTAGCTAAACTGTTCCAATCTACCACAATGACTCTGAAGACATATACTCTTATATATCGTGTGTTATTTTATATTTTATTTCTGAGCGGACTAGTTCCTTTAGATTCTTGGGAGTGGCAAAGGAGCATGGCATCTTATTTTTGTTTTCTATTCTTATCTGCAGGAAGGGGGCGTGACTGAATCTTCTGCTTTCCTTTTGAGCATTTTCTCTGTGAGCCAAACTGACTGTTATCCCTGCCACCAGGTATATTAATGCTGTAAGGAATTGTGCAGGAGGTCAAAAACCTGGGGGATGCCTTACTTGGCCTGATGTCAAGGTAGGCGACAAATCCCATTAAATCAGAACCTTTTCCCTTCCTGGTAAATCAGCCTCATCTATCTTTGCTAAAGTTCATTTACCAGCCATCCCAAGGCATCAGTGATGTTTGGGCATCTGCGTTTCTACTATATTGGTTGCCTCTGAACATTAAATTGCTCACCTATTTCACTAAATATAAAGATTACTATTTCATTCTGAAAATTATAAAATATACATACAGGAGAATGTATGCAACATATGTACAGATGAAGGCTAATTATAAAGCTGTAAAGTATTCTATGTTATGAACATAGCACAATTTACTGATCTATTCTTCTTGTGGATAGACATTTGAATTTTTCCAGTTTCAGACTTTTATTAGTCCATTCTCACACTTCTATAAAGAAATACTTGACACCGGATAATTTATAAAGGAAAGAGGTTTAATTGACTCACAGTTCTGCAGGCCTCAGGAAATTTACAATCATGGTGGATGGGGAAGCAGGCATGTATTACATGATGGCAGGTGAGAGAGAATGTGAAGGAGAAACTGTCAAACACTTATAAAACCATCAGATCTCATGAGAACTCACTCACTATCACGAGAACAGCATGGGGGAAACTGAACCCATGATCCAGTCACCTCCCAGCAGGTCCCTCCCTTGACATGTGGAGATTATGGGGATTACTGTTCGAGATGAGATTTGAGTGGGGACATAGAGCCAAAATATATCAGGACTATGATGAATAATACTTCTACGAACATTTTTCTATTTGTCTCCTGGGGAAATTGTGTTTCTGTTGAGAGTTTCTCTGTGATACAAAATGAGTGGAGTCTGAGTCAAAGGATATGAATAATGAATCAGTTATCTGTTTCTGTGTAAAAAGCATCATAAGTGTAGTAACTTAGAACTACCACCATTTTATTTGCTTATAAATTGTGTGTGTCAGTAACCTGGGCTGGTTTCAGCTAGGCAGTTCTTTTGCTGGTCTCTCCTGGGTTCATTCCTGTGGCTGCTGTCACCTGGCAGCTCAAGTAGAATGAGATGGCCCAAGATTACCTGATTCATATGTGTTGCTGTGATTGCTGACTGTCAATCAGACCTCTTTCTCTATGTGGTCTCTATCAGTTATGTGACAGCAAGGGGGCAAGAGTAGAAGCTGTACGTCTCTTGAGACCTAGGTTCAATATTCGCATTCCATCACATCCATCTCATTCTACTATAGCAGTCAAAGCATGTCATAAGGCTAACTTGGAATACAAAATTTGGAGAAATAGACTCTACCTATGGATGGCAGAGCTGCAAGTCCTTATTGAAAAGGGAGCATGCCTACAGGAATAGGAAAAATTTGTGGTGATATTTTGCACAGGACACATCTCTAACTGTACTAGGTAATGATGAACCACTTTTCAATGTGGTTGTACTTCAAAATTTATGCACTCATTGGTAGTGAATGAGAATTTTTATTGCTTCATTTCCTTTGCAACTCTTGGTAATGTTAGATTTCTAAATTTTGTCTGTCTGCACAATATTTAACGGCAGGTTGTTTTAATTTACATTTTCCTAATTGATAATGAACTTGAGTATCTTTTCTTGTATTTCTTTGCTATTTGGATTTCCTGTTTTATAAAGTGCCTATGTCTTTAGATAATTTTTCTATTAGGTTGCTTTTGTTTTATTTTTAATGACTGATGGAAGTTTTTTGTATATTTTGGATATTAGTCCTTTGTTGGTTATAAGACTTATGGATTATTTTTTCTTTTTTTATGGTGTATTTTGATGAAAAAAATCTTAATTTTAGTGTAGCTCAGTTTCATCAATCTTTTCCTTTTGTTCAGTGCTGTTTGTGATTTTAGAGATTTAGTTATGAAAATCCTGTCTTATCTTGGTGCTAGGAAGATAGCCTCCTGTATTACTATGTAAAGGCTTTTAAGTTTTCTTTTATGCCTCAATTTTCTTATTAATCTGGAATCAAATTTTATTGTAGTAGTAGTAGTAGCAGCAGCAGTAGTAGTAACAGAAATTGTTGATGTTACACATGACTTTCTGATAGATGAAAGCTTTGAACTTACTGAGCTTTGAGGGGGTTATTTTCAGCTTATGTCCTCACTTAAAAATAGGTTATGAATTAGGTAAATGGAAGTAAAAATATCTGCTTAAATTACTAAAAATGAGACAATTATGTGTGTCCTGAGGACAGGAGCTTTGGAAAGAAGCAAGCCTGGAAGAACCTAAGCCAACATGTACCTCCCAATCCTGTCATTTTGATAAGAACCTCCTCAGCCCTCCTTTGGGGAGGCATGCCTGAGGAGGGAGTATAGAGGAAGAAGCTGAGTGGATTCCTTCTTTTTTTCTTTCCTGTTGTAGAGTAGAGTGGAAATTTTCTTCCCTCTGGATGAACTTGGGGACTAGGGAATAATATCCCTGGCCATTCTGACACTTTTCTTCATTATTAAAGGCATAAGTCAAACTGAGAAACCTTATCTAACCTTACTTTGATCACATGAATGAGTTCCTTTCAAAACTCTTTAGGCAAGGAAGTAATGAATTGCACTGACATTCTAGAGTGCATGGTAAAGTGAGCCCAGCAAGGTAAGAGTCAGGAGATTTGGATTCCAGGTTCTGCTGCCATTGACGATGGCCAGAAAGAAGTCACCCTCATTTTCTGGGCTTAAGATTCATCACCTGCAAAATAAGGGAACTTAACAAAATGATCTTTAAGGTCCTTTCTGTCTCTCTCAATTATTTATTCCATCATGGCAGTCAGTTGGGTATGTTAAGAGGCAGTATGTTCAGAAGTCTTGCCTATTGGGTCGGCATACTAAAGCCTTACCTAGCTAGCACAAAAGATCCATGTAGCATGACAGACACAACTGCTATGATGTTAAATTTTTGATAGCAGCAACTTATATGGGGTGCAATCATGTATTTTTTATATATAAACACAAAAGCTTAGGGAACAGTTCACATGAAATGAAAAAAGTGAATTTTTGTAGAATCATGTCTTTTTTAGATTCTAATAAAATGCTAATCTGATCTTACTGCTGTAAAATAAACAATGATTTTTTTTAAAGTATAAAGATTATTGTAAGATACTGCCTCACTTATCTGTTACCATGTGTTGGAAAGATGATTCATGAAATCTAGCTTGTGAGTAAGCCTTTTCTGGTGGGCTTTCTGAGGAGGCCTTTGAGACTACAGAGTCTCTTTAAGAGAATGGCAAAGCAATAGAACTTGATTAATATAGATATTTTTCCCCTTCGTCTAATGATTAAGGCAAGTGAGATTGTTGTCCCCATTAAAAGCGCAGGCAGTCTTTACCAATTACTCTGTGGAACATTTGACTAAAATGAAGATAGAGTCCTCATTTAGCATTTATTCTATTATTTTCAAATGCTGGCATTGTATTATTTTGATGTTAATTTATGTACAACTACTTGTCAGACCACAAAGGCTTAGGATAGAGACCAAATTCCAATTTTCTTAGTCATTGGGTGCTTCTGGCCTCCTGGAAATTTAAGTGTATGTTAACAGAAGCAATATGAACATCTTGTATTATAATTCCTACAGCTACAGTCATTTTAGGGCATACTTTAATTTTTTAAATCACCTTTTAAATGAAAATTTTACTCTAGAGTCTAAAAGTGGGAAACAAATAGGCTCATAACTTTCTATGTTATCCAGAAGAGCCTATTAATTAATTGGTCAAGGAAACATTATGATGTAATATTAGGAGAATGGTTTTTGGTCTTAGACTGAACAGATCTGTAACTAACAGGCTATTTGACCTTGGTTAATTTATTCAAACTCTAAGTCAGTGATTATCAAAACTTAGTTTGTATCAGAATCAACTGGAGCATTTTTTAAAGCACAAACTGCTGGGTTCCCCTCCCAGTTTCTGATTAAGTATATATGGGGTGGGAGGATGCACAAAAATCTGCATTTATAACAACTTTCCAGGTGATGCTGTTGGTCCCAGAACCATTCCTTGTGAGTTACCCAAGTCATTTTCAAGGGAGGCTAATACCTCCTGGAATGGTTGTATTCAATAAGTTGCTCTTTATGAAGCAAATCCCAAGGTATTTGACTAATAGGAACATTTTAGTTAGTATTAGTTTCCTTTCCCAACTATCTCTTTTCTTCTTCCAGTAAACACTAAGAAGGTGCTCTGTGGAATATGATGGATGAATAGGGCAAGTACCCTATCTTCGTGGATCTTTATTTAAATAAGAAAAACACCCACATATGTGACAATTTAAAAAAATAAGATTGTTAAACAATGAAAGGCTAAATTACTTTTTATATTGACTTATTGGCAGTTGAGGATTTGAGAAGAGGGAGAGATCACTGGGGCCTATTACTGGTCAGGGAAGACCTCACTGAATAGGTGAGATTTAATTAGTTCTGGAGCAAGAAGTTCTATATTATCTGCAGGTTGGTAACAGATTATAAAGAATCCTAAAAGCCAGGTGGAGGGATTTAGACTGGAAGTGGTTAGCACTAGGATGGGAAAATACTTTATGCTTTTGAGCAAAGGAATAATATTATGAAAGTTCTTCTTCGGGAAAACAGGCCCAAATGGAGTGTACAGAAAGTTAGGATGTGAAAAATGTGATACCATTTCCTTTTAGTAAGAGGCTGTTACAGCAGTGGAAACACCAGCTTAACTTGCAATGGGAGCAGTTGGAGCGCAAGCTAGATCAAGCTTATGGGAAGAGTTTTTCCAGTCTCCATCTTCTGTTGCATAGTTGTTTGTATCTGCTTCCTCACTAGAATGTGGGGCCTATTCCATTGAATTTCACAGTACCTCCTATTGTGTCTTTCACAGACAGGTGGGTGACTGACAGATATGAGCCGAATTAAATTAAAAGAGATTTGAAAAGTCTTCTTGATGACTGGTCATTAAAGAGAAAGGACAACATAACAAGAATGATAGCTCTGATAAGCAGAGTTTTGAGGTTAGTTTTAAAGTTAAGTGTAAACAGGGAGGTTTGGACAGGCAGCCAATTGGGGGTATAATGATTTTACTATGGATCTGGCATTGCTATAATGTCCAGGCATCCAAGTGGAAATGTTCAGAGCCTGCAGCCCATGCAAGTGATCAGGATGGAGGATGTGAATGTCATCGGACTGCAGAATCATAGTTTAGGAAGGAATCTCAATTTTACTCCAATCCCCTACCTAATACAGGAACTGACTGTATACCCTTATTACTCAAAGTGTGATTTCCAGATCCTCAGCATTGACAAGACGTGGGAGCCTGTTGGACATGAAGAATCTCAGGCCCTGCACCAGACCTAATGAATCAGAATCTGCATTTATGCAAAATCCCCAGAAGATCTGCGTGGACACTATTAAGAAGCATTGCATATATACCATTCCTCATTTGCACTAATTGTTTTCGTACTTCTAGTAAAGGAGGGCTTGTTGGCTCATAAGATAACCCATTCTCTTTGGACACTTCTAATTGTAATAGTTTAGACCAAGACATCCTCTCTGGGTACAATTGTGCAGAAAAGCGGTTCTCAACCTTGACTACAAATTGTAAACACCTAGGGAGCTTTAAAAACTAGTAATGCCTACACTACATACTTACTAGAATGGCTAAAATTAAAAGGACTTAACCATTTGCTCCAGCAATTCAACTCCTAAGTATCCAAGGAAAATTAAAGTATATATCCACATAAATATGTGCCCAACAATGTCTCTGTCAGCCTCATTCATAACCCCAAATAGGAAACAATTCAGATCTCCATCAGCAGGAGAATGGATTTTAAAAATCTACATATAGTCATACAAGGGATTATTACTCAGCGATAAAAAGGAACAAATTGCTGATATATGCCATAACATAGATGGGCCTCAAAAGTATTATGGTGAGGGAAGCCAAACATGAAAGGTATGTGCTATAAAGTCCCATTCATATGAATTTCTAGAATAGGTAAAAATAATCCACAGTGGTAAAAATCAGAACAGTGGTTACCTTTTGGGGGGTGGTGAGGTGAGGATTGATGATTGTAAAGGGAATTAAGGGAACTTCCTGGGGTGAAATGGTCCATACTGTGATGGGGGGTGGGGGTGGTGTAGGTTACACAGCTGTATACATTTGCCAATTGATATGAAAGTTTTGTGCGTTTAATGGTACGTAAATTATAACTGAATTAAAAAAATTTTCAATGCTTGAGTTATACCTCAGAGGTTCTGATTTAACTGGTCTGGGAATGCAGCACAGGCATCAGAATCTTAAAGTCTCACCAGATGATTCTGCTGAGCAGCCAGGTTTGGAACCACTGGGGAAGGCTTTAGCATGGAGCCACCTCCTTGGGTGGTTGCAAGGGAAGTTCTAAATGTTTATCTTGTTTTGTTGCCATTATGCAAGCACTAAATGTCTTTGTTGTAAAGCCATTTCCAACTGTAAGTTGATCTCATAGCAAGGGCCCCTGGCAGAGAGTTATTTAAAGGGTTTGGAAGGTTTTATAACTAACTGTCCTATCATTTCTAAATAGCATTATAAATATTGGCTTCTGTCAGCCTTTAACTGCACACTGCTACATCATATGTCAGAGTTTAGTATTATTTTCTCCAAAGCCTTTCAGGAAACCACACAAAAATTTTGTCCTGGTTCTGTTCTTTGGTGAAAAACTCAAATTGAAACAGTAGCTAGAGGATTGAATGAGGAAAAATATGCATGACAGGGAGAGCTTTGAGCCTAATGCTTTTTGCTATACTTGTCTCTTAGCTAATACAAAGTCCCTTAAATTGGATGCAGGTGAAGGACCTTGAAAACCTCAAGTGGGATTTTCTACAGAGGTTTTTTGACCCAACCATGAGGGAAATCTATGTGGATACTTCTGGAGAGAAATCCTCTGTGCTCATACTTCAGCTCTCTGTTCACTGAGTGATTGATTTGGGCCCTCTAATAGGGAGAAGGATGAAATATTTCATATGTTACAAATTAATGTTTCAAATTCAATGTTCCGTGTCAGAGAAACAGATATGTGCTCATCAGCATGCTCTCCTGAAGGCATCATAGCAAAGACCACAGAAACATTTGGACAGTCTGTGCCCTATCCAATACCCTTACCTGAATCACATCATTCTTTCCGGGACAGTTAACACAGCAGGCAGTTCAGAGTAATGAGCTCTATTTGATGTCCCTGAAGTTGATCTCCAGCATGCTTGTTGTATTAGCAAGCTAATGTGTCCAGAGAAAGCAGAATAGAAAACAATAATCAGACCTTAAAGAAATTTGCCTGCTTGACAGTGACAAATTAAGGTACTGCCACCTCTGGCAGAATGATGGACCTTGAAGCAACATTAGCTTGAAAGTTTAGTTTTCACAAGTTTGTGAAGTGGAGCTCTTGTCTTCTATCGGGGTGGGATTTTCACACAGGGAGAAGATGTTTTCATTAATAAGAGCCAAGATTTCCTTCTGTACTTCTGCCCCCTCATGCCCCAGTTCCCACACTGCCTGCCTCTCCCTGCTCCCACAGTCACAAGAAGAGATTGGGAAACTTGCTTTATGACTCACTGCTTATTTATATTATTACCATAGCTTTTCCGTGAATTCTAATACTTACTCTCAGAAAGCAAAATGTTCGGGAGTCTAAATATTGAAGATTTAGATGTTTTGTATATGATAAGAGAGTGAGAAAGGAACAGCTACTGGCTCAAGGCTGACTTTTACAACAGAATTGTAGATTTTGCTTTATTATGTTTTTCAAATGTGGAAAGGGATTATCAGGTTATTTGGTACTTAATTGAGTCCAATATTGGGATGAAGGACAATTTTATTGCAAATTTTATTCATGGTTCTCACTAGTTGGTATATTCTGTTGATTTTTGTGATTCAGCTTCTTAAAGATACGAAGTATATACAATCTGGCTTTTTTAGACTCAAAGGTGTGACAAAGAAGGATGTTAGGAGAAGGGGAAAAGGGAAGATTGAAGTTAGGTGACTTTGGGAAAGTCATGTATCTTTTGGTTTGTTAACTGTCTATCTTCCTTAAAATATTCTTAATTCTCACTTCTGCTTCATGGGGATAATAAGTATTTCATAATATAAAGAAGTCCTTGGGCTTCTAAAAGTACTATAAATCACACAAAGGACATTTATTTTTATATGTGAGATTAGAATGAAATTAATGCTTGTTCATGGTCTAAAGAGGTATCATTCTAACGGTATAAGAATTCTGATCTTCACTTAATAACATTTATTTATGTTAGGTTTTCCTTTTTTTTCACCATCTTCCTTTGGCAGGGGCAGCCTGTCGCTCCACTCTGGCAATCAAAATCTTACCCCCTATCTGAGGCCCAATATATGTTCCATTTCACCCATGGCACTCTTCCTAATGGCTACCATAACATTACCTTTTCTTCTTCTGAATTACTTCCTAACTTAGAACCACTCACCCGTCTTTTATTCTACCCCTTGAATACTCATCTACCTGAAATATATAATTGGATTATATGCTCTTTGGTGAAAACATCAACTCTCCCCCTTTCTTTTTCAGTTTCATTTTCTAACACAGAGCTTACATAGAAATATCTGACTTGATTTGATCTGATTCTAGATATCTACCTGGATTCTTCTAATCCTATGTGGTGAATAGAACTAGTAAGATAAAACCTTTTTACAGAAATAACCGAGTTTCATTGATAAACATAGGAAGAACCTTTTAATGTCTGTACTAGACCTAAAAATTGTCAAATTCCTGAGGTCGATGATGTCCAGAATAATAAACCAATTTTGCCTCAAAGTGGGTTATTTCATTAGATTTTGATCCTGCCACCATATGAAAATGTTCACTAATATGTGTTAAGTGCCATCAACATGATTTGTGTTAAAACATTTATGGACCTGTGGCAATATGGAAATGTGGGCATATTTGGTCTTTTCCTAGTCTCTGTAACTTATAAATCATCTGAATACTATTATTACACATCTTTATGGAAGATAAAGAAATATTGGTTTATATACGAAGTGAGGAAACTTGTTAGCTTAAAGATTTAGCAAGGACAAACCAAAGACTAGTCTTTTGGGAATAATGATAACATAAAGGTACATGTGACCATGGATAGTCTCTTGAGCCTTGTCAAATGACATTTGTTTTATTTCTTCTAATTAGCAATACTGATGTATTTTTGGCATTTCAGATGCTCTAATTTCCTTTGTGATATCCTTTATTTATATGCACTGATGTCATTGCTAAAGAATTTCCCTTTAGTTCTCCAATGTCATCTCATACACCTTCTTTATTGTGCTCAATGGGAAAATACTTCCTCCGAGCAATTTTGAACATTGTATCACTTAGTTATTGCTGTGTAACAAGTCACCCTAGAACTCAGCCCTTAAAACAAAAATTACTTCTTTTGAATCTGTAGAGAGTGGCTGGTCCGAGCTGGGATTAGCTAAGTCATTCTGCTGGTCACTGCTGGGTTCCCTCACGTGTCCGTGGCTAAGTTTGGAGCTGAGCCAATTCACACTGAGCTTGGCTGTTGGGGGAAAGCTTCTGATCCACACGTTTCTGACCCTCTTCCTTGGAACTGTGTGGCCATGTCCTTCTCTTGACAGTACAGAGGTTTTTGAGAGCAAAGCTACTTCACAAGCACTTTTCCAAGTGTCTGCTTGTGTTATATCTGTTAACATCTTAATGTCAAAACAAATTAGAAGTCTGAACCAAGAATCAAGTGGCAAGGAAATACATTATTTTGTTTTCTTAAATTATAAATCTGCTCCCAGAATCAATTTTACCCAAATAACCTTCCTTAAGGTAAAGATTAATTTATTTAAGACTTATACCCTGCAAGATGGCCTTCCAGAAAGGAGATGGTCTGCAAAGCTCTATGGAAATTAGTTATGGTGCAGTGCATATGGCAGTCCATCCAGGTCAACTACAAGGGTGGCACCCCCTACCCATATAAAGACAGTGATAGTCGCTTCCACAAAGATGATGGTTCATGCAGTGAATCCTACTGCTAGTTTGCTATGTCGTTTGGCTGCAACCACAAGCTTTAGATCCCAACTCACTGATCCTGAAGATCCTGGTGCTTCTTTCAATCATTAATGCTGAGTTGACAGGATAGAGGTGGAGCCAAGGTTTTGGCAAGTGATATTACTATTATACTCTGGCCTTTAATTGCACTGAGGCAGAGATTAATGCTGCCTTAATCAGGCTCAGAGTCTGACATCCAGCCCTGTTAGATCTCTACGGGCTGCCCTGGGGTGAATGAGTAATGGGGGACCTGCACATCTGCTACTAATCCTTTCTCTGAGTTGTTCTCAAAGAGTGCTGCTCCAATATATGGTGTAGGTACTGCTTGACCATTTGCTCTTGTTTTTACATTATTCTTAGTCTCTGTTTTACTCTGTGTTAAGACAAAACTTATGTCATTTTCTCTCTCGACCCTATTCTTGATGAATCCATTAATTCCTAATCCGAACCCTAAAGTTTTCAATTTTACCACCTAAAGTGCCATCTTTCTTCCATTACTTGGAGTCTGGAGTCACTTTCATCAATACTCTTTCTAGCTCCTGTAATTCTCAAAGATATCTTGAAATTTTATGTTTAATACAGAGCCTTGTATTGGTGAGTTTCTAGGTGGGTCATACAACCAAAGAAATGACCTTTTGTGTTCTGCAGTAAGAACACTTAACCTGTATCTAATGTCAACAGTTCTTACCTTGTATCTCTTCCATTGTGATTGTTAAATATTCAAGGACATCTTATCAAGTACCTGTCAATATTAATATTCCTCATTTAAAAATATAAACCTCTAGAGAAGATAGACTGTGTATATGGCTATGATATTACTTTATGTATGTCTATGAATTATCTTTGGAGGAAGTTGAGCACAGTTAGCAGTAGACATTGAGTTTCTTATACTCAATTTTTTCTTTGCCTGGCTAGTTTGTCTATTTTTATTTTAATAGAAATGAGTTGGAATAGAATTAGGATGTGAACGTTGAGGTATTGCTCTTTTATCTGGGAAAAGCTGTTTTCCCCAGACACCTTAAAATCTTATTAATTCTGACAAGACTGTGCTGGAATTGAAGAGACTTTTCCTGGCTACTTCACACTGGATCTATCTACCTTTACTGAACTCATCATGCACTCTGTGTTTTAGTGCTTGAGCACAAACCACCTCATTCTGTTCTATTGCTGTTGCATGTAAGTGTCTCGTTTTCCCAAGTAGCTTTCAAAATCGAAGATGGAAACCCTTATATTGACATTCTCTTTGTCTCCTTCTTCTCATTGTCTAAGTGCTATAGCACAGCAGGTTGTTTTTAAAAAAACTTCATTATGAATGAAAGGAATTACTGAGAGGGAGAGGAAGTATAATAAGCAAATGATATGAAAGAGTTGTGCTCCCATCTTCATTCTGTTTCTTTCTTTAGCTAGGCGTATTCTTTTCTTACATCATCCTCATGGGAATTTCATAAAATCCATCTTTGTCTTTTCATGTACCCCTCTCAAAAATCTTTTATCACCTCCTCAAACTTTACAAGCAAGCTAGGACTATCATCCAGAGTGAAGCTCTGACAGAGATGATTTTGTGTGTGTATTCCTTTCTTAAAAGCCAATTTCCTTAAAAGAAATTAGAAATGTCATTAATCAGTACTGACTTTAGTCCTGCTGAGAGAGGACCCTGCACTGAGCCCCACTATACAGAGGGCTCCACTATATTGTGGGGGCTTGGGGCGGACTTGAGGTGTTCTGGCAAGGGTGTCTACACATGTATGTGAAAATTTGCAACATGGAATGCAGGGACATCAGGGGAAAGAAGAGAGCATAGCAGGCCACAGGCCACAGGCTTTTCCTACGTGATCATGTTCTTACTTAGAACATCAAGGACTCCCAGAATTCTAAATTAAAATCTGGTCTTCCAGTTTGTTAGAAAGACATATGATATGTGGGCCTCCATGTATACTCTACCCGAATCCTGCAAATGTTAGGGAAGGATCTATCAGCAATAATCCAAAAATTCTGTGCTTTCCCCCCCACCCTTTCTATTTGTCTGTGTTTATTCTTGTTAAATGGAGGTCACACACACAGTGCTTTTTGAAACTAATGGGATTACATTGTCTGCCAGGCTTTTATTTAATGAGATGTGTAGGTGCCCCTAGTGTCTGCAAAGTCCATGTTTAGGCAAATAATCTTTTATTTGACTTCAGTATAGCTTATGAAAATAATGAACTTGCATGTCTTTCAGTGGTAATCCATTCATTTATGGACAGTGATTGAGAAAAAGAAATGGTTAAACTATTTGAGGATTTTAGATGATATCTTAGTTTGAGCTCTTATAACAAAGTACAATAGACTGGATGGATTAAACAACAAACATTTATTTTTCATAGTTCTGGAGACAGGGAAGTCTGAGATCAAGATGCCCACAGATTCAGTGTGTAGTGAGGGCCTACTTCCTGGTTTGCAGGCAGCAACCTTCTTTCTATCCTCACATCACAGAAAGAGAGATCTTCTGTTTCTTCCACTTTCTGTAAGGACATTAATCACATTGTGAGGGCCTCACCTTCATGACCTAACCTCGCTCCAATGACCTCTCTAAGGCCCTACCTTCAGATATCATCACATTGGGGATTAGGGCTTCCACATATGAGTTATGGGGGCACATAAACATTTAGTACATAGCAGATGAAGAGTGCTTTTTTAGCTATGTGTAAAAGGGACCTTAGCCATGATATTTTAAAAGTTGTAAGAAATGATAGCTCAGACAAACATAAGGAGAAAGCAAAAGACAAAGCAGGAGGTGCCATTTAGTAAAAATGACTTCAAGACAAAGCTATTTCCTTACCTTCAGTGGAAAGCTCTATGAAACATCTAACAGTTCTAACATTAGGTCTAGCTATACATAAGCAATTATGTTGCTGACCTTCTTGTTCAGTAGTTGTTACAAAGTTAGTCTCACTCAGTTGAATTTTCATTATTATTTTGTCCCTGTCCTCGACTTTTAGAGAGAGGAATTTCTTACCCTCTTTTCATCACATCAGTTTTTTCCCTGGCACATTTTGTTCTGGGGAAATGTTTTATGGCATTATTACTGTTTTTTTTTTTTCACTCTAAAGTGGAAAGCATTGTAGTTGATTCATCTTCTTTGTCTTGTCAAACACTTCACTCATCTTGACATTTGCAGAAGGCTTCAAAGGTGTGTCTTCTATTAGTAATATTAAATTGCAATTGTGCTCATAATTTGCAACAGTTTGAACAGGATGCAGAAAATCTGATTTTGGCATTTGTTAACTGAATGATGCATTGTCAACAACCTTGGCTTTTTGTTCTGTTATGTTCAATGGAGAAAGAAAATTACTCTGAAAATACTATCAATTTATTCATTTAGAACAAACATGAATAGACAGTATTTGTGGTGTTGGCTTTGATTTCTGTACATTTCTGGGCTTTATATTGTAGTCTGTACACCAAGTGCTTCAGACATTCTCTTGACCCCTCCTTATACCTCAGCGTGTATCTCCTCATAAAATAGTATTTAAATGAGGACAATAGTCTAGATAAATTCTTATTATGCATATAAAATATTCACAGCAATCTTGTTAGTTATAACAAAAAATTGGAAATAGCCTAAAAATCAGTAGGAAAATAAACTATAGTCATATAGTCACACAAATACTGGACAAAAATGAGAATGAACCGACTAAACCTACATGCATTAACATGGAAAAATCTCAAGAGCATGTTGAGAAAAAAAAAACATGTTGCAAAGGAAGACACACAGTATGTGTGGCTGGCATTGCTCCTTTTCTCTGACATCTAGTTCTTCTCTCCTATGGGGAACATGGGAGGATTTTACACCTCTGTTCTCTTGAAGTTAGATATGGCCCCGTTACATGCTTTCACTAGTAAAATGTGAGCAGCAGTAATGTCCACCACTTCATGGAAGCATTTAAGTGCTGCTTTTTGGTGCAGGCCTCGCTTTTTCTCTCCCTATGCTGGTGATTGTGGAAAATACATCAAAGCATGTATTATGTGGAGGCATAATGCTGAGTCACCACATGGGGGAGGCTACCCTAGGGTGTTGTCTGGACCCATAGCAGACTTCCAGTAAAAAATAAACCATTGTTTTAAGGCACTGAAATGGTTCTACTGAGTGTGGGAGAAGCTGGAGTGTTTACCCATCAACTTCCTTTTTTTTTTTTTTTTTTTTTTTTTGAGATGGAGTCTCACTCTGTTGCTGGGCTAGAGTGCAATGGCGTGATCTCGGCTCACTGCAACCTCCGCCTCCTGGGTTCAAGCGTTTCTCCTGCCTCAGCCTCCCAAGTAGCTGGGATTACAGGTTCCTGCCACCATGCCCAGCTAATTTTTGTATTTTTAATGGAGATAAGGTTTCACCATGTTGGCCAGGCTGGTCTCGATCTCTTGACTTCATGATTCACCCGCCTTGGCTTCCAACTTCTATTTCTCATTAGTTGTAGATATTTAATCTGTGGCACTTTTAGGCTGCCCAAGCTCCATCACTGAGTAAGCCACATGGAAATAGGAAACTTGGGTAGTTTCAGTGAGAAGCTGTCACTGTACACATGAATTGTCTATTGAAGCTCTGGGTAAGGTCAGAGGTAGACCCAGGGAATATGGGACAGTGCATCATTAGCCTCTGCTATGGGATTAGGCAGTCAGATATACACATGTGCTACTTACTGGCAACTACAGATACATTGTTTCTGTTTTGTTAAACATTTTTGGGAGAGTTAATTGTATTTTGGAAATGTCACGGAGGCAATGGCAAGAGGATATGGTGGAACAAAATCGTATAGGTGAACGAGAGAAAAAATAGCAGAAGAGCCGGGTGCACTGGCTCACACCTGTAATCCCAGCACTTTGGGAGGTCAAGGCGGGCAGATCACAAGGTCAGGAGTTCAAGACCAGCCTGACCAACATGGTGAAACCCTGTCTCTACTAAAAATACAAAAATTAGCTGGGTCTGGTGGCGCGTGCCTGTAATCCCAGCTACTCGGGAGGCTCAGGCAGGAGAATCGCTTGAACACGGGAGGCAGAGGCTGCAGTGAGCCGAGATCGTGCCATTGCACTCCAGCCTGGCGACAGAGCGAGACTCCATCTCAAAGGAAAATAAAAAAAAAAAGAAAAAATAGCAGAAGAAAGTGGGGACTATAGACAATGGTGATGGGAGGAGCAAGGGGAAAGTGGGAGGATGTCCATTGTTATTTCCTGGGTATAATTTTTTCCATCACCAATTAAGAGATGAGTTGTTTTTTCTTTGGGAACTTGCCCTACATTTATGTGTTGTTGTTGCCGGGAGAATTATAACAAGTTACATATGGCCTTTAGCTCAAAAAAGTTCTCACAAACTCAATAGTAAAGCAAAATAGATCAGTATTTGTTTCTATTAAGTTAAACTTTATCTTAAACCATTTGAGCTGAATATCTTTTAAACTTCAAAATTTTTCAGATTTTAGAAAAGTAATATAGTTTATATATTTTATATTACCTAACACCCCAGGAGGATCTGGGATCTCGCCACCTAATCAAATACATTTATGCAGTAAAATGTAGAAGTGTTACACAAAGTGGGATAAATAGAGACTATAAAGTTAGTCTCTTATCAGTTTAAACCAGGTTTTGCTGACAGATGAGTTCAAGTTGGATCAAGTCTGGCTGACAATAGAGTTAAGAAAAGTATTTCTTTTTAGGGACTTATGAATTTTGCAATAGCAGATAGTGAAATGTAGACATATTAATCTACTTTAAAAAAAAAATCACTAAAGGGGCTGTGTGTGGTGGCTCACGCCTGTAATCCCAGCACTTTGGGAGACCGAGGCAGGTGGATCACCTAAGGTCAGGAGTTCAAGACCAGCCTGGCCAATGTGGTGAAACCCCATCTCTACTAAAAATACAAAAATTAGCCAGGCGTGGTGGCGGGTGCCTGTAGTCTCAGCTACTCGGGAGGCTGAGGCAGGAGAATTGCTTGAACCCAGGAGGTGGAGGTGGAGGTTGCAGTGAGCCGAGATCCCGCCACTGCACTCCAGCCTGGGTGACAAGAGCAAAACTACGTCTAAAAAAAAAAAAATCACTACAGGAATAAATGAACTAAGAATTTTAGTGTGGTAGCCCCAGCCTCCAAGATGGCCCTCAGTGATTCTCACTTCCAAACTAAATAAGGCTGACCTGTGTAACTGAGCGAATGTTGCAGAAATGACCAAGTGTGAGTTCTGAGGCTAGGTCATAAAAGACATGTGACTTCTGCCTTGCCCTTTCTCCTGGATTGCTAGCTCTGGGGGAAGCCAGCTGGCCTATCTTGAAGATACTCAGTCAGCCATGCGAATGAGTAACTTTGTAATCCAATCCTCCAGCTCTTGTTGAGCCTTGTAATGACCTCAGCCCTAGCCAACATCTTAATAAAAGACATTGAACCAGAACCACCTTGCTAAGCAGTGCCCAGATTCTCTACCCACAGAAACAATATAAGCTAATAAAGATTACTGTTTTAAACTCCTAAACTTTGAATTAAGTTTTTCATACAGCAATAGATAAGTAATACAGATTTTGGTACCTGGAAGTGGAGTGCACCATAACAAAAACCTAATATAGGCTAGGCGTGGTGGCTCACGCCTGTGATCCCAGCACTTTGGGAAGCTGAGGCGGGCGGATCACGAGGTCAGGAGATGGAGAGCATCCTGGCTAACATGGTGAAACCCCATCTCTACTAAAAATACAAAAAATTAGCCGGGCGTGGTGGTGGGCGCCTGTAGTCCCAGCTACTCAGGAGGCTGAGGCAGGAGAATGGTGTGAACCTGGGAGGCAGAGGTCGCAGTGAGCCGAGATCAGGCCACTGCACTCCAGCCTGGGCAACAGAGCGAGACTCCAACTCAAAACAAAAACAAAAACGAAAACAAAAATAAAACCCTAATGTATGGGAGTGGCTTTGGAACTAGGCAATAAATAGGTGGAAGCTGGTAGGAAATTGAGGAGAGTGTTAGTGAAAACCAGACATGTGAGTAGACTAGAAGTAGATCCTCCAGCTCTACTCAACTCTTAAGATGACTGCAGCACCAGCTGACATCCTGGCTGTAACCTTATGAGAGACTTTGAATCAGAACTACTCAGCTAAGACATGCCTGAATTCCTCACCCACAGAAACTGCGTGCATATTTGTTACTGTTTTCGGTGGCAAAGTTTTGGGGTAATTTGTTATGTAATAATTGATGATCAGTACATACAATAAAAAATAAGATCAAAGACATATGAGCTGGTACTTAGAAATCATAGACCTCATGGTCATTCTCCATTAGCTATAAATTAGTTACTAAACTTTTCTTTTCCTTTGTGAAGAAAATATTTGCTACATGTTTGCATGTAATATGTATAGCTCCATAAATCTCAGATGTATTATTTACAGTGCTTAGATTAACAACTACTAAAGCTCATTCTCTTATTATCTTAGTGACACGAGAATCAGCCTACAAAAGCTGATCTCTGTGTTTAAGAGAGAGCTATTCTGTTTTATTTATTTTTATTTTGATAACTTTCAGGGTACAAGTGGTTTTTAGTTACATGGATGATTTTCGTAGTGGTGAATTCTAAGATTTTAATGTGCCCATCACTCGAGCAGTGTACACTCTACGCAATATGTGGTCTTTTATCTCTCACCGCCCCCCACTTCCAAATTCCCCTCTGCGAGTCTCCAAAGTCCATTATATCACTCTGTATGTCTTTGCGTCCTTATAGCTTAGCTCCCACTTATAAGTGAGAATATATGGTATTTCATTTGCCATTCCTGAATTACTTTGCTTAGAATAATGGACTCCAGCTCCATCCAAGTTATTGTAAAAGACATTATTTTGTTCCTTTTTATGGCTGAGTAGTATTCCATGGTATGTTTGTATGTGTGTGTGTATATATACACATATATACATATATATACACACACAAACATACCATATATATATATATGTACACACACATACACACATCTCACACATACCTCACACTTTCTTTATTCACTCATTAGTTGATGGGCACTTAGGTTGGTTCTATATCTTTGCAATTGTGAATTGTGTTACTATGAACATGTGTGTGCATGTGTCTTTTTAATATAATGACTTTTCCTTTGGGCATATACCCAGTAGTGGGATTGCTGGATTCAATGGTAGATCTACTTTTAGTTCTTTAAGTAATCTCCATACTGTCTTCCATAGAGATTGCACTAATTTACATTCCCAGCAGCAGTGTAAAAGTGATCCCTTTTCACCACATCTATGCCAATATCAATTGTTTTTTGATTTTTTAATTATGGCCATTCTTGCAGGAGTAAGGTGTTATCTTACTGTGCTTTTAATTTGCATGTCTTTGATGATTAGTGATGTTGAGTATTTTTTCATGTTTGTTGGTTGATTGTGTATCTTGTCTTGGGAAATATCTAATCAATCTTCTTTTGAGAAATGTCTATTCATGTCCATTGCCCACTTTTTGATGGGATTATTTGTTTTGTTCTTGCTGATTTGTTTGAGTTCCTTGTAGATTCTGGATACTACTCCTTTGTCAGATGCATAGTTTGCAGATATTTTCTCCCATTCTGTGGGTTGTCTGTTTACTCTATTTTTTATTTTTTTGCTGTACAGAAGCTCTCTAGTTTAATTATGCCCCATTTATTTTTGTTTTGTTGCATTTGCTTTTGGAGTCATGAATTCTTTGCATAGACAAATGTCCAGAAGAGTTTTTCCAATGTTATCTTCTAGAATTTTTATAATTTCAGGTCTTAGATTTAAGTCTTTGATGCATCTTGAGTTGATTTTTGTATAAGGTGAAAGACGGGGATCCAGTTTCATTCTTCTACATGTGGCTTGCCAATTTTCCCAGCACCATTTATTGTGTACAGTGCCTTTTGCCCAATTTATGTTTTTGTATGCTTTGTCGAAGATCAGTTGGCTGTAAGTATTTGGCTTTATTTTGGGGTTTTCTATTCTGTTCCATTGGTCTAAGTGCCTATTTTTATACCAGTACCATGCTGTTTTGGTAACTATAGCCTTGTATTAATAGTATAATTTGAAGTCTGGTAATGTGATACCTCCAGATTTGTTCTTTTTGCTTAGTATTGCTTTGGCTATTCAGACTCTTTTTTTGGTTCCATATGAATTGGAGGATTGTTTTTTCTAGTTCTGTGAAAAATAATGATGGTATTTTGATGGGAATTGTATTGAATCTGTAGATTACTTTGGGAAGTGTGGTCATTTTCACAATATTGTTTCTTTTTTTTTTTTTCTTTTATTATTATTATTATTATCATTATTATACTTTTGGTTTTATGGTACATGTGCGCAATGTGCAGGTAAGTTACATATGTATACATGTGCCATGCTGGTGCGCTGCACCCACCAACTTGTCATCTAGCATTAGGTATATCTCCCAATGCTATCCCTCCCCCCTCCCCCCACCCCACAACAGTCCCCGAAGTGTGATGTTCCCCTTCCTGTGTCCATGTGTTCTCATTGTTCAATTCCCACCTATGAGTGAGAATATGTGGTGTTTGGTTTTTTGTTCTTGCGATAGTTTACTGAGAATGATGATTTCCAGTTTCATCCATGTCCCTACAAAGGACGTGAACTCATCATTTTTTATGGCTGCATAGTATTCCATGGTGTATATGTGCCACATTTTCTTAATCCAGTCTATCATTGTTGGACATTTGGGTTGGTTCCAAGTCTTTGCTATTGTGAATAATGCGGCAATAAACATATGTGTGCATGTGTCTTTATAGCAGCATGATTCAATCCTAAGCCAAAAGAACAAAGCTGGAGGCATCACACTACCTGACTTCAAACTATACTACAAGGCTACAGTAACCAAAACAGCATGGTACTGGTACCAAAACAGAGATATAGATCAATGGAACAGAACAGAGCCGTCAGAAATAATGCCACATATCTACAAGTATCTGATCTTTGACAAACCTGACAAAAACAAGAAATGGGGAAAGGATTCCCTATTTAATAAATGGTGCTGGGAAAACTGGCTAGCCATATGTAGAAAGCTGAAACTGGATCCCTTCCTTACACCTTATACAAAAATCAATTCAAGATGGATTAAAGACTTAAATGTTAGACCTAAAACCATAAAAACCCTAGAAGAAAACCTAGGCATTACCATTCAGGACATAGGCATGGGCAAGGACTTCATGTCTAAAACACCAAAAACAATGGCAACAAAAGCCAAAATTGACAAATGGGATCTAATTAAACTAAAGAGCTTCTGCACAGCAAAGGAAACTACCATCAGAGTGAACAGGCAACCTACAAAATGGGAGAACATTTTCGCAACCTACTCATCTGACAAAGGGCTAATATTGTTTCTTTCTATCCATGAGCATGAGGTGTGTTTCCATTTGTTTGTGTCATCTATGATTTCTTTCAGTAGTGTTTTTTAGTTTTCCTTGTAAAGATGTTTCACCTCCTAAAATATCCTAGATGTTTTACTTTTTTGCAACTGTTGTAAAAGGCATTGAGTTCTTGATTTGATTCTCAGCTTGGTGGTTGTTGGTGTGTAGCAGTGCTACTGATTTGTGTACATTGATTTTGAACCTGAAACTTTATTGAATTTGTTTATCAGATCTAGGAGTCTTTTGGATGAGTCTTTGGAATTTTCTAAGTATACATTTGTATCATCAGCAAACAGCAATAGTTTGACTTCCTCTTTTCCCATTCGGATGCCCTTTATTTCTTTCTCTTGCCTAATTGATCTGGCTAGGAGTGGTGAAAGTGGAGATCCTTGTCTCACTCCAGTTCTCGGAGGAATGCTTTCAACTTTTCTCCATTCAGTATGATGTTGTCTATGGGTTTGTTATATATGGCTTTTATTATTTTGAGGTAAGTCCCTTCTATGCCTAGTTTGTTGGCGTTTTTATCATAAAGGAATGTTGGATTTTACTGAAAACCTTTTCTGTGTCTGTTGAGATGACCATATGGTTTTTATTTTTGATTCTATTTATGTGATGTATCACATTTATTGACTCGCATATTCTTAAACCATCCTTACATTGGTGGGATGAAACCCACTTGGTCATTATGTATTATCTTCCTCATGTGCTGTTGGATTTGGTTAGCTAGTATTTTGTTGAGGATTTTTGCATTCATGTTCATCAGAGATATTGGTCTGTAGTTTTCTTTTTTTTGTTGTGTCCTTTCCTGGTTTTGGTGTTAGGGTGATATTGGCTTCATAGAATGATTTAGGGAGGATTTCCTCTTTCTCTATCTTTTGGAATAGCCTCAGTAGGATTGGTACCTATTCTTTGAATGTTTGGTAGAACTCAGCTGTGAATCCATCTGATCCTGAACTTTTTTTACTGGCATTTTTTTTTTTTATTACTGATTCAATCTTCTTGTTATTGGTCTGTTCAGGGTTTCAATTTCTTCCTGATTTAATCTAGGAGGGTTGTATGTTTCCAGGAATTTATTCATTTTTTTCTGGATTTTCTAGTTTGTGTGTGTAAAGGTGTTCATAGTGGTCTTGAATGGTCTTTCATATGTCTGTGGTATTGGTTGTAATGTCTCCAGTTTCCTTTCTAATTGAGCGTATTTGGATCTTCTCTTTTCTTGGTTAATCTTGCTAATGGTCTGTCAATTTTATTTATCTTTCCAAGAGCCAGCTTCTTGTTTCATTTATCTTTTATATATTTTTTGGTTTCAATTTCATTTAGTTCTGCTCTGATCTTTGTTATTTCTTTTCTTCTGCTGGGTTTGGGTTGAATTTTTTCTAGTTTCTCTGGTTCCTTGAGGTGTGACATTAGGTTGTCAATTTGTGCTCTTTCAGACTTTTTGATGTAGGCATTCAACACTATGAACTTTCTTCTTATTGCTGCTTTTGCTGTATCCCAGAGGTTTTGATAACTTGTGTCACTATTATTCATTTCAAAGAATTTTTAAAATTTCCATCTTGATTTCATTGTTAACCCCCAAATCATTCAAGAGCAATTATTTAATTTCCATGTATTTGTATAGTTTTGAGCGTTCCTTTTGGAGTTGATTTCTAGTTTTATTCCGCTGTGGTCTGAGAAATATACCTGATAGGATCTCAGTTTTCTTAAATTTATTGAGACTTGTTTTGTGTCCTATCATATGATCTATTTTGGAGAATGTTCCATGTGCTGATGAGAAGAATGTATATTCTGCAGTTCTTGGGAAGAATATTCTGCAAATATCCATTAAGTCCATTTGTTCTAGAGTATAATTTAAGTCCATTGTTTCTTTGTTGACTTTCTGTTTTGTTGATCTTTCTAGTTCTGTCAGCAGAGTACTGAAGTACCCCGCTATTATTGTTTTGTTGTCTATCTCATTTCTTAGGTCCAGTAGTAATTGTTTTATAAATCTGGGAGCTCCAGTGTTAGTTGCATGTCAATTTAGGTTTGTAATATCTTCTTGTTGGATTGAGTTTTAAAATTATTATATAGTGACCTTCTTTGTCTTTTTTAACTGTTTTTGCTTTAAAGTCTATTTTGTCTGATTTAAGAATAGCTACTCCTGCTTGCTTTTGGTTCCCATTTGCATGGGGATATCTTTTTGTGCTTTTTTACCTTGAGTTTATTTAAATCCTTATGTGTTAGGTGAGTCTGTTGAAGCCAGCAGATAATTTGATTTGTTGATTTTTTTTATCCATTCTTCCATTCTATATCTTTCAAGTGGAGCATTTAGGTCATTTATGTTCAACATTAATATTGAGATGTGAGATACTGACCTATTCCTCATGTTACTTGTTACCTACTTTGTGTGCGTGTGTGTGTGTGTGTGTGTGTGTCTGTTGTTGTTTTATAGGCTTTGTGAGTTTTATGCTTTCAGTAGGTTTTATTTTGGTGCATATTAAGCTTGTGTTTCAAGATTTAGAACTCCTTTTAGCATTTCTTGTAGTCCTGGTTTGCTAGCGGCAAATTTCCTCAGCATTTGTTTGTCTGAAAAAGACTTTATTTCTTCTTCATTTCTGAAACAGTTTTGCTGGATACAAAATTCTTGGCTGACAGTTGTCCTGCTTAAGGTGCCTAAAGACAGGACCCTAAACCATTCTAGCTTGTAAAGTTTCTGCTGAGTATTCTGTTTTAAAAATGACTATGACTTTCTGTGGAGGCTTTCTTCTCCTTTCCCTTTAAGGTCAGAAATTAAAAAAACTGAGGCAAACAAGCAGTACCTCTGTAGTCTCAAAATAATGAAAATGAAAAAAAAGTTTCTTTAGCAATTAAGTAAGTAATCATATCAATTAACTCCTCCTTTTCTGATAAAAAGTCTATACCATGAAAGAAGTTTCTCTACTATAGCTCTACAGGGTTAGGATTTTAGCAAGTATGCTAAGATTCTGGACTATGAAGAGCCAGCAAAATTTTTCTGTAAATAATCACACAATAAGTATTTCCAGCTTTGTGGGCCATGAATTTGCTCCTTCCTGCACCCAGCTTTATTTGTGTATAATTGACAAATAAAAATTGTATGTATTTATGATATACAGCGTGATGCTTTGATATACATATACATTGTCAAATGATTATGACAATCAGGCTAATTAACATAGCTTTTGTCTCACATAGTTACCATATTTTTTGGGTGAGAATATTTTAAGATTTACTCTCTTAGGAAATTTCAAGTATACAATACAGCATTGTTAACTATAGTCACAGTGCTGTACATTAGATCATCAAAACTTATTCATCCTGCATAACTGAAATGTATTCCTCTGCATAACTGAGTATCTTTTGACCAACATTCCCCCAAGTCTTCAGTCTCTGGTAACCACCATTCTACTCTCTGCTTCTACGAGTTCAACTTTTTTAGATTCCTCATGTAAGTGAGATAATGCAGTATTTGTTTTTCTGTGCCTGGCTTGTTTTACTTAGCATGATGTCCTCAAGATTAATCCATATTGTCACAAATGACAGGATTTTTTTTAAGGCTGAATAATATTCCACTGATGTACATATACCACATTTTCATTATTTATTCATCCACTGATGGACACTTAGGTTGATAACCTCTCTTCGCTATTGTGAATGATGCTTCAATGAACATGGGAGCACAGACATCACTTTGAGATACTGATTTCATATATTTTGGATATATACCCAGAAATGAGATTGCTGGATCATATGGTAGTTCTATTTTTATTTTTTAAAGGAATCTCCATCCTGTTTTCCATAATGGCTGTACCAATTTATGTTCCCAGCAACAGTGCACAAGGGTTCCCTTTTCTCCACATCTTTGCCGATTCTTATCTTTTGTCATTTTGATAATAACCATTATAACAGGTGTGAGGTGATATCTCGTTGTTTGATTTGCTTTTCTTTGATGATTAATAATGAACATTTTTTCATATACCTGTTGGTCGTTTGTATGTCTTCTTTTGAGAAATGTCTATTGAATTTCTTTGCCTATTTTTAATTGAGTTATTTGTTTCATTCCCATTGAGTTTGAGTTTCTTGTATATTTTGAATATGAATCCCTTATCAGATGCATGGTTTATAAATATTTTCTCCCATTTTGTAAGTTGTTTTATCACTGTTGTTTCCTTTCTTGAGCATAAGCTATTTAGTTTGATATAATCCCACGTATTTATTTTTGCTTTTGTTGCCTGTGCTTTTGATGTCATAATAAAAAAAAATCATTGTCCAGACTGTTTTACAGTATCAGGTCTTACATTTAAGACTTTATTCCATTTTAATTTTTTTTTTAAATATATAGGGTAAGATAAGCGTCCAATTTCATTCTCCTGCCTATGTATGTTCAGTTTTCCCAACACCATTTATTGAAGACATGGTTCTTTCCTCATTATGTGTTCTTGTCACCTTTGTCAAAGATCAATTGACCAAAATGCATGGATTTATTTCTGGGATCTCTTATTCTATTGATTTGTATGTCTGTTTTTATGCCAGTATGGTGCTATTTTGGTTACTATAGCTTTGTAGCATGTTGTGAAATCAGATAGTATGATATATCCAGATTTGTTTTTTATTCTCAAGATTGCTTTGGTTATTCAGGGTCTTTTGCAGTTGTGTATGAATTTTATAATTGTTTTTTTCTGTTTATGTGAAAAATGATATTTGGAATTTTGATAGAGATTACATTGAATCTGTAGATTATTTTGGGTAGTATGGACTTGTTAACAACATTCTTTGAATCCATGAACACAGAATATTTTTTCATTTATTTGTGACTTCAGTTTTTTTCATCAATGTTTCATAGATTTCAATGTGCAGAAGTTTTACCTCCTTGGTTAAATTTGTTCCTAAGTATTTTATTTTTTGATACAATTGTAAATGGGATTGTTTTCTTAATTTCCTTTTTGGATAGTTCATTGTGTGTATAGAAACACAACTGATTTTTGTATGCTGATTTTGTATTTTGTAACTTTACTGAATTTGCTTATTATAGTAGTTTTTTGATGGAGTCTTTAGGGTTTTCTATATATAAGAGTATGTTCTCGGCACATAGATAATTTTACTTTTTCATTTCTGATTTGGATGCCTCATATTTCTTTTTATGGCCCACTTGCTCTGGCTAAGTCTTCTGGTACAATATTGAGTAGAACTGGCAAGAGTGGGCTTCCTTGTTTTGTTCCTGATCTTTGAGGAAAAGCTTTCAACTTTTTAACATTGAGTATGTTAGTCTATAAGCTTATCATATATGGTCTTTGTTGTGTTGAGATACATTTCTTCTGTATTTAATTTGTAGAGAGCTTTTTAAAAATCATAAATGAATGTTGAATTACATGGAATGCTTTTTCTGTACTGTTAAGATAACCATATAATTTTTATCTTACATTCTGTTAATTTGATGTATCAAACTGTACATATTGAACCAGCTTTGTACCCCAGGGATAAATCCCACTTGATCATAGCATATAATTCTTTTAATATGCTGTTGAATTAGATTTGCTAGTATTTTATTTAGGATTTTTTTCATCTTTGTTTACCAGGGATGTTGGCCTGTGATTTTCTTTTCTTGTAGTGTCCTTGTTTGCCTTTGATATCAGGGTAATGCTGGCCTTATAAAATTAGTTTGGAAGTGTTCCCTATTGTTCAATTTTTTTTGGAAGCCTTTGAGAAAGATTGACATTTATTCTACTTTAAATGTTCGTTAGAGTTTGCCAGCATAGCCATCAGGTCCAGGACTTTTTCTTTGTTAGGAGGTTTTGATTACTGATTTCATCTCCTTACTCTTTATTGGTCTCTTCATAGTTTTAATTTTTTCATGATTCAGTCTTGTAGGATGTACGTTTCTGGGAATTTATCCATTTATTTTAGGTTATCCAATTTGGGTATAATTGTTTATAGTAGTCTCTTATAATCCTTTGTATTTCTTTGTTATTAGTGGTAATGTCTCCTCTTATATTTTTAATTTCACTTATCTGAGAGTCATCTCTCATTTTCGCATAGTATAACTAAAGATTTGTCAATGTTATCTTTCAAAAAAATCAAATCTTAGTTTTGCTTGGGTCCGTGGGGGCAGGCCTGGACTCTTATTTGCTGGAGCCTAAGGCTATGGTGGCTGGCCTGGCACTGGGGAAAGCTCAAAGCCTTGTTCCATTGGGATTGGCCCAGAGCCTGACTCTGCAGGGGGCAGGCTGGAGCTGGGGTGGGCCTGGAGTCTGGATTTATAGGGGTATTCCTAGAGCCTGTGGTATGGACCAGATGTTTTTTGTCTCAACTACTCAACTCTGCTATTGCAGTGCAACAGGAGCCTTAGACAATATGGGAACAAATAAGTATGGCTGTGTTCCCATAAACCTTTATGTGCATAAACAAGTGGCAGGCTGGATTTGACCCATGGGTTATAGTTTGACCATCCCCATAGTATACTTAATAAAAATTTAAACACATGGCAGTTAATAGTTATTTCCATTTGATTTGCTAATTTCAAAAGATGTTTCATACACATTCCATGTTATATTTACAGATACTCTGATTATGTCATGCATATAATGATGAAATGTTGCAAAGTGTGTTTGAAGGAATAAGTGGAGAAACAAGTTTCATATATGGAACAGATACAATGTTCCACATATGGAAGTACCTACATCCATTAAGTGGATACTTAATGAGGAAGAAAGTCCCTTTAAGTTCTTATTTTTATCACTCAGCTAAAATAACAACTTCTCAATGACGCAGACTCTTGAGACATTTGACTTATACCACGAGCAACCTTTTATCTTTCTCCAAACCCAGTAAGTTTGGACTCATGATTGTTTTCACTTTTCTAGAGAACATTATTGGTCAAACTACAAGTTGGTTGGAAAAATACCAGATATTAACTTTTCAATTAATATCTGACAAGATAACAATTTCTTATATTTATGTAGAATTTTTCAAGTTTACAAAGTTATTTCATATAGATGATTTTATTTTATCCTCAAATACCCAGCAAAGGGAACAAAAAATGAAAAATAACAAGACATTGCATTTTTATTTCCCCCCTTACCTCAAGGAGTTATAGATTTGGATAAAATAAATAAAAAAAGAATAAAAAAGCCCACTCAATATTGTTTTTTATCTGCTCAGGAGAATTTATAGTAATACTGATGCCTTCTAGATCAAAAGCAAAAGAACAAGGTCCACTTAGGGCAGAACCAAGTCACTGACCTGTCACTCTCGCATGTCATTCTAATCTAAGTAGGATTCAACTTCTGACCTGTGAGAAAGAGGTCTCAAAGTTTTTGATGAAAGTTATTTTCAGTAGCATCCAATTTAGGAGCTGCTGAAATAAATCCAAACTAACAATTGGAAAAAAACCCATATGAGAACCCACCAATAAAAAGGTAAAGAAAATAAAGGGATGGAAGGGTTTCTAAATTGGTTAGTCATGGAAAATCAAGACTGATAGCTCTTTTCAGATCTATAATAGTTATGAAACAACATTTTAAGGATAAACCTTGTGTTACTTTTCCTTTCAGTCATTTAAAATCACACACACACACACACACACACTTACTGAATACTTGGAATACATGAATAAATACAAATGAATAATTGGAAACATGATTGAATAGGTCAAAAATAAAATCTAGTATGCAATAATTTGCTCCTGCAGAGAAAGGTGTAAAAATTCATGTAATGAAAAACCTGCATGAATCAGGAAGGCTATGACTTATTTTGATGCCAGTTTCTGACTCTGCAGAAGTGGCCAGATTAGAAAGTGATGCTGCAATCACAGAACTCAACCATTCGGATCCATGAGCCAGTGAGTAGAAATCTAGAACAGAAATCTCAAGGCTAAGAATCACCTTAAGAATTGGAAGAGCTCTAAAAGTCCCCTTGATTTATCAAATGTCAGAAAAATAATAGTGTAATTTTTTTATTTTCTTCAAAACAACATAAATTAAATGGTGCAAATTACTGGCTTTTGTTAATAACAAAGAAAAGCATGTCTGTTGATGGCAACCATACAAAAGAGGTAAAAATAATGAACCCCAGTGTGAAATTAACAGTAAGGAAAGTGAAGGTTGAGGGCTGAAAAATTACTGATGGTGTTCTGATACAGACCCAGGGAAAGTTAGGAAAGAAGTCTCAAATAATGAAGTGGGGTACCACCTGATGGGAAACCTATAGCAAGTGGGAATAAGAGGCTAATAGGAGAGGACAAGTAGTGCCAAAGTAACGGATTCATATATTATTGAATGCACTAGTAGAAGAAAACAGAATGGGTGTGGGCCTAGCAAGTGGGAACAGATGAAAGAAGAAAAAATGAAAAGCAAATAAATGGAAGGATTGAGAAAACCAAAATTAAATATGTTAGATATATTCAATGAATTGTTTTTTATGGAAAACAAATATTTTGCAAAAGCTTACTGTAAAAATATTCTATTTTATCATATTTTCCTTGCTGTTGTGAAACCATGTATATAGATTTAGTACTATTGCTAATAAGAACAACTAAGGTTTATTGAGCACTTACCATGTGGCAGATAAATTCATTTGTATTAATTTGTATTGTAATCACATGGGCAGGTATGTTATTTCCTTATTTTATAAATAAAGAAACTGGGATGCAGGAGGTAAAATAACTTCTTCAAGGCTGTTTTTAAACCAGGAGTCCTGGCTTCAGAGACTCCATACTATTAACTTACACTTTAATTTGGCTCTTTGTTGGTTTTTTTGTTTTTTGTTTTTTTGTTTTGTTTTGTTTTGTTTGTTTTTAGGAAGTACAGAATTGTTGTTTCAACTTTTGTTTAAAATGTCAGGGTGAACAGGCATTTACTTCCTGTTTCCCTGAAATCCCTGTTAAATAAGAATAGAGAGATACAAAATAAGATAAGACCACAAAGACAAACAGAATAGTGGAGAAGATACAAGAAAATGTTGGCAGCTGGAAAGCAGGATGATTGGTAACTAACTTAATCTATGTTAATTAGCCTGATTTAATCATTCCACAACGTGTACGTATGTAAGAACACCACAATGTACCCCTTAAATATATACATTATTATTTGTCAATTAAAAATATATCTTAAAGCAAAGAAAGAGAGTGCAAGAGTACTGAATCCTCATTTGGCAAAGGGGGAAGGTGATAAACACATTTACACCTCTGGACCCCCAAAAATCAGGATTAGTGACACCTCTGAAAGTGAAGGGTGAAGGAAGGGTTGAAAAACAGAAGGACAGGATCTAATTCTGTTTGAGAAGCAGTTAGATCCCCCATGCCCATCTTCTATTTTGATAGAATTCTGGAGTTTTATTCTTAGAAGTAAAGAAGAAGACCCCCATTTTTCTCATCAGGGGGTTTGGTTAAATTTCTTAGTCTACCGTTACCTAGAAGAGAAACTTATAGTCTATTAGTAACAGAACAACCAGACAGATCTTGAGAAAATGACTTCCTGCATAACCAGAAGTAAGAGCCAAAGTTTTTAGAATAACCTATATTACATGATCTGTCCCCTATCCTTTCCCGCCCACCTTCACTCCCCATCCTAACCCCCGCCCTGGCTCCAGAATTTCCTCTTTGATATTATTACCTGTTATGTCCCTCACTCATTCCACTCTAGTCACACGAGACTTCTTGTTCTTCCTCAAACATGGAGACCATTCCCTCCTTGTGTCATTTACTTGGTCTCTTTTCTCTACCTGGATATGTTTGCTTCCTTCAGATATCTGTAAGGCTCATTTCCTCACTTCCATAATATGTTTAATCAAATTTCATCTTTTCAGGAAGACTTTCCCTGACCAATAGATCTAAAAATGCAACTTTTCCCAACTGTCGTTTTCAGGCCTCTGAGCCCAAGCTAAGCCATCATATCCCCTTTGACCTGCAGGAATACATCCAGATGGCCTGAAGCAAGTGAAGAATCACAAAAGAAGTGAAAATGGCCGGTTCCTGCCATAACTGATGACGTTACCTTGTGAAATTCCTTCTCCTGGCTCAGAAGCTCCCCAACTGAGCACCTTGTGACCCCCACCCCTGCCCACCAGGGAACAACCCCCTTTGACTGTAATTTTCCACTGCCTACCCAAATCCTATAAAATGGCCCCACCCCTATCTCCCTTCCCGGACTCTCTTTTCGGACTCACCCCGCCTGCACCCAGGTGATTAAAAAGTTTTATTCCTCACACAAAGCCTGTTTGGTGGTCTCTTCACATGGATGCACATGACATCCGTATCCTTTCTTATTTATTCTTTAGTTTAGCATCCTATTTAACCTCCCTGTACCTTAGATTCTTTACATGTAAAAAAGGAAAATAACAAAATCTACTTCATGTATCTTGTTTATTGTTTGTCTAGCATCCTATACATTTTGCTTTACTTATCCTTTTGCTTGTTTACCCAGTAGAATGTCAGCTCCGCCAGGACGGGGATTTTTACATTTGCTTTTTTCACTCTTGTATCTTATAGCATTTACAACAGTGCCTGATATATAGGAATTGCTCAACAGTTGTTGATATATAAATGAAAGGATTATAATATAAAGTTGAGAAAATTTCTAGGGAAGCAGGGTGAAAAGATTAAGTGAAAGAAATTAGGAGATTAGGAGATAAGGAGATGAGAAAATTTCAGGTCAAATCAAAGAGGATGATAACTCCTATTATTCAAACAATAGGAGTTTAAGAAAGAGAAAATGGAAAACAAGGGAGGATATACATGAGATAAGTAAAACAAGAAAATGTGCCAGGACATAAGTTTCCAGTTTGAAACAGTTCACTTAGTACCTAGGTCAATGGTTGACATTAGATCCACATCAAGTAACATCATTAGGACATTTCAGAATACCAGAGACAAAGAGAGATCTTTTGAAATATGCAAAGAGAAAAAAATCAAATTACGCATAAAGGATCAGTAATCATAATGTCCTCAGACTTTTCACAGCAATAATGGAAATTAGAAGTCATACCTTCAAACTTCAGGGAGAAAACGAAAATAAGCTTAAAATTCGATGCCATGTCAAGCTGTTAATTAAATGTGAGTCTATAATCAATATATTTTCAGATAGCCTGGGAATTATAATATTTACTTCTCATGCATCATTTTTCAGAAAGTTGGTAGACATGATTTCACAATATAAGAGAATAAACATAGAAAATAGAATAAATGTGACTTGGAAAATGAGATTCAACATGAGAGAGCTGAAGGGAATGTCCAGGAGCATGGGCGTGCAGTATACCTGGAGAGCAACCAGTTCAGACTGGGGCAGGTCAGAAGCTTTTAGAGTGATGTCTCCATGTAAAGGAAACTGATAGATACTTGACGTATTTAAGTGGCACATATTGAGAAGAGTTTTAATCAACTAAGGGAGAGTTTGGAGATAAATTAATGAACAGTATATGGAAAACTAAGAAAAAATGCAACACAATTATTAACTCTGAGGAGAAGTAACCATAATATAGTCTATCATTCAGCTATGAACATCATTTATAAGTTAAAACATTGCAAATATTGATGATTGATATAACCAAAATTATGTTATGGAACTGTTAGTATGATTGCATCTTGAAGGAGGTAGGGGGCAAGTGATCTAAATCCTTGGCTTTCATAGTGGGATATCAATAAACAATGTCTAAAATGAAAAAAAATATATAGAAGTAGCAAAATAAACATTATTTGGGTTTATGGAGTTGTTGAACTAAAAGGAAGAACCTGAGGCAAAAATAATATAAGTAGAGAGTTTATTTGGGCCAAGCTTGAGGATTGCAACCTAGGAGCATAGATTCAAGTTGCCCTGAATATACATTGATTAGCAACAGTTACAAGTGGATTTTTAAAGGCAATAAAAGGGGACAGGGAGTGGATTGATTCAAAGTTGTTTGTCAGGAAATCTCATTGGTTTACAAAAATAACATTGATTGATAATTGACTATACATTGTTAAGGTATAAATTGTGGGTTTTAGGTACATTATTAGGTTAATTTATAGCTGCTTGTGGCAATAACAAGCAGTTTCAAGAGACGACTACATAGCTCAAGAGGGGAGTAGGGCATGATTGCTGTTGCGTTTTAATGTCTCTCTGGGCCTGGTAATTAAAAGGACTTTACATTCTTCAGATAAAAATGTATTTTTCTTTCTTTTCTTAGAGTTAATTTAAGAGAAAGCTACAATTGTTGAGAGTGCTTGTCTCTAAGACTTGTGAAATATAGTGGGAGGAGAGGACTACTGTTTCTTTGTAATATGATTTTAAAAACTATTGGATCCTTTAAATTATGTGATGATGTGTAACCTCAATAAATATAAAAACAGTGTAACTGAAATATAAGGAATATTAGAACAAATATAAAGAAAAATAGAAAATTGTTGTTTGTGTTATTACAGATTGAGCATTCTTAATCTGAAAATTTGAAATCCATAGTGCTCCAAAATCTGAAACTTTTCGAGCACCAACATGACACCACATGTAGGAAATTTCACTTATGAGTGCTTAAAACAAACTTTGTTTCATGC
Organism: Pongo pygmaeus; assembly: GCF_028885625.2. Classification (NCBI taxonomy): domain Eukaryota; kingdom Metazoa; phylum Chordata; class Mammalia; order Primates; family Hominidae; genus Pongo; species Pongo pygmaeus. The sequence continues at coordinate 26,124,839 of NC_072396.2, forward strand.
ACAAAATTATTTAAAATATTTTATAAAATTGCCTTCAGGCTGTATGTATAAGGTGTATATAAAACATAAATGAATCTTATGTTTAGTTTGGGGTTCCATCCCCAATATATCTCATTATGTATATGTAAATATTCCCAAATCTGAAAAATCAGAAATCCAAAACACTTCTTGTTCCAAGCATTTTGGATAAGGAATACTCAACCTGTAATTTGAAAATAAAATATTTTTCTTTGATAGTTCTGCATGCCACAAAACCCTTTCTGACTCCAAACAAGCCCATGTCACTGTCGCCTCAGAGATGTGTGCTTTCAAGCTTAGCACAGAACTTGCTTTCCACTTTTTCTGGATTATTTTCTAGGGATAAGGCAGATAAAAAGCAGAAATTCTAAACTCTTAGGTCTTGGCTCTGGTCCTATCTTCACATGACTCAAGGGCAGTCTTAGACAACTTTTATGAATCTTTAGCTGCCTTTTTCTCCTTTTTAACGATCACGTACTTTAAAACTAATGAACTGTTTTAAAATCAACACTAAAAAATGAAATTGGGAGGCCTAGTGGGTGGCAAATATTTTGAAAAGATTGGGAATGAATGTAGAAATTTAAGTGGCTATGTTTATAGAAACCATTTTCCCATCAATGAATTATATTTTATATGAAGAAATGTATGAGGCCTGTTTTTCAAGTAGCTACGAGCGTACTCATTGCAGAAATAGGTAGGTTCCAATGATCATAATAATTTTAGGCTTTGGACTGAAAGCATAATACAAATATCACTAGTGCCATTGACTATAGAAAAGTGTCATGGTTAGCACTAAATTGTGGCTTGAATTTTTTTCTTTAGATTTTCCAAGATTTATATGAATTTATTTTGTATCTATGTCTTGCTGAATTTAAAATGAAGCTGACACACACTCCTCATTTTAAAATGTGTTATTGAAATATCTATCTCATGCTGGTTTGAGTTACCTTTTCAAGAGCCCCCAGGAAGTTTTGGAAGGTACTATGATTTAGCTATAAGCTAAATTTTACAGAGACATTTTGGAAACATTTCTGACTACATTTATTCTGAATTATTCACCATTTATTTTCTCTAAGCCAATTTCAAGGGTGCCGTGAAACATACACGGTCTTTGTTGCCTACACATTCTTTTGTAATAGGCAGTTTGGGGCTGATGTTGCATGTGCATATTTAACTTCACCTCGATCTGTTAATATAGCTGCAATGATAAATCTGTGATTAGAATAAACTTTCTGTTTGTTAATTTAAGAGGCTAACATGGCATCCTGATTTTAATATTTACACTTCATCTACTTGATGTAGTTTAGAAATCAGAACACCATGAAAGATAGGACACAGAAGGTTAAAACAGAATCTAACCAAAGAAAGCAGAAGAGGTAAATAACGTCGTGCAACAGAAATGAGCTGATTATAGAATGGGAAACTGTGTGTTTCTAAAGTTTCTCAAATTTAAGGCTCCAAATGAAATAATTATTTAGTAGTTTTTTTCCTGGCAGCCCAATGCCCACATATAAATCTACAGAGGTGAAATTTTTCCCTAAGCAAAATTAGCTCTTGGCAGGACATAAAGGAGCATGCAGAAATCTATTGTGTAGGAATGACATTAAGTCAACCTAGAACCAATATCTGGAATTATGATTTTATAGGACTGAAGCAAAAATTCTATTATTTAATGAGATAATTTTTATGCCTCCTTCCTATAAGAGGTGGAAGGAAGATTCATTCAATGAAAGCATTTTTTGAGGAGTTGGAAGAAGAGGATGTAGTAAATGTAGTACAAGTATGATCACTAATTTGAGTAATAATAGGTGACTAAATATGGAGGCAGGTCTGGGTATTGTTTTTCTGGGCCAAGCTACAGAATGACATAAGCCTCAGGCTAGGTCAGAATGTGAGGTGTGAAAGTTTTGTGTGTGTACACACTCATCTGCATGTGCTCATGCACACATGCACACACATGTGCATGTGCATACAAATATGGAGGATAAAGAAGGCAGGGGAGAGCAGACGCACATGAGTAACATTGTTTAACCCACCAAACAAGGCCACTAGGATTTCAATATTTGTGGCCAGGACTTTCAGGCACTGAGATGGGTTATTAAACTTGCTTTTCATACTTTAGTCCTAACTTTTTTCTATCATACTGAGCTTTCTTTTGACCATTTTAATACCTGAAATCAAGATATATAAAGAGGATCTAGGAGAGCTGGGAGAGCAAACAGGAACAAGTTTTCTGAGAAGTGAGTAACAGAGTAGGAGTGGGACCCATAGTGAGAATAACTTGATTCTGGATCACTGGGGTCTTCAAGTGGAAACTCTCATGTGCCTCGTTCCCTGTGGTGGGATTGGTCCCAGAGTCAAGGCATATGTGAACTGATGCAGATGGCTTTTGAGAGGCTCAGTGATGAAGGTGAGATGTAGGGGTCAAGGTGAGGAAAGATAGGGTTCACTGTCATAATCATAACCACATATTACAAGGTCCCCTGGACCTTGTCTTTAAGGTACTAACAATTGGACTTTTTCCATATGTATTAACTTACTATCTGTCTATATATGTGTCTGCATTTTGGCTGAGTTCCCTAAGAGTTTGCTTTTTTAGGGGAAAGTCTACAGTATCTCTCATATCTCAAACACTTATTCTATTTGCTATGCTTTCCTGACAATTGTGGATGTTAGAAAATATTTCAGCCTTGTTTTGTGGGGAAAGAATCATATAAGCATATGTGGAAAATATCACAACATAAAATGTAAAAAAAAAATTAAAATTTCCAGGAGCACATTATTAATTTATTCCCCAAATAATATATATTTCCTGTGTGCTGGAGATAAGTCAGTGACCAAGAAAGGCAAGATTTCTGCACTCCTGGAGGTTACATTCTTAAGCAGTCTCTGGGTATAATGAGGACCAAGGCTATAGATCTGTAGCAATGAGATAATGTTTATATGTAAAAAGAACAACAATAATAGGTTTTTATGTATTAAGTGCCAGCTGATAGAGCTTGAATAATTACAGTGGGAATGGAGAAATTATTTCAGGCAGCAGAGTTGTATGATTAAAGCATGACTACAAGAATGCAATGAGAAATGGACTTGTTTGCCTGAAGTCCAGGAGTTGTATATGGGAGTAGTCAGAGATAAAGAACCATTGAAAACTTGTAAGCAGGGAAGTGACATGATAAAATTGATGATGACATAGTAGACATGAAAATCAAGTTAGGAATTGGGATACTGAAATAGACCAGGGGTGTATTAAAGGTGATGTCAGTGGGAATGCAAAGTTAGTGAAACATATAAGACATTTGAAAGGAAGACTCAGTAGACTTGGGACTAGAGAATATGAAGCCAGAAAAGAAGAGAGGAATCAAGGATCACTCCAGCATTTCAAACCACAGTTTTTCAATAAGGTGACATTTGTACAAATGGAGAATTCCAGATGGGGGATAGTTTGGAAGGATCAAGGATGTGGTATGGTTTAGATATGTGCAGTCATAGAATTTGGGAATAGAAGAGTTTTAATTTTTTTCTAGCTTTATTTTACCTTGAAATTTTCTTATCAGCAGTCAAATATATAGAAAAATTTAAAAACTAGTACAATAAACTCCTGTATACCCAATACATCTAGATTCAACAGTTTTCATTTTGTCATAGTAGTTTTATCTATATGTCTGCCTCCCTGTTTATCCATCTTTTTGACTGAACCATTTAAAAATAACTTGCAGTTGCAATAAAATTTCATTTCTAAACACTTCAGCATTTATGTTCTAAGAACATCAACTTCAGTTTTGAAAGAAGATCAAAGGTGTTTCACTTAGTGGTATGGGTAGGCTATATTAGACGCTTAGGTTGCCTGATGGTCAAATGCTCCTACCATGTAATACCTTCCGTGTTTATATTTGATATTTATTGCTTGGAGTGTTCAGACATATAAACTAGATTCATACAAATAACACTATAAGAGTATAAAAGAGGTCTAGTGACGGTTTATGGATAGAAAGAGATTTAGAGAGCTAAGAAAGAAGATGAATGAGAACAGAACAGTGGAGCAGAGATTGTATTTGCATAGGGGAAATTTAATGGTTGTATCAAGTGGTCCTTAGTGATGTCTGACCATAGCTGATCATATGGCCTTGGAAATTGGGAAGTAGGCCAAGATCATGTTCTGAGATGGACTTTATGGACCACTTCCTTTGTTTCTTATCACATCCACATCTCCCACTGAAAAAAGCAATATTTCAGGTTGATGTATAGACATAGCATGGTTGTGATATTATTTTACTCATAACCTAGTAAACAGATGTATATATATATTATGAGATCATGGTAGATATGGGGTTTAAGGGAACATATGGGGTCTGTGTCAAAGTAGAAGGGATTTCAAGAATTACCCTATGAGGTCTTAATGGGTTACAGTTGTGTTGTTAAAGTGCTTTGCAACTTGAGAGAGCTGTTGAGAGAATAAAGCTTGTCATGAGAGATCATTGCAGATCCTGGTTACTTTATTATTGTTGTGACACTGGGGAACATGGCTGTTAGGGAATGGGCTCCCAGGAACCAATGTATGATGTATATATTTGAAATAGGGGAAAAAAATCCGTAAAATATTCAAAGTTGGAGGACAAACTGTTTAGTTTTAATATTTTTAGTGTATTTATCTTTGGAATTTGTTTTATGTTTTTTTTTTTTTTTTAGAGATGGGTTCTCATTCTATTGCCCGGGCTGGAGTGCAGTGGTGCAATCATAGCTCACTGCATCCTCGAACTCCTAGGCTCAAGCAGTCCTCCTACCTCAGCCTCTTCAGTAGCTGGGACTACATGCATGAGCCACTGCACCTAATTTAAAAATTCTTTATAGAGATGGGGTCTCACTATATTGCCCAGGCTGGTCTCAAAATCCTGTGCTCAGTCTTCCCACTTCAGCCTCCAGTGTAGCTGGGATTACAGGCACGGGCCAGCACACCTGGCTGTGTCTTTTATTCAGTGTTCATTCCGTATAGGCTAGGTGTTTGGGGAATAAAAATGTGAATCACCTTATAAAACCTTACAGTCCAGGACTTGGACTCTGTGCTGGATTGAATAGTGTCCCCCTCAAAATTTCCATGTCCACACTAAGAATATCAGAATGTGACTTTATTTGGAAATAGGGTCCTTATAGATATAACTAGTTAGGTTAAGATTGTCATACTAGACTAGGATGGGCTCTTAGAAGAAGAGAAGATAATACAAAGATTCACAGAGGTGTAGAGAGAATGCCACGTGAAGACACTGGGAGGGATTGGAGTGATGGGTCTATAAGCCAAGAAACACCAAGGATTGCTGGCAACCACTGGAAATTGGGAGAGAAGTATGGAACAGATTCTCCCTCAGAGCCTCCAGAAGAAACAGCCCTGCTAACACCTTGATTTTGAGACTTCTAGGCTCTAGAACTTTGAGAGAATAAATTTCTGTTGTTTTAAGTTACCTAGTTTGTGATGATACATATTTTTAATTTAAAATTTTTTAAAAAATTTGTATAAATTCATGGGGTACATGTGAAATTTTATTACATGTATATAATGCATAGATGATCCATTCAAGGATATTTAGGGTGTCCATCACCTGAGTACAATACATTTTTGTTAACTATAGTCACCCTATTCTGCTATCAAGCATTACATTTATTCCTTCTGACTATATGTTTGTACCCCTTAACCCACTTCTCGTCTTCCCCCTTTCCCTCACATACCTGTCCCAATCCCTGTTATCTATCTTTCCACTCTCTAGCTCCATGAGATGAAATTTTTTAGCTCCCACTTGTGAGAACATGTGATACTTGTCTTTTTGTGTCTAGCTTAAGATAACAACCTCCAGTTCCACCCATGTTGCTCTAAATGACATGATCTCTTTTTTTCTGGTTGAATGGGATTCCATTGTGTATATAGACAACTTTTTTTTTTTTTTAATCCATCCATTGGTGGACACTTAGGTTGATTCTATTATCTTTGCTATTGTGAATAGTGCTGCAATAAACATGAGACTGTAGATTTTTCTTTGATATATTGATTTCTTTTCCTTTGGGTAGATACTCAGTGGGATTGCTGGATCAAATGGTAATTCTATTAGATTTTTGATAAATTTCCATACTGCTTTCCATGGATTTATTTATGTTAATTTTGTATCCTGCCACTTTACTAAATTAATTTGTCAAATCTAAGAGGTTTTTGGTGGAGTTTTTAGGTTTTTATAGGTATAAGATATCATTAGCAAAGAGGGTCAGTTTGACTTCCTGTTTTCCAATTTGGATGTTTTTTATTTTTTTTCTCTTGTCTGTTTGCTCTGGCTGAGACTTCCATTACTATGTGGAATAGGAGTGGTGAAAGAGGGCATCTTTGTCTCATTCCAGTTTTTAGAGGAAAGGCTTTCAACTTTTCCCCATTCAGTATGATGTTAGGTGTGGGTTTGTCATATATGGCCTTTATTATTTTGAGGCTGTTCCTTTTGTACCTAATATGTTGAGAATTGAGAATTTTTATCGTGAAGAGATGTTGAATTTTATCAAATGCTTTTTCTGCATTTATTGAGATGATCATATGTTTTTTTCCTTCATTATTTTTATTTGGTGTATCCTGTTTATTGATTTGTATATCTTGCATCATCTGCATCCCTGTTTTACATCACACATTATCATGGTGTATTTTTGCTGTGCTGATGTGATTTGCTAGTATCTTGCTGAGTAGTTTTGCATCTATGTTCATTAGGGATATTCACCTGTAGTTTGATTTTTTTCTTGTGTTTTTGTCTGGTTTTGGTATCAGAGTGATGCTACCCTTGTAGAATGAGTTGCTAATTCCCTCCTCTTCAATTTTTTATAATAGTTTCAGGAGGACTGGTACCAGTTCTTTGTACATTTGGTAGAATTTGGCTGTGAATCCATAAGGTCCTGGGCTGTTCTTTGTTGGGTGAATTTTATTACTGATTAAATCTTGCTCCACATTATTGCTCCCTTCAGGTTTTCTATTTCTTCCTGATTCAATCTTTGTAGGTTTTATGTGTCCAAGAATTTATCCCTTTCCTTTAGTATCTCCAGTTTGTTAGCATTTGGTCACTCATAATAGTCTCTGATAATCTTTTGTATTTCTGTGGTATGAGTTGTAATGTCTTCTTTTTCATTTATGATTTTATTTGGGTATTCTTTCTTTTTTGTGGTTAATCTAGTTTATCAAATTTGTTTATCAAATTTTGTTTCATCAATTTTGTTGATCTTTTTGAAGAACTGAGTTTTTGTTTTGTTGATCCTTTATAACGTTTTTGTAGTCTCCGTTTCTTTTAGTTGTGCTCTAATCTTTGTTATTTCTTTTCTTCTATTAATTTTTGGTTTGGTTTGTTCTTGCTTTTCTGTTTCCTTGAGGTGCAGTGATAGATTATTAATGTATAATCTTTCTACTTTTTTGGTGTAGTCATTTAGTGCCATAGACTTCCCTCTTGGCACTACTATTGCTGTGACCCATGGGTTTTGGTATGGTATGTTTCCATTTTCATTTATTTCAAGTAATTTTTTGATTTATCATGATTTCTTTGTTGACCCAGTGGTTGTTCAGGAGCATGTTGTTTAGTTTCCACGTATTTGTCTAGTTTCCAAAGTTCTTCCTGCTGTTGATTTCTAGCTTTATCTCATTGTGGTCTGAGAAGCTGCTTGATAGGATTTTGATTTTTAAAACTTTGTTGTGAATTATTTTGTGGCTTAACATATGGTCTATCCTGGAGAATGTTCCATGTGCTGATAAAAGAATGTATATTCCGCAGTTTTTAGATAGAATGCTCTATAAATGAAATGTGGTCCATTTGGTACAAAGTCCAGTTTAAATCTTGTTTCTGTGTTGATTTTATATGTCTAGATGATCAGTATAAATGCTGAGAGTGGGGTGTTAAAGTCCCCCACTATTATTTTATTGCAGTCTATTTCTCTCTTTAGAGCTAGTAATATTTGCTTTATAAATCTGTGTACTCCAGTGTGGGTGCATATATATTTATAATGGTTATATCCTCTTCCTGAATTTATCCCTTCATTATTATATAATGACCTTCTTTGTCTTTTTACTATTTTTGACTTGAAGTCTGTTTTACCTGATAGTAGTGTAGTTACTCCTGCATGTTTTTGGTTTCTGTTTGAATGGAGTATCTTTTTCCATCCCTTTACTTTCAGTTTATATTTGTCTTTACTGATAAGGTGAATTTCTTATAAGCAACATATAGTTGGTCTATGTTTTCTTTTTTAAAAATCCATTCAGCCGTTCTATATCTTCTAAGTCAAGAGTTGAATTCATTTATTTTCAAGATTATTATTGACATTTGAAGCTTTGTTCCTGTCATGTTATGAATTGTTTTCTGGTTGTTTTTTGTATTCTTTATTTCTTTTATTGTTTATAATTTTGCTTTGGTAGATTTCTGTAACAGTACTATTTGTGTCCTTTCTCTTTCTTCTTTGTGTGATTGCTTTACTAGTGAGTTTTATACTTTTCTGTATTTTCATTATGGTAAATACTGTTCTTTTGACTCCAGACTTAGGACTCACTTGATCCTTTCTTGTAGGTCCAGTCTAGTGGTAAGGAGTTCTTTCAGCATTTGCTTCTCTGGGAAACATTTATTTCTCCTTCGTGCATGAAGAATAATTTTGCTAGATATAGTATTCTTGGTTGACAACTGTTTTTTTTTTTTTTTTTTTCTTTTAGCACTTTTAATATGACATTCTCTTCTGGCCTGTAAGATTTCTGCTGAGAAACCTGCAGCTACACTCATGGGGTTTTCTTTATAGGTGACTAGACACTTTTCTTTTGCTGTTTTTAGGATTCATTCTTTTTCTTTGCCTTTAGAAAGTTTGACTATAATGTGCCATGGAGAGGACCTTTTTACATTGTGTCTTCTTGAGGATCACTGAACCTTCCTTGTCTGTAAGTCTAAATCTCTTGCTAGACTTGGGAAGTTTTCATCTATTATTTCATTAAATTGGTTTTCTAATCCTTTCATTTTCTTTTTGCTCTTGGGGATACTGATAATTCAAATATTCAGTTACTTTATATGGTCCCAAATGTCACAAAGGCTTTGCTCATTCTTTTTAAATCTTTTGTTTATTTTTGTCTGACTGAATCATTCCAAAAGACCTACCTTTAAGTTCTGAGAGCCTTTCTTGTGTTTGATCTAGTCTGTTAATGAAGCTTTCAAATATATTTTATACTTCCTTCAAGGAATTCTTCACTTCCAGAATTTCTACTTGCTTCTGTTAGAAAAAATATCTATCCCTTTGTTAAACTTCTCATTCATATCCTCAGTTGTTTTTCTGATTTCTTTCTATTGTTTTTCAGAATTATCTTATGTCTCACTGAGTTTCTTTAAAATCAATATTTTGAATTCTTTATCTGGAATTTGGAAATTTCTTTTTGATTAAGATCTATTGGTCAGAAATTATTGTGTTCCTTTGGAGGTGTCATATTCCTTCCTCTTTTATAGTGTTGATATCTGCACATGTGGTGTAACAGTCACTTACTTCCATTTTTGAATTTACTTTCATCAGGAAGGACATTTTTCTAAAGATATATGCGTGGCATTAGTTGTGTAGGGCTCTTTGGCTTTGATTATGGGTGCATGCAGTTTTGTAATCACTGTATGATTTATTTGGCTGTAAGAAGCATTAGTATTTGTCATTTCTTTGGTGAGTTAAGGTGTGTTTATTAGTGGAGGCTGTGGTGATGTGCTCTGGACTGGGATGCCAGGTGGGCTAGTTTTTAGGACCCAATGGTGGCAGCAGTGTGCTGAGTGTGCCTATCCTTGTGCTCCAGGGTAGTTTATACTGGCATTGATATTAGTGGTTACTAGTGCACGAATTTTTAGGCCTACAGGTGAGCTGCTTGAATGCCACCTGTGGCAGTGGTAGACTGGGTGGGTGGGTGGGTTCTTGGGTCCCTGGACAGCCAGCATGACAAGGGTGATGAAAGTAGCAGTGGCAGGATGATTCTTTGGGTCCTGAGCCATTGGCATCACATTGGTGGCTGTGATGGGCTGGGTGGGAAAGTCTCCAGGCTCACATATGGCACTTGCATATATGTGCCAGCTGAGGTGGTTGTAGGTGAATTTATGCCCAACCTCAGGCCTCCAGGAGGAGTGCTTAGATTCCCAAAGTGGTGGATTGGGTTGGGAAATCCCTAGAAGCCCAGGCTATGTGCTCTGTCTTGGAATGAGGAGTGAAGCCAGGCTTGATGGGCTTGTGCTCAGGTCCGCCAATGGTGAGAACAGGCATCAGCCTTGGTTGGTGGGGGTAGGGTGATCCTTAGGCCCCAGGCAGATTGCTTGGGTGAAGGGCAGTAGCAGCTACATTGAGACTCTGTCACTGGAGTGGGTGGGGCCTGCCTCAGTGGCCATAGCCTGGATCCACAAGTAGATAACTCACATCTCTCTCATGCTGTAGTCGTGGCATAGTTCAACACCCAGTCCTGGCAGTGGTAGCCCATACCTAGCTTGTGCTCCAGCCCTGGCTACAGGAGCCCCCACCCAGCTTTCAACTAAGTCCCACAGGCAATTCATGCCCTGCTAATGTCCCAGTTTCAGTTTTGCAGGCTCTCTCTTCCCAGCACCAGCAGCTGCAGCCCACACTTCACTTGCTTTTTAGCCCTGGCTGTGGGAGTGCTCCCAGCTCAGCAGCAGCAACCGGAGTTGCCTTCACACCTCAGACACTGTGCTTCTGGGCCCCAGGTAGCATGCAGTCTGTTAAAGGCAAAGGTTGAAAATGCACCTTGCTGTAGCTGCTTATGTCTCAGAAAGTGTGTGGGACCCAGCATGATCTTCTTCCTTGAAGCAATTCTGCCCCATGGTCTCCTGGAAGCTTCCTATTTTAGCTTCAGGGATTGAGAAGGTCAAAGGGCTCTCTAGTGGCCAGAACTGCATAATTTCATGGTAGGGATGTGGGCCGCTGAAAGTCTCTCACTTATACTTTCCCCACATTGGGAAACCACTCCCAGCTCTCAGCCAATCCCGGCCAAACAGGCTGCCTCTCTTCATTTTCCTTCCTTGCTTTTGATGTTTCCTGTCACTTTTCTGTTGAATTCCAATGTTCTCTTTTGGATAATATATTCAAAGTGTGCTTGTCTATGCACTATTTTGGTTCTTCTAAGGGGATAAAGTGGGCATGAAATGCTTCTAGTCAGCCATCTGGAGGCCTGGATCAACGGCAAGATGGTCTGGGTGGCCCTTTTCTCTGGGGAGGCTCTTGGGGACAGGCTTGTGCTATGAAGATGCTGGGACTTCCTGTAATGCCTACAAGATCCAGGGAGTTCAGATCCACACAGGTCAGCATTACTGAAGGAGCTGATGGAGGAATTCTGAGCAGGGAAGATACCTTAGGTCTCCTCTTGCCTCCTTGCACAACAGTGCCTGGATCTGTGAATCTGCCAACAGGCTCAGTACTGCTTGGGCTGATGTGCATAATCTGGTTGTTGGAAAAGTATGATGTAATCATTGATTATTCTGCACCTATATGATGCCAAACCAAAAGAAATCATATTTTAATGGCTTATTTTCTTCGAAGAACCAAGATGCTTTTTCATAGTTCTTAGAATCTGGGTCAAACGATAAACTAATCAAATCAGTAGAATCAATAAATGGATGACTTTGAAGTCTACCTTTTTTCATACATGTCTTTATCCAGTGATAAAATTAATTTCCCATTTGATAGGAGAGTAACAGTTTTATTTTCATCAACTTTTGTATCATATGTTAGTGGGCAGCACAAACTCTGTAATTGTGACAGTACATCTCCGTGAAATGTTAGCAACATTATTTGTGGACAAAGTTGGATTTCTCTCTGGCCAGCACATGGCTAGGACCCTCTCACAACCCACACCGGGTTACTGTGGGTAAGCTGGCTCTCCTTAACTTAAACTCTGCAGCCAGTTTGTGGTTATTAATTGTGGTAGTCCTAGGAAATATAGATTCCAAGTCAAAAGATTAATTACATTCAGTTGTTGTTGTTGTTGTCGTACTTGTTAATTTTGGATGAAACTAGTCTGCAAGAGAATGTGAAATACTATACTAAAAAGTCCATGTCTAAAGCTAAAGGAAATAGTATCCCTGGGTAGGTATTGATGCTGAAAATTATACATATCAAAATCAATTTCCCATTTAATTCAGATATCAGGAAGTTATTGAACAAAAATATAACATAGGCTTTTTTTTTTTTTTTTAAAGAAGCGCTGCTAATTGAAAAAGAAGCAAAGCCTACTTAAGCAGGGCCACATTCTTTTTTTTTGGTCCAAGAATCCTTCTCATTTATTATTGTAACTTTCTGTATTGTGTATTGGATGTTTTTTAGTGAGAATTCTCTACCATCTCATTGGTTTTTAAAAACTTTTCCTTCAAGACCAAAGTCAGAGTCTATATATTCTTATGAAGACAACATAGACACCGTATTTGGACTATTATAAAATGAGCTTCATGTTGATTTTTCCAACATGGTAGAAGTAATCATGTGAGAGGATAACCATTTGAGAATTTAGTGAAAAAACTATCATTTATATAGAAATAAGTAGTAGTTGCTTGGTCTAGTAATCTCAGTTTTCTTCATCTGTATAATGAAAGCCATATTATTGTCACATTATGAGCTGCTTGTTCACTGTAAATTATGAGTTTCTTGTTCACTATAAATTCAAAGCAGAATTGGTGTACTTAATAGAGTTGTTAATGGTATAGCTCTTAATTTTCTACTTCACCTATATCACTCTCCAATTTTACATTTTTAACCTCTTGCTGAGAGAATTCTAGCTCTTAAAAGTTTGTGGTTCTGACTTTTGAATGATATTCTTAGTACCATCACCATCACAACTCACCTTGGATAAGCCTCTACTCTCTGGCATCTTGTTTCTGCTCAACACTGCAGCAGTCACAGTACGATGTACTTTTGGCTCAAGTCACTAGACTCCAGGTTGATGATATAATCAAAGATGCAGGTGTGTACTGGCCTTAGTTCATAAATCCTGACTGGGCCTTCAACTATAACCTGCCTGTATGTTTTGTCCCTTTGTTAGAGGGGGCTAATATTATTTGGTTTTGTGCCAGCCGTGATGCAGAAATTGATCTGGCTTCCACAATAAGGCCAATTATGTTAATATCATGGAGATTTGCTGGTCATGAAGTAGGGTCACATTGCACAAGCATTTACTTTGAAAAACAATTATTGCCATTACTCTTGTCCCTTCTCTCAGAATTTTCCAGCCTCTATTGCCAACTGAGGTTTCTTTCTTTCTGCTCTTCCCTATATAATGCCCAGTCTATCTGGCTCCTTTACTTCTGTTTAGATGTACCCTTTGCCCCTATTGTGCTTCTTTTTCCTGTTGACTCTTAATTATGCCATCTCTCCTTTTTCATGAAGAACAATTCAACCCGAGCTTTTACTGCCAAATATGCATGGTCAACCAGCAAGCAAAGAGCCTCCCAGATAAAGATGTACTGCTCTTAAAGATTACTTATGACTTATGTTTTCTTTTAAAGTTACTACACTTCATACTCTTTGACCACTTTTAAAAACAACCACAATCACAACCAACTCACTGAAAAATACCACGATGTATTATATTATCTGCTATGCAAAATTTATGTTCTACTTTGGCAATATGCAGTGTGAGTTTTAAAATCTGGAGTGTCCTGGCACTTGAATTTGAAGTAACCATCATTTTATACTGCCAATCCACTAAAGAAGGAGAATAAATTTAGGAGGATGTGACCCAAAGATAGTCAAAATCATTCATCTTTCTGAATTATCATGCTAATTACTCTGTCATTGGTCTTTGGTAATCTAATACATAGAAAATTTTAGATCACTAACTTCTCTTTCAACAATATGATGTCCTGATTTTTAATGGCTTTTGTAAGAACTTGGATGTTGAATAGCAAATAGTAGTGATTCTTTATGCAGCAAGACAGTATTTTTCTTTGAGAAAGATGGCCAGTAATAGTCATTTTCTGCAGTTATATGTGCCCTAAAATCAAAGATTAATGCTATTTATTGCCTTTTCCTGAGGTATTGATTCTGGTTATATCTTTGCTTTGTGAATTGAGAAATAATATATATATAATTATATATATTATATCTTTGAATTGCTATAGTTTTCATAAAAGGTCAGATTTTGATCAAAGTTATTATATTAGTTTTATAGGCAAATTGGACCACCCCTCACCAATACGTAGTGTCTCGTATTTCTGTACACTTTGCTAGTTTCTCCACTTGCTATAGCCATGTGGCTTCACTCCAGAGTTTTCTACATTATGTTCTAGAAGTGTCTCGTTTGCTAGCTCTGGGGGATATAGACTTAGCCAGTTAACTTTAAAGGAGTTATAAAGGAAAGCAATAATTATTCTTTTTTCTCATGGGCTTGTTGGGCTGAATGGACTTTGAATTGCTATAGTTTTCATAAAAAGGTCAGATTGTGATCAAAGATTTAAAGCAGGGAATCTTAGCCATTTGATGCTGTTAGATTGCTGCATTATCTCTGTAACTGGCTTCGGTTTTTTTTGTTTTTTTGTTTTGTTTTTACAACAATAGCCATTCCAGATATTCAGTCCTTGAAGACAATTGGGAACAAGTACAGTTTGGACAATTTTGATTTTTTGTGGTTGTGCCAGTTTGCTGTGATGTCCTGCCAGGCATCCCGAATGCTCTAAATGACTCATTTTCCTAATCTGAGGTTAAACCCTGTTACCAAAATGCCAGTGTATGGAGACTATTCATTCAAGTTACCATGTAACCATTGTAAGTTGCCTGTAAAGTTTATTTTGGGTGGGTTTAAACATAATTTTTGCTTTATTCAGTTTGAGTGAGCATATACCTCTTGTGTTGAGGAAAAAAACTACCTAACATTTATTGAGCACAAATTGCCCCTGACCCTGTTCTGTACGCTGGAGGATTATGGGATTCCACTGGGTCACATTCACTCAATAATTAGAAATGATATTCAGGAAAACAATATTCTAACCACGCGGGTGAAAAATGAATGGAAGGGAAATTACCTCATATGAGCATGCAGATGATCCAATAAGCCTGTAAAACCAATGAGGTGGAACTACCTCAACTGTGACAATGAATCAAATGGACAACACACACCTCCCTGCAGTATTACAATCCCACTCTGACATATTAACAAGCATAGTCACACCTGCTCTGGTCTTCTCTGTGCTACCTAACCCACAATTCCTGGATGCCTTCAAAGACGGACATGCTATTCAGATATCCTTTGATATTCCAGCTTTTTGTAAAGGAAAGGGCACAGGCTTCAGAAGAGAAAAGTCTGCGTTTTTCATCCCAGCTCTATGGCTAGCTAGCTAGCTGTATTATTCTAGTTATGAGACCTCTCTGGACTTTAGTTTCCTCACCAGTAAAATATGGATAATAATACCTATTTTGTAGGGTTGCTGATGTAAAATTATAGGAGGTAACATCCATGAAATAAACAACACTGTACTTAGGACACAACAACTAAACCAAATGTTTAGTTTTTTTCCTTCTTCACTTTTTCCTTTCCATACACCCTAAACTTTTACATTAGGTCATTGAGATAACATCTCATGTATTTCCTTTTGGATTGGTCCACTCTTTGGCTTCAGTTGCCGAGGTGTATAAACTCTGCCCATGCTTTGTGCCCTTCAGGATGTCTTTGGTGGGCTGAAACTAGCCCTGTTTAACCTGCTCCTGGTATGCTGTACACTGCACATATCAGTTGCCGCTCCACATGTGCCCCTTGTTTTGGCTCCTGTGTTATACCTTCTTATAATCCCAGAGCATGCTTCAGACAGGCTTAATAATAATGTTAACAAACTTCATACATTACCACATCTTTTCATTTCTCAGATGACTGGGGAAAGGAAAAGCTATAGAGTCTACTTTAGAGGTATGGAATGTGCTTGTGACTGCAATGGCTGGACTGCAGAGGGGCACAAGGCCTATTTACATAAATAAGACTTGGAACAAATGGAGGAGAAACTTTGGGAGCATCAACATTTACATATTTTGATAATTGAAGATTATGGGGAGCGTATGGCATTGAAAATAGCACAGGAGTTATGGATCATATGTGGGGGTACAGGCATGTGGGGCAATACAGCACAATAAAGCAAGGTGAATGGCCTTCCAGCACAATAAAGCAAGGTGAATGGCCTTCCTAATCACCAGCTGTGTAAATTTGGGGGGAATTGATAACCTTCAACCTCCATACTTTTTAATATGTTAAAAAGAGAGAATGGCAGTGATTCTCGTCTCCAGTATGTTAAATGAATTAATGGTTATACAATGATTAGCATAGTGCTGCAACTTAGTGAATATTCAGTGAAGATGCGGTGTTACTGTTATCCAAGGTATTTAAAAGCAGTAAGTGGAGTCATGGAGAGAAGCTGGGAGAACCAGAGCTTCTGATTAGATTCAATTGACTTGGTCATTTTTTTGTTGTTGTTTTCAAAATGGACCAAAATCTGTTAGCATCATTTGTAGATTGTAAATACTGGTTTACAATTAGTATCTAATCTGATAATTTTCTTTTTTTTAATCAACCACATTATTTTCAATGATTTGATGGTGTTATATTACATAGGAGAAATATGCCACATTCAGCTGATGCACTCAGCATTGAAACAGTTTATTAAAAATGTTGTGTTTAAACTTATTAAAATTAGAATAAACTAAATGCATATTCCTTACATTTGCTAGGGAAATGGGTTTTGAATAAAACATAGCTAACTGTGGCCAACTATATCTTTTTAGTTTGTGACTCAGGACCTAACGTTAAGTATACAACAATTTCTAGCCGATTGCTTTGAAGGCTTACTATGTAATGACATTGCTTAGGTGTGTGAACTTCATGTTGCTTGTTTTTAGATTTCTAAATATCATTGTTTTGTGTTAGAAGTTCTTGTGTCAACATCACAGTTACCCAGTTTCATTCCAGGCCAGACTAACCAATGCTGTATTAAAAGGAAAGGGTTCTATAAACTTGCTAATAATTGTTTACTTGTATCATTAGAATTGGCTTGAATACAATAATGCTAGACTTTCTTAACCCTGCTCAGAAAACTCAGTGCAGCATTAACGTCTCAAAGCCTATTATTTCCTCAATATTGTAAAATATTTCCATGAATCTTAGGGAACCCAGACAGGTCAGCAAAAGTCCAAGTTCCTGGGGCTATGGTGATCCCCTAAGAGTGGTGGACATTAAGATATTCCAAAGATGAGTGCTTATGATGAGAGGTTGGAACTTCTCGTGCTTGATGTTGAAGCAAATTTATCACCAGCTTCTCCAACTTTCAAGAAAAATCCTCATGTTTTTCAGACAGCCTAAAACGTTGGGCAATTTCTTACTTTTTTTTTTTTCTTTCTCTCTTTCTCTCCCTCTTTCTCCTTCTCTCTCTGTCTCTCTTTCTCTTTTCCTCACCTCACCTCTGTAAAAACTTAGGCAAGAATCTTTCTGTGCTGGCTTTTACTTTATGAAGTAAAATTATTTTTCATTAAAATCATTAAAAAACAGTCATTAAATAAGTTGTGACTCCCTCACAACTTTATTTTTAAAGTATCTTTGGTTTGGTTTCTTGGTATCCACAGGACCCTGAATGAAACTTTTGGCAGCTGAATATATCTTTAAGCATTCCGCTTTAGTCTGGCTGCTTCCCAAATTCTCTCATTTTCTTATCCTAAGAATCCATTTTTGTGGGAAAAAGGGCCTTCAGAGGATCTTCAGAGTAAGAACTTAAGAGTGATAAATCACAGAAGAAACAGTAACACTATTTTAGCTCTAGTGAAACCTTCTGTTCACTTATAAGCCAAGAAGATAAAGAGGAGTGAATTTCAAAAATAAGATTATCTCCCGAAATGGCCTGACAACCTCTGTTGGTAAATCTCTGCAATAGAAAACTAAGCATTGACTAAAGAAAACAGGATTGTCCTCCAGCTTTGTTCTTTTGGCATATATACACCATGGAATACTATGCAGCCATAAAAAATGATGAGTTCATGTCCTTTGTAGGGACATGGATGAAACTGGAAGTCATCATTCTCAGTAAACTATCGCAAGAACAAAAAAACGAAACACCGCATATTTTCACTCATAGGTGGGAATTGAACAATGAGAACACATGGACACAGGAAGGGGAACATCACACTTCGGGGACTGTTGTGGGGTGGGGGGAGGGGGGAGGGATAGCATTGGGAGATATACCTAATGCTAGATGACGAGTTAGTGGGTGCAGCACACCAGCATGGCACATGTATACATATGTAACTAACCTGCACATTGTGCACATGTACCATAAAACCTAAAGTATAATAATAATAAAAATAAATAAATAAATAAATAAATAAATAAATAAACAGGATTGTTTGTGATGCCAGAGAAGAACAAAATTTATGGCAAGCTTTCAGGCACCAGGCCTAATAAGGAGAGATACTGCATCCAGGTTAAGTGAAAATAGCTGTCACCTGGATGCACCAGTGGAGTTGCTTTCAGTACTTAAATGTGTCAACACTTGCTCTCTATCTTGGCGATTCCAAGGTGGTTCCAGCTGCAAAGTCTTTTATAATTAATTGCATGAGTATTGCTATTCACTTGGGAGGCAGGTGATTACTTGCCTAGGTGTTACTCTAAGACATTACAATATCAATAGAACTACTGATTTTAATTAAAACTTCAAAATGTGTGCTTGTTGAAGTATTCATTATTGCACCCTTGATTATGTGTGAGAATTTAGTCTTCTATGCTTATTTTTTCATATAATACTAAGACCAATTAACAGGCAGAATTTTTTTAATAAGACAATGAAATTGTGTGTGTGTGTGTGTGTGTGTCGGTCTGTCTGAATTTTTTATGTTATTCTGATTGGGCTTTTCATTTGAACTCTAAAAAATGCTTGTACATTATCAAAGCTAGTAGACAAAAATAACATGAGACAAATGGCAGAGGAGAGGTAAAAGGGCAGAATGAATTTTTTTCCCGTCACTAGTTAATTACATTCTGATCTTGATTTAGTGGTGAAAAATGTAGTAATTCTGGTCTCTCTGTAAAACATATCAATCTTTATTGTAAAGCCACACCTAGATTTACTTAATTAAGATATTCAGAGGAAATGGAGAGGGAAAGGATGGTAGCATTGCAAAATAATAGAGGGAAAACCGTGTGGAAAAGGTTAGCTCTTGAAGGGGCTTTTTTGAATGTGGAGGCATTTTAAGGCAGTCTATGGGTTATGGGCTAAATACATCAAGTACAAACTGCAAAGGACTGGAGAGATGATCCAGGCTAGTTTCTTCATTTTACAGACTGTATTTGTAATCATCCTTTCTAATAAGTATTGAGGAATACTGGAAGTAAAGAAACCCTCAGTATGGTACACTATCTTATTAAATGTAGCATTTTTTTTTAATTCAAGTTTTTCAGGTCGTCTTGACAAAATATAGAGAAAGGGGTGTGTGTGTGTGTGTGTGTGTGTGTGTGTGTGTGTGTGTGTGTGTGTGTGTGTGTGTGTGTGTTTATATCATGTCTATAGTTTTTGTGGTCCTGCTTTGCTTTCTGGTGTGGAAAATAAGTTTCCGAAACTTGATGGTGACAAGCCTGTCATTAAATTATTGCTGCTGTTCTTGAAGAATGTTGATTGCACTGTGGTTTTCATCCCCCAAAGCCCTTAATATGGGGTTATATTTTTTATGGTTTTGAGGTTTTTGGTGACTCCATTAGGAACATTTCTTGTGAGGCTGAATCATACTCAGGATATCACTTTCTTACTGGGGAAAGCACAATAAAATTATTGCAATAAAAACAGTACGCTTCAGAAAGAAAAGAACAGTGTGTAGTTTTATTCAAATGGATATTCAGTGCTTAAGCAGCACAAACTGGAACAGGTAGGCTGCAGTGTTGCTGCAGATTTCCTTACAGGAGAAAAAAGCTGGTCTTGATTACTTCAACTCTCTGCTGACTCTGGAGAGTGGTTTCAATTAAAACTTTCCCCCCAGCTTTAGAGACAAATCTTTTTCTTCTTTATTAAAATTGGTTTGGAGATAAAACTTTTGAAACCAGGAGTCATATCATTAAGAGTTTAGATTTAGTGTGTGGAAAGAAAAGATAAAAATCCAGATTTCCTTTGCAGGTTTCAAGTGAAAACAATACTTTAATTATAGCAATATTTGTAGGTAAGATAAGTAAATACCCAGAGCAATGGGACGTGAGTTAGAACATCAGGGTAGGAGCTCTGACTCAGTCTATGATTTGTTTAATGACTTTGGGGCAAATATTATTCATCTTTTGACTTCAATCTCTTAACTAAATTTGTGACCTTCTTTCCTCTTTTTAAGATCTTTTTCTTCCATCTCCTGTGCCAGAATTTCTTTTCACTACGTGACTTATTTTCAGGATGGCACTGGACATTGAGAAGTTTCTTGATCTTTTACTTTGCCCTTAACTTGAACCAAATTTAACTCCCAGTGTTGAAAAATTGCTATTCATCTTGCTGTTTCCCAGTAGATGTTCCTGACACTTTGTCTTTAGACAGATTAGAATTTTCATTTATTTTTGCAAGACTTGAAAAGAAGTGATAATTTGTTCTCCCTTTTAAACTCATTCCAATGTTCAACAAAACCTAGGTTTTTTTTCTTTCTGTTTTTGAGTATTTACGTTTTAAGGCAACAATTATATGCAAAGAGATGTGCAGATCCCAAGTGCATGGTTTGATGAGTTTTGACAAATGCATGCAACTGTGTAATTAACAATCACTTATAGAAATATGGAATATTTCTATCACTCCAAAAAGTTTATTCATGGGTCTTTTCAGTTAATCTTTATCAAAAGTAGCAGCTACTTTTCTGATTTTTTTCACCATAGATTCTTACTATGTGGAATTTCATATAAAATGAGTTATACAGTATGCTCTTTTGAGACCAGCTTCTTTTGCTCAGTATAAGATCTGTGAGATTTCATGCCACCACCTCAATCAGTTTTTTTCCTTTTTATTGCTGAGTAGTATTCTACTGTATGGATATATCATAATTTGTTTATCCATTCTCCTATTGATATTTGGGTTGTTTCCAACTTTTGGCTATTATATATAAAGCTGCTATGAATATTCCTATATAAGCTCTAGTTTTAGTTTCTTTCTTTTTTACTTTTGCTTTTGGTTCATTTTGGTAGGTGGTCTCTAAGGTGACCCCCAAAGATCCCTATCTTCTGGTATTCATCTTCTTGAGTGTCAGTTGGATTGACTGACTCAATTCCAATGAATGGAATACAGTAGAAGTGATGAGATGCCACTGCTGAGATTGGGTGCTGTTTCTCACTCTCTCTCGGCCTTCTAACTTTGAGGAAAGCCAGCTTTCATGTCATGAGGTAACCCTAGGGAGAGGCCTACATGAGTAAACTTGGAAGATAATCTGCTGAGACCTTGCCAAAAGCCACAAAAAGGAGTGCAGAAGTGGATTCTTTCCGAGTTGAGTCTTGAGATGGCTGCAGCTCAGGCTGACACCTTCATTACAATGTAGTAAGAGACTTTGAACTCAAACCACCCAGCTAAACTCCTCTTGGATTCCTGACACCAAGATGTGAGATAATAAATATTGTTTTTGGCCACTAAGTTTTGGGGTGATTTCTTACACAGCAATAGAAGGCTAATACAGTCCACTTAAATGAGCATAGTGTGGTTTTAAATCAGTCCTTTTTTATTTAGTATTCAGTAGAGGATAGTTCACTAGAAGCTTTGTGGTTTTTCAGATCCATAGCTAGTAACAAAATTTAGGGTCATCATCTATAGAGAAAATTTTATGCAGTTTCCTTATGCATTTTTGGAAAGTGGCCAAAGAATGTTTTTGCTATTTTTCTCAAAATGGAGTTTTATTTACTTTTTATTATGAAAAACACAAACTCATAGAAATATTCACTCAATAAAAAAGGAATTAAAAAAGTGAAAACCACACATAAAATTACTACCTCAGTGCAATCATGTTAAAACTGTTGTTCATTTCTCTAGATGTTTCCCATAAAAATGCACATACACAAGAACATGCAAACATTTTCAAAAATGAAGTCATGAGATATGCTCTTTGAAATTTCCTTTTCCTCTTCATAGTAATAGACATATCTACATGATCATTTTAACAAGTTTATATACTCATTTTATATGTCATAATTTATCCTAGTCTCTGCCTTTGGGTTATACTCTCCACTTCTCTGCCATTTTTTGAACAATTATAAATAGTTATTGGTAATCATCCTTTTTATTGAACTTTTATTATAGGTTCAGGGAGCACATGTACAAGTTTGTTACAAAGGTATATTATCTGATGGTGAGGTTTGGAGTATGAATGAATTTGTCTTTCAGGTATTGGGCATAGTACCTGAAAGGTAGTTTTTCAGCCCTTGCCTCCCTTCCTCCCTCCTCCCTGTTGTATTCCTCAGTGTCTGTGGTTCTCATGTTTATGTCCATGTGTATGCATTGTTTAGCTCCCATTGGTAACTGAAAATATGCAATATTTGGTTTTCTGTTTCTGTGTGTATTTGCTTGGGATAATAGACTCTAGCTGCATCCATGTTGCTGCAAAGGATATGATCTTATTCTTCTTTATGGCTGCGTAGTATTCCATGGTTTAGATGTATGACATTTTCTTTATCCAATCCACTGTTGATGGGCACCTAGGTTGATTCCATGTCTTTGCTATTGTGAATAATGCTGCAGTGAACATATGGGTGCATGTGTCCTTAGAACGACTTATTTTCCTTTGGGTATATACCTGGTAATGAAATTGCTAGATCAAATGGTAGTTCAACTCTTAGTTCTTCAGGAAATCTCCAAACTATTCTCCACAGTGACTAGACTAATTTATATTCCCACCAGCAGTGTATAAGTGCTTTTCTCTGCAGCCTTGACAGCATCTGTTTTTAGAAATTTTTTTACACCAGTCAGAATGGCATCTCATTGTGGTTTTGATTTACATTTCTCTGATGATTAGTGATGATGAGCATTTTTTCATATGTTTGTTGGCTGCTTGTATATCGTCTTTTGAGAAGTATCTGTTCATGTATTTGGCCCATTTGTTAATGGGGTTGTTTTTTGCTTGTTAATTTTTTTAAGTTCCTCGTAAATTCTGGATATTAGGTCTTTGTCAGATGCATAGTTTGCAAAGATTTTCTCCCATTCTGTAGGTTGTCTGTTTACTCCCTTGATAATCTCTCTTGCTGTGCAGAAGCTCTTCAGTTTAATTAGGTCCCACTTGTCAATTTTTGTTTTTGTTGGAATTGCTTTTGAATACTTAGTCATAAATTCTTTAACAAGGCTCATATTGAGAAGGTTATTTCCTAGATTTTCATCTAAGATTTTTATACTTTGAGGTCTAACATTTAGGTTATGAATCCACCTTGAGTTATTTTTGTATATGGTGAAAAACAAGGGTCCAGTTTCATTCTTCTGCATATGGATGTCAAAGTCTTTTTGCAGGTCTATAAGAACTTGTTTTATAAATCTGGGCACTACAATGTTGGGTGCGTATATATTTAGGATAGTTAAGTCTTACTGAATTTGTAAACCAAAAATTACATTCTAAGCGCCCCCCTCCCCTGCCTCACCCCGACCCCCAGCTGACTGAACAGACCCTCCTCTTGGCCAACAGGACACATCAAAACCTGAAACGCTAGTTCAGGTCATGACAGAAAGAGGGGGGTCAGACATGCATCATTATTCTCTCCTCCCTTTGAAGTTCAGGCACACAGCTGACCAGCAATAACATTAAAATAGAGATTGGCGAGGCACAGTGGCTCATGCCTGTAATCCCAGCACTTTGGGAGGCCAAGGCAGGAGGATTGCTTAAGGCCAGGAGTTTGAGACCAGTCTTGGAAAAGTAGAGAGACCCTGTCTCTACAAAAAATTTAAAAAATTAGCTGGGTGTGGCAGTGCATGCCTGTAGTCACATCTACTTGGGAGGCTGAGAAGGGAAGATTGTTTGAGCCCAGGAGTTGGAGGCTGCATTGAGCTGTGCTAGCACCACTGCACTTCAGCCTGGGTGACAGAGTGAGACCTTGTTTCTGTCAATCAATCAATCAATCAATCAGTCAGTCAGTCATCCTAAGACTGACAGAATAGACTCTTTGTAGCAATAAGATACCAAATTCCAAACTGACTCTAGTATAGCATCACTTGACAGGTAGCAGGGCCATGAAAGAAATCAAAGTGTTTTACCCCCAAAAATATTTCTTTGACATATTTTGAAATGGCCCTGCAAAGCTGTCTTTTATGGTGGAAATTCACATTCTATAGAGATCCCCTTCCCTTTCTTGACCTTTTTTTCTGATCCTAAAGAGATTAGCTGAGAGACTAGCATCACTCCTTTCTATTGATTGCAGGTCTTTAGATAGTAACTGAACTCTTTCAACCAATTACCAATCAGAAAATCTTTGAATCTCCCTATGACCTGCAAGCCTCCTCTTTGAGTTATCCCATCTTTCTAGACTGAACCAATGTATACCTCATATGTATTGGTTGATGTCTTATATCTCCGTAAAATATATAAAACCAGGTGTAACCTAACCACCTTGGGCACATGTTCTCAGGATCTCCTGAGGTTTTGTCACAGATCCTGATCCTCAGTGTTGGCAAAATAACTTCTAAACTGATTGAGAGCTGTCTCAGATACTTTTTGGTTTACAAATTGAACTCTTTATTGTTATGTAATGCCCTTCTTTGTCTTTTTTAAAATCATTGTCATTGTTTGTTTAAAGTCTATATTATGTGATATAGGAATAGTAACCCCTGCTCTTTGTTTACCATTTGCATGATAGAGCTTTCTCCATCCCTTTTACTTTGAGCCTATGGGTATTGTTACATGTTAGATTGGTCTCTTGAAGACAACAGACAGTTGAGTCTTGTTTATTTCAATTCAACTTGCCATTCTGTACCTTTAAAATGAAGTATTTAGCCTATTTACATTCAATATTAATATTGATATGTGAGGATTTGATCCTGCCATCATGTTGTTAGCTGGTGGTTATGTAGACTTGATTGTGTAGTTGCTTTTTAGCGTCTCTGGGCTATGTGCTTAAGTGCTTTTATTTGGTGGCAGGTATCATTCTTTCATTTATATGTTTACCACTCCATTAAGGACCTCTTGTAAAGCTGGTCTAGTGGTAACGAATTCCTTTAGCATTTGCTTTTCTGAAAATAATTTTATTTCCCCTTAGCTTATGAAGCTTAGTTTGGTGGGATATGAAATTTTTGGCTGAAATTTTTTTTCTTTAAGGGTGCTGAAAATAGGCCCCCAATCTCTTCTGGCTTATAAGGTTTCTAATAAGAGGTCTGCTGTTAGCCTGATGGGGTTCTCTTTGTAAGTGACCTGTTTCTTCTCTATAGCTGCCTTTAAGATTTTTCTTTCACATTGACCTTGGACAATCTGATGACTATGACTATGTTTCTTAGGGATGGTTGCCTTGTCTGGTATCTTGTAGGGGTTCTCTGAATTTCTTGAATTTTCATGTTGATCTCTCTAGCAAGATTGGGAAAATTTTCACGGACTATATTCTCAAATATGTTTTCCAACTTGCTTCCTCTCTCCTTCTCTCTCAGGTCAGGAATGCCAATGAGTTATAGGTTTGTTCTCTTTACATAATTACACTTTTCTTAGAGGTTTTGTTTATTTTTTAATGTTTTTTTCTTTATTTTTTCTGCTTGAGTTGATTTGAAGGAGTGGTCTTTGAGCTCAGAGATTCTTCCCTCAACTTGGTCTGTTCTGTTGTTAATGCTTCCAATTGTATTATGAAATTTCTGTATTGGATTTTTCAATTTCAGAAGTTCAATTTGGTTCTTTTTAAAAATGGCTATGTTATCTTTCAGCTCTTGGATGATTTTACTGTTTTCTTTGGATTGAGCTTGAACTTTCTTCTGTATCTCATTGAGCTTCCTTGCCATCCAGATTCTAAATTCCATGGCTATCATTTTAGTCATTTCAGTCTGGTTAAAAACCATTGCTTGGGAGCTAGTGCAATCATTTGGAGGTAAGAAGACACTCTGACTTTTAGAATTGCTGGAGTTCTTGTGCTGGTTCTTTCTCTTCTGTGAGGGCTGATGTTATTCTGTCTTTTGAAGTTGCTTTTGTTTGGATGGGCCTTTTTGTTTTCCTGTTCTTTACTTCCCTTGAGGATTTGACTGTGATGTAAGTTGAATATAGTCAATTGTCTTCATTTCTGGATGATTTCAGAGGGCCAAGGCTCTGTATGCAATCCCTTATTTGTAGCCAGAATCCTGCATTGTGTTTAGCAGGCAATGCCTGTTGGAAGAATTTTTGGTGGTGTAATTCAGGATGCAATCCTGTTGATGGTGCTTAAGATTAAGGGCTGACAGACTCTTGCTCAGCCATGTGCTTCTTTTTGTATTTCAACATGTTGACAGCAGTGCTCTGTGATGGAGGAGGTAGGGTGGGGGGAGAGATCCCCTTGCTGAGTCCATTCCCGGGTTTTAGTTGAGCCTCCTCCAATCACTGGTCCCACACCTGCCTTTCCTTAGCTCCAAGAAGGACCCTGGTGAGCTGTTCTCCCTCACATGGGGGCAGCCCTAGCTGAGGTTTAGTTCACCAGAAGACTCTCAGCTCTCTGGAGGCACACTGGTCCTGCGTATTTGGTAGAGTCAGAGCAGGTTGTGAGGTATGTCTGCAGGTGGTCTGTTGATGCAGTAGGTCAAGAGCCAGGGATCTTTGAGCAGGATGGTGTTATTATGGGTGTGCAGCTGGTGTGGCACCTGCAGTCTGGGGCTTTTTGCCCAGCAGATGGCTGTAGGAATTACCCAGCTAGTGCTCCCTCAACTGGGTCTCTCCTTCCAGTGATTGCCCCCCAAACTGGCCCAACCAACTAGTTTTGTCCTAAGTGTTCTGTATCTAGATTGCTGGGCTGTTAGGTGTTTCAGGTTGTGGGGCTTACCTCCCTCAGGGAGAAGCTGGCCACACCCCTTTCAGACTGGCCCTGTGGAGGAATGCACACTCAGCACACTGGCCCTGTGGAGAATGAACTGGCCCATGAACCTGCACCTTACTCTTCCTAGTGCTCTGAGAGTGAGAGCTTCCCCCAACCCTGAAGTTAAGTACTAGCTGTACTGGGTGAGCCAAGCTTCTCCCAGGTAACCAACAAAGTGCTCTAGTGGGGGCTGCCGGCAAAAGCACTCAGTGGAGGCTGCACTGTGTGTCTGCTCCTATGGAATGGCCAAGCAGGGACCCTGGGAGGGGGAAGTGAGCAAGAGGGCATGCAGATCAGACATGCCCCAGTCCCATGGGAAAGACAGCCCTGCTCTCTCCAGGTCCGACAATCCACTGAAGTTAGAGCCTCTTAGAGGAATACGGAGAGCCTCGGGGAATGGGTGCTTATTACTGTGTTTTGTTGCAAATGTCCTCATGCAAAACTGCCTGGGCTCCACGCAGGCTCAAGCACTGTCTCTGCCAACTCTCTGGGCAGTTTCCCCTGCCAACTCAAATGTCCATGTAGGTCATGGACTCTCCCACAGTTAGGATCCTGGAGGTCCATGGTAAGATTGGGCTGCTCTGCAGTTACTTCACTCACTCCTTCCTTAGGAGCTAATCAGGGCCAAGAATGAGTCCTGGTGCTCAGGAACTCCATAAGCTATATGGGATACAGGGTTCCCAGCTTCCTGCCTCCCTCTTCAGGCCCAGTGTCTGTGTAATCTCTCCATTAACTGAGTGCTTTCTCTGAAAAGATCAGTTTGAAGTATACTCAATTTGGTTTACTCAGTATTTTAGTCTCTCTCAGTGGGACAGGCTCTTCCTGGCTATGTCTAGTTCGTCATCTTGTCCTCCCTTCTGATAATCATTCTTGTTCATTCATCTTTGTGCACTTACCCAGTATTTTCTTAACATACTTTCTTAAGCATATATTTCTAGAAGGGTATGCACGTTTAAGGGCCTTGGATGAATATTATACTATTCCCATTCAAAAAGATAGGACTCACTGATCGAATATGAGAGTGTTTTCCTCCATAATGAGCTTGATAACATTGAACATTATTAAACTTGTTAATATTTGGCATTGTGATGAACAAACATACTGTCATCTTAACCTGGACTTCCTCAATTGAAAGTGAGATTGAACATCTTTTAAAATGTTTCTTTACCATGTATGTTGTGAATTGTTTATATCTTTTATTAATTTTGGTACTATGGGAGTGTACATTTTTCACTGATTTATAAGTTCTTTCTCTCTCTAAAACACATTTATTTGCTACCTTAGTCTGTTACAAATTATACAAATATTTCTTTTCCATAGTGCAATTTGAAGTTTAACTTTGATACTGGTGGGCTGTTTGGCTGTAAATAGATTTTAAATGTTAAATTACTTAAATATATCATTTTAAATATAGTTTATGGCTTTGGCATGATTCTTAGTATGTGTTTTCCATCAAAATATTATACAAATACTCATTTCATTATTTCTATTTAAAAAATTATTTACATTTACTTTTTTTACATTTTTTAAATTTACCATGTTAATATTTTTATATTTATGATTTTGAATTGATCTGGAAATTTATTTTTACATATGGTGGGAGATGAGGATCCAATTTAAATTTTCCTTAAAATGTTGACCACTTATCCTAATGTAATTAATCATTTTTTGTTTACCAATTTTTATGTATGCCATTATCATTTCCTAATTAATTTGCATTGTAAAGATTCATTTCCCTTCATATATCTCCCTCAGTACTGATTGAACTTCTACATGTGTCAAAAGAAAAAAAAATAGAGCCTTACAGAAGTTAAAGCTGTAAAAATAGATTTTAAATTATAAATTATAAATTTACAATAAAAAATCAGCTATTATTGAAATTGGAGGAAAAGACCTCAGTATTAAGCTTGGCTCAATTCTGAATACAAGAAAAAGTAGGGATTTATATCCAAGGGGCAGAATGGAGGCGGTGGTGGATGGAAAATTACTAAGAGGGTAGGGTAATTCTTTCCTTAACAGACCAAAAAGCATTCTTACTGAAAGCAGGCCATAGTGATCAGATATAAAGGGTGGAGGATGAGGAATTGGATAGATATTGAGGGTGGGGATTCTCTCTGAACTGACTGACAGTATTCTTGCTAAAACCTTACTCTACAAGGACAGAAAGGGAAGCCCAAGGTGAGACCTAGCTGAGCAGAGGACTCAGAAGGATCTGACTAAAGTTTGGTTAAGGAGAGGATCTTTGTCACATGTAGATTAATAAATTAGTATTTTGAATTGTAAAAGTGTGTTTGTACTTACATGTCCTACAGGTGGGAAAGTATATCTAAAACTTGGGAAAGTATATCTAAAACTTACCTTAATGGTATCTGTACATGATTACAGTTGATCCAAAGCCATATCCATACACTGAATATTATTTCCCTATGTGTAATGAAAGGATTCTTGACTTTTACTGTGAATGTGGTATAGGAAAGAAGGGAATTCTCAAAACTATATGCTAATTAATTTTAAATTAAAGTTAGGATTGAAAGTATTTAAATTCCCTGTTTCTTTAAATTATCCCTTGAAGACATTTCTGTGAATTTAAATTTTATGCTTAAGATACAGGTAAACCTCAATTTTCAAACATTTGTCTTTTTAACCACTTATGTTTTGTACATTAGATATTGACCACTTCACCATGTGCCACTAATGAAATTCATATTTTTATTCATGAATTGATAAACATTTCAAGCTATTGAATTATGACTCATCTTGTGGCAGTTTGCATCACACCATCTTTGTCTATTATTTTAAGTAATTATTTCAATATTAGTCTTCATTGCATTTATGCTGCTAGTATTTTAAAATGAGAAAAAAATTAAGAAAATGCTGATACTATTGAAAAGATGCTTTTGTCTCATAAACTTAGTATAATTGAGACAACAATGGAAATGGGCTGAAAATAGTGATTCTTTAGCTCTGACTGCTTGCTCATGGGCTTATGCCAGTAGACGATTTATGAATAAAAAATAGAAGTAAGGAATATATACAATATGTTAGAAAACTATGTTGAAGTGATAAAATGTAATTAGTGCCTTTATAATATTTTTAGTTTTCTGGGAACAGAAATGTCCTTAAAAGCAGGTTGCTAAATGCAACTGATATGTTCCTGTTCTCACTTTCCTTATTCTCTTAGAATGAAACACTTCTTGAAACCCTCTCTTCTCTTGTGTTCTATTCTTCATATTTTCTTGGTTATTTCTCTTTCTCTTCCAGTTCATCATCCTCTTCCCAGATTTTAAACGTTGCAGTTCTTTAATGCTCAAATCTAGGCCATCTCCTTTTCTCACCCTATGCTTTCTCCCTTTATAATCTGTTGAAGTCTGTAAAACAGATGATGTACAAATCTAAATGTGGCTAGATACCTCTTCTAAAATACAAACATTTACTCCACATTTTCTTGCTGATGACTCAAAGACATTGCAAATATCTAATGTCCAACCAGACTTGAATTCTGATCTTCCTCCCAAATCTGTCTTTATTTTGGTGATCTACCCAGTTGTGCAAGCAAGATACCCAGTCATGCTTCCTCTCTCTCTCTCAACTGCGTATGCAATTCTTTACCACGTCTTATTGATTTTGCTTTCCCAATGTCTTTTGAGTCTGTCTGGTTTTCTTCATCCCAGACAGAAATTTGTTCCTGTCCGAATTGTTCTTTACATTGAAAGTATGTATTTTTTTCCCAGTTATAAAAAGTGATACTTAATATCTCTGTCTAAAAATCTTCAATATTTTTAAAATTCGTTTAAAAGAAAGACAAAAGTTTTTGTTTGTTTGTTTTACCTTGACCTGTAAGCCCTGTATGATGTGGTTTCTACATATCTTTTCCACCTGTT
The DNA here is from genome assembly GCF_028885625.2 of Pongo pygmaeus. Classification (NCBI taxonomy): domain Eukaryota; kingdom Metazoa; phylum Chordata; class Mammalia; order Primates; family Hominidae; genus Pongo; species Pongo pygmaeus. The sequence continues at coordinate 26,155,700 of NC_072396.2, forward strand.
TCTCCCATGATCTCAGGGATCTAGCCCCATGGTCCTTTCTTCTGTCAAATGATTTTTCCGACCATTAGCCCTCTTACTTTTTCATCTTCCTTCTGTATCTCTCTGCCTGGAACATTCTTCCCTCCCTTATTTCCATAGCCAATTGTTTCCCATATTTATATCTCACCTTTTGTTATTCTCTAAGGGAAGCCATCCCCAGGGAAGTCTTTTCTTTGCCTTTTCTTAAAAATTTGTCTTCTTAGCCTTGCAACTATTGTGTCTCAGGATTCCTACATCTTGCCTCATTATTGCCATATATCACTACTTCCACTTCTTTTACTATATGTAGAAATTTTGGTTGGCTCTATTTTTTTTTAAAGAAATGAGGGAATGTGGGGCTCACTATGTTGCCCAGGCTGACCTTGAACTCCTGGGCTCAAGGCATCCTCCTGCCTCAGCTTCCTGAGTAGCTGGGACTACAGGTATGTGTGATTGCACCTGGCATCTCTGGCCACTTTTTTTGGAGATGGAGTCTTGCTCTGTTGCCCAGGCTGGAGTGCAGTGGCGCGATCTTGGCCCATGCAACTTCTGCCTCCCGGGTTCAAGTGATTCTCCTGCTTCAGCCTCCTGAGTAGCTGGGACTACAGGGGCGTGCTACCATGCCCGGCTAATTTTTTGTATTTTTAGTAGAGACGGGGTTTCACCGTGTTAGCCAGGATGGTTTGGATCTCCTGACCTCGTGATCTGCCCGCCTCAGCCTCCCAAAGTGCTGGGATTATAGGCATGAGCCACTGTGCCTGGCCCTCCAGCCATTTTTAATACAGTTGTGAGGCATGCTAAAGGCCAAGATGATGGGAATAATGTATCACATGTTCTTAGAAATTCAAAGATCCTGGAGCTGCATGGTATAATTTTTACATGATAAGGTAGTGTTGGAGAGATAGGAGATTATAATCAATAGTTAGAAATATATGAAACATGTATTTGCAAAAGACAGATGAGACGTGTATGGTTAAATCTTGATGGTGAGGATCTTGTTAAGGGGAAGAGATGAACATACAGAGGAGGAGATTCTATGGGAGTGATATTCCTGAATATGAGGAAGGGGATGATGTTCAAGATACAGGTGGCATGGTTTACCTTTTCTGTTGAAACATGAGGAAAGAAGAAGGACACTGTTTAGTTGTGGTAGGTGCTAGAATGTTCATATTTTGTTGATAATCTCAGCACTTACGTGAATTATTAGGCATGGTCATATTTTAAACTGGAAGGAAAAGTAGAGATCCGTAGTTGGAAGAGAATAGAAGATGGCTTGGAAAACTTTTTTGAGCCCAGGACTTGAGCAAAGAAACACAAGAAAAATTCTGTTAAGTGTGGGTTGTTCCCACTGAGATTACCATTGTGAATTTATTGGAGTCCAGTTTGCCCCACTGTATGACCTTCTTCAGTGGCAGCTGACCTGGTGCTGGCTTAGACAAAGCAAATACCTGGTTTCATCCAGATTGGAGGTTTACCTTGATGGGTGTAATGAAAACACAATGGGCTATAGAGTTAAAGTATTTGCCTAAGTTCTTTTTTCTTTTTTCTTTTCTTTCTTTCTTTTTTTTTTTTTTAATGCTGGTTTTGTGTGCTCTGTAGTGGCCAAGGAGGAAGATGAAAAAGTAAGAAGGCTAATGGATTGGGAAAAAGTAAAAAGGTCAATGAATTTGTGTTCTTAATGAGCCCAAAGTACAGCAACTAAAAATTATTTCTTATAAATGTTTATAAATGTTTCTGCTGTTTATCTAAAATTTAAAAATATTGTTTATTGTGAATCTCTTATCAATATGCTGTAATTTAGTTTCCAATCTGTGAAGAATGTTAGAGGAAATGATAATTTAATTCAATAATTTTTCATCCAATTCTAGATGTGAAATTGGACCAACCTCTAAAAAGTTTCTTTATAGAAATGTCTTTCCTCACTGAGTAGCTTTTCTTGCCTTTTCTTATTCTAGAAGAAAATCAAGTTAAACAGTCAAGGGCCCAGCAGCAAGCAAATGACACATTCTAGGAAAGGTAATTTGAAGACAGTTTATTTAGAAAGGGGCTATTTACAAATGTATGTCCAGGTGTAGTAGAGCTATAAGGGAAATTGCTAGTAACAGCTAAGCTTTTACCATCTTTAGGTATAAAAGGATGAGGAGAGGATGCAGTTCTATCCACAAGGATAGACATTCCTCTCAAGCTGGCAACCTTGGGAAGCACCATGACCTTTGGTTAAGGGTTATGATCTAGCCATGCTGGTTTTGGAGGTGTAGAGAATAAATATTTTACTTTCCTTCTTCTGTCCATTCTGCAACTGACTAAACTCAAATGGAAAGAAATTCTGTTGTGATACATACAAGTTAGCTTTTCAAGGTATAGAGCAGGGTGGTGAAAGGTGGAGTATGGCTCTGGAGGCTGGAGGGCCAAATGGAAGATATCAGGCACATGGAGAAAGGGAACTAACATTTTAGTTCTTTTTCTAAATCAAATCCTGTTTCAAACACTTGGTATGCTTAGAATGAGGACTATGTGATGTTCCATACTTTAGTTTCTTCAATCATGTATTTAAAGCTTGCTGTTTATGTGATAGATACTGTGTTAAGGACTGGATATATAAAGATACATAAGACATGGTCCCCATCTTAGAGATGCAATATGTAGTGATAGAGATGGATTTAAGGAATATATAGACACCACTGTTATGTTTATTATTATTATGTTTGCCATTTCGTATCTGAAGTCCTGTGGTAGGCTGAAGAATAAAGGACACTATTATTTGCCTGTATGTGTTTATATGCACTTAGTGTGTGTGTGTGTGTGTGTGTGTGTGTGTAGGTTGCTTGAGGGGAAGGAATACAATTTCAATCAATCAGGCTTATCACTATCTGACTAACTTAATTAAAACATCACTTTCATTAGATCACTCTTTTTTTTTTTTTTTTTTTTGAGAACGTTTTACAAGAATTCTCAAAAGCTGCTTCTTGCTTTTCAGAGGCCTCACTCCTTTGGTACCATCCTCACTTTCCTGTTTTTAAAACTTTTATTTTCCATCCTGACTTTCCAGTTGCATTTTCCAGCACCCTCCACATGAGATCAGCAGGTCTACCCATCCCTACTGGCATTTTGCAATAATTTCTATGATGATTGTGTAATGCCAACTTCTCCTCCTACCCAATTTAAGAACCTTTCAACCTCCTGCTGCTTATCATTCAGCATTGTGCTCAAATCCCACCTTCTGTGATTACAACTTTCATAATGTTTTAACTCACAAACAACTTGCTTAGTTTTGCTGGCCCTAATAGCCAGTTCCATGGTGAACTTAATTATTTTTTAGATGTCTTCCATGTGCTAATTTTGATTCCACAGGTATATTATACACATGTCTATCATTTACTCTGTATCTCCTTCAGAACCTAGGGAAGTGTTGAGTTCAATAAATACTTAATTGAGAGCCTTTTGTGAAGGTACCAGGCCAAATATGCCACTATTATTGGAAAAATAACTCAAAGGAGATGCTCTACCAATTGAGGGGCATAATTTTGTTTGAAAGACAATTATATTATTTGTTTGAATTATTCATAATTTCTGTTTTCTTGTTATGATGTTTTGGTTATCTTTGAATAGATTTTAGATTATGACTTTTAGCTGTGGTCTGTATAACATGGTTGACTTCTAATTTTCGATGTATGATATGGAGTGTGGAGTATCATCAATCCAAAATTGAATCGCTCTGTACTTCCTTTTGCTAGTGTTTTTGGATTCTACATGAAATCCTCTCAATGTTTCCTTCTGTTAACCTCATATTGTGAATCTATGTGTGTGAGGTCTACCGCCCAAGGCTTCAATGAAAGCATCAGTGTGACTGCTTCTTCTTTGCAGTCCTGGTTTTCTCTCTCCTGACTTCCTATTAGAGACTTTACCATCAAGTTCAAGTTGCTTTTCTTCTACATATATTTTCTTTTCAGTCATCCAATTCATTATTCCTTTATTATTCTTTTCAAGAACATTAGAAAGAACTAAAAGTCCAGTAGTAGAGGATTGTTAAAATATGTGTCATCTATAGGATTTAATAATGTGTATTGGAATGTTTCATACTGCAAATATTTATCTTGTGCTAAAAGAAAAAATTCAGTTGATAAAATAGTGTGCAAATATTGTCTCAATTTTATAAAATATAAATATATATGCTTTCAAAAATATAAAAATAATATTTAAAAATATAATTCATGGGTAATACGTGTTTTTTAGCAGACATTAATTCTTTTTAGAAAATATTTCTGGTTCTCTGGGCCCATGGTAGGATTGTACTTCCCCATTTCATTTGGTAGTAAGTGTGATAGTGTGACTTATTTTGCCCTATGAAATGTGAATGGAATGTATAAATGTTACTTCCAAGTGGTACTTCAAGAGAAAATTTGAGATTTGCATTCCCTTTCTACTGCTGCTATTGTTATGGAGGCATTTGCTCAAATGATACCTTCACTAGCCAAGTTTCTGAGTGACCAACGAACAGAAACACTCCTGTTGACCCATGTTGGATGTGTGACATGAGTGAGAAATAGTCTTCTGTTGTGCTAAACTATAGAGACTTGGGGGGTTGTTTGCCAGGGTTGCGTAATCTGGTCCATCCTGAGTAATTGAATATTCATTTTACAATTTTTGGAAGATGCAGAAAGCAAGAAGGAGAAAAGGAAAACTACTCATGACACCACACTGTATGTATGCAATGCATTTTTATGCACTTGTCTTTTTGTATAAGCTATGCCAACTTACCTAACTTTTTTAAATGCTGGAAATAATTCTGATTTTCATAAGCAATAAAAATGAGCTAGATCTTATATGGAGAACCTTATTCCTTTTATTCTTTTATGCTAGTTCGTTACTGATATTGTTGTGTCTTCAGGAATACTGTACTTAGGGTTTACTCCAAGCTAAATCAAAGAGCAAGTGGTTTGTTGCACTCTGAGCCTCTCCTTTGTGTTGCCTTCATCTACTCCTTTTACTCTCATTATACTTACCTACTTAAGGCTGTCTCTAAGAAAAGCTACCATGTCCTCTTTAGGGCATGTGATGCTCTGCTGACTAAGAAGTCTTCATGCCTGCCTTAATTTGTGTACTTAATTATTTCGATTTTCCTTAGAATAATATTCAATTATGTGCTTAATTATTTCTATTTTCCTTAGAATAATATTGAATTGTGTACTTCTTTCTATTTTCCTTAGAATAATATTTGATTCCTAAAACATTTCATAATAAAATGAAAGACTAAACATTTTACTTGCATAGTTCTCTTTTTGTGTGCATACACAGTACATTAATATAGGAATGATAAAGTTTGTAAGGCTTTGAAATAATCATTTGTGAATGTTAACTTTGCTCATTTGAACAGTAAGCTCCCAATGATCAGTAGGAATTTATTTTGAGACATATGTAGGAGGCAAATAGTCTGCAGAAACCACTCTATATCATAAGCAATTACTGTGAACGAACAGTGAGAGAATTTTAATGTTTATTACATCAATATTTTTTATTTTGCTTTTCTCTAACTCCTTCACCAACCTATCTCCTCTCATACATTATGATGCGTAGCTTTACGCACCCAGTACCCTTAAGATTAATGTCAGTTGTAAAAGTGTGGCATGGCATTTTACAAAAATTGCAAAACACATATTATGCAAATTCTCCTCAGCATCTCAAACATTAAAAGAATGAAGAATAGTGTCTTCCTTTATAAATTCATTTGATACTGTCACAGCCAAAACTCATGTGACCTTGCAGCTCACAATTAGGATCACAAAAGAACTAGTTTTGATAGTCAACTCTGTAAAAGAAAGGAAAAAGCAATTCTAAAAGTCCAAAATGGCCTGTTAGACTGAGGCATGCAAAGAGAAGATAACTCTTTCTTTGCAAGCTAAACGCCTCATTACAGAATGATACCTTTCATGACTTAAACTTAAAAACCTAGAAGAGAATATTAAGGTGAAGTTGCCAAACAAAGATCAGGCTTTCATGCAAATGTCTTTGGTAATTAAGGGGAGGGTGGTGCTAAATGTGCAATATTCCTTCTAAGCAGAATTGTTTCTAAATTCAGGGGTATGTTCATGCTGTAGTCTATGAGGCAACAGCTGTTCTTAAGAGAACGCTGTCAATGTTGATAAGTTACTTTTAAAACTAAATCTGTTTGCTGAGCTCATGTTGTTTGGAAAACTATAAAGAATGAAATCTTTAATGCATTTTTTTCTTTTGAAAAAAGGGAAAAATCCTATCAATTGCAAGCAAAAGCAGAATTCTAAAAGCCCACAACCTGAGTGAGAGCCTAGGCTAAGCTCATTTATATGAGGGAGGGAGAAAAACATAAAGCACATTGGAATTCTGAGTCCCTAATCTGTGGATAACAATTTTAAACTCTGAAAATGCACTGATTGCATTCTTTTAGTCCTTTTTTGGGAGTGGCTTAGTGTAGGACTGAGCGCTATTTTCATAACTGCTCTTTTGTTTGTTTGTAGGAATATACTATTTCTCATGGGTTTGTCATTTGTGATATGCTGGCCAAAGCAGTCTTGGACAGCATTCTTCTCTTTATTTCGTGTGATACTTTGGGCATTGTTTAAACACAAGGGTAAAACAAAGCATGAACTCTAGTGTCCAATAGGACTATACAACTCTGGCCTTAGGGAAAAAAAAGTGAGAAATTTTCTCTTTAGTGTTATAACCCCTTCTTCCTTCCACTCAATTCTATAATTGCTTATAGTTGTATTCAGGAGCTCAATACCAGACCCAAGAGACCCAGTCAACTACATTCTGATTTCTTCTAATTTGTGTTGTCTTTACAAACTAACCAGTTCCTTGTTTCATTTTACAAACTTCCAAGCTTGGGGGCCTTTGAAAGTTATAGAATTAGAGCATTGGAGAGTATTTTAAAGGTATTCCTAGTCCAATGTATTAGTCCTTTCTCATGCTGCTGTAAAGAAACGCCCAAGACTGGGTAATTTATAAAGAAAAGAGGTTCAATTGACTCAGAGTTCCACATGGCTGGGGAAGCCTCAGGAAACTTACCACCATGGCAGAAGGCACCTCTTCACAGGGGGGCAGGAGAGAGAATGAGTGCCAGTGGGGGAAATGCCAGATGCTTAAAAAACCATCAGATCTCACGACAACTCACTCATTATCACGAGAACAGCATGGGGGGAGCTGCCCCCATGATTCAATTACCTCCCACTGGGTCCCTCCCATGACACATGGGGATTATGGGATTACAATTCAAGGTGAGATTTGGGTGGGAACACAAAGCAAAACCATATCACTCTGCCTCTGGCCCCTCCCAAATCTCATGTCCTCACATTTCAAAACACAAAATGTTCCCCAAAGTTTTAACTCATTCCAGCATTAACCCAAAAGTCCAAGTCCAAAGTCTCATCTGAGACAAGGCAAGTCCCTTCCACCTATGAGCCTGTAAAATCAAAAGCAAGTTAGTTGCTTCCTAGATAGAATGGGGGTACAGGCATTGGGTAAGCACTCATTTCAAATGGGAGAAATTGACCAAAACAAAGGGGTATGGGCTCCATGCAAGTCTGAAATCCAATAGGGTCCAACAGGGCAGTCATTAAACCTTAAAGTTCCAAAATGATCTCCTTTGACTCCAAGTCTCATATCCAAGTCATTCTGATGCAAGAGGTGGGCTCCCACAGCTTTGGACAGCTCTGTCCCTGGGGCTTTGCAGGGTACAGCCCTATTCTGCTGCTTTCACAGGCTGGCATTGAGTGTCTGTGGGTTTTCCAGGTGTATGGTGCAAGCTATTGGTGGATCTGCAATTCTGGGGTCTGGAGGACAGTGGCCCTCTTCTCACAGCTCCACTAGGCAGTGTCCTAGTGGGGACTCTGTGTGGAGGCTCCAGCCCCACATTTCCCTTCCACAGTGTCCTAGCAGAGGTTCTCCATGAGGGCTTCACCCCTGCAGCAGATTTCTGATGAGTTTCTATACATCCCCTGAAATCTAGGCAGAAGTTCCCAAACTTAAATTATTATCTTCTGTGCACCTGCAGGCCCAACACCACATGGAAGCTGTCAAGGCTTGGGGCTTGCACTCTTTGAAGCAATGGCCTGAACTGTACCTTGGCCTCTTTTAGCCACAACTGGAGCTTGAGTGGCTGGGATACAGGGTACTATGTCCTGAGGCTGCACAGAGCAGGGGGGCCCTGGGCCCAGGAAGCCATTTTTCCCTCCTAGGCCTCCGGGCCTGTGACAAGAGGGGCTACCATAAAGACCTCTGACGTGCCCTGGAGACATATTATTCCCCATGGTGTTGGCAATTAACATTTGGCTCCTTGTTTCTTATGCAAATTTCTGCAGCTATCCTGAATTTCTCCTCAGAAAATGGATTTCTCTTTTCTATTGCATCATCAGGCTGCAAATTTTCCAAACTTTTATGCTGTGCTTCCACTTAAATGCTTTGTGGCTTAGAAATTTCTTTCACCAGATACCCTAAACCATCTCTCTCAAAGTTCCACAGATCTGTAGGGCAGTGGCAAATTGCCACCAGTCTCTTTGCAAAAGGATAGCAAGAGTGACCTTTACTCCAGTTCCCAAAAAGTTATTCATCTCCATCTGAGACCACCTCAGCCTGGACTTGATTGTTCATATCACTATCAGCATTTTAGTCAAAGCCATTCAACAAGTCTCTAAGAAGTTCCAAACTTTCCCACATTTTCCTGTCTTCTACTGAGCCCTCCAAACTGTTCCAACCTCTGACTGTTACCCAGTTCCAAAGTTGCTTCCACATTTTTGGGTATCCTTATAGCAGTGCCCACTCTTGGTACCAATTTACTGTATTAGTCTGTTCTCACGCTGCTATGAAGAAATACCCAAGACTGGGTAATTTATAAAGGAAAAAGGTTTAATTGACTCACAGTTTCACATGACTGGAGAGACCTTGGGAAACTTACAATCACGGCAGAAGGCACCTCTCCACAGGGTGGCAGGAGAGAGAATGTCAGAAGGCAGAATGCCAGGCACTGATAAAACTATCATATCTCGTGGGAGCTCACTATTGTGAGAACAGCATGAGGGAAACTGCCCCCATGATTCAATTACCTCCCACTGGGTCCCTCCCATGACATGTGGGGATTATGGGATTACAATTCAAGGTGAGATTTGGGTGGGGACACAAAGCCAATCCGTATCATACAACTTTAATGAAATATAAAGTTATATTCTCTGTATCTGATAATGACCTAGTCTTTGCTTGAATGTTACATTTAGGGGCGGTTTAGGTTGTTAGAAAAAAAAATTTCTTTTATTAAGCAAAAATAGTTTTGCCTACAATTTTCACTCATTGATTATAGTTTTGTCTCTGGACTAACAGAATAATCTCACATGGATGCGTAATTAAGGATGTGAACACATACCTTGACACAGTGAGGATATCAAGAGCTCAACAAGAATTTAGTATTGGAGAATTGTAGCTTGTTTAAAAGAAGAAATGATTGAGGATAATCAGCTTAAAGAGTGTAAGGATTGAGGGGACTGTGATCAGTTTCATGTATTCATGTGTCAAATACTTGAATGATTATGTTGGAAGGTGTAACTAAGTTTTTTGAATATGGCTCTAAAAGACATGATTGGATCCAGTGGCCAGAATTAGAAGTAGGCAGATTCTGGATTAAGCAAGTGATAAAAATAGAATGAATACCTTAGGACATGGCCTATTTCACATTAGGAGAGCATTTAAGATTAGATAGTTGAATTTTATGAGTTATTAAATCCTTACTAGTCTGATATTTAGCAGGAATATGAAAAAATAATATATTTAGAAGACATACTATATGGTTATTGGAATATGAGGGGTTATGAAGATGGGAGCATAATGGAAATCTGTTAGATGAGGCTAAAAGAAAAGAAGAATCAGCATAATTTGGGGTATTTAGGATAGGTGAGGTGGTTCATGAAAGGCTATGGAGCAATAATTTTTTTTAAAGTCAACTTTATTGTATAATTTATATACAATAAAATAGGCTAATTTTAAGTTTACATTTTGATGTTCTGACAGCCTTATGTACTTATATAATACTTATATAAGCATCACAATACTCAAGATATAGGAGTTTTCCACATATGCCCCCCACAGCTTCTTTGTGCATCTTCCCATTCAAATCCCACTTTAGGTCCTGTCTTGTGTCTTTTACCCTGCATTGCTTTTTAAAAATTTTATTTTTAATTTATGTGGGTGCATTGTAGGTGTATATATTTATGGGGTACATGAGATGTTTTGATACAGGCATGCAATGCATAATAACCAAATCATGTAAGATGGGGTATCCATCTCCTCAAGCATTTATCCTTTGTATTACAAACAATTTAATTATTTTTTTTAGTTATTTAAAATGCACAGTTAGGTTATTATTGACTATAGTCACCCTGTTATGCTATCAAATAGTAGGTCATATTCATTCTGTTTTTTGTACCCATCCTGCATTGCTTTTGAGATTTGCACATACTACTTTGCGTATCAATGGTTTTATTCCCTTTTATTGCTGAGTAGTATTCCATTGTAGGCATATACTGCAATTTGTTTCTTCATTCGAATGGGAATTTAGGTTGTTTCCAGTTTTGGGCTATTAGGAATAAAGCTTCTATGAACATTGATGTCTTATTATGGATATATGTTTTCATTCCTTTTGAGTAAATACCTAGAAGTGGTATTTCTGAGTCATAGAGAAGAGTAGATTTAATTTTATAAGAAAATGCCAAACTGTTTTCAAAAGTGGTTTTACCATTTTACATTTGCACCAGTAGTGTAAGACAGTTCTAGCTTTTTCATGACCTTGCTGACATTTGGTATGGTCAGTCTTCTTAATTTCATCCGTTCTAGTTGGTGTGTGGTAGCATATCATTGTGGTTTTAGCTTGGATTTTCCCAGTGGATAATAATGTGAATCTGTTCATGTGCTTATTGGCCATTTGTATGTTTTCTTTCATGAACTTGTACCAATCTCTTTCTAATGTAGCTTGCACAGAACAAGGCATAGCAGTGATACAGCACCTTTATTATCTAGTGCAGAGTCAGCAAACTTTTTCTGTAAAGAACCAGATAGTAAATATTTCCAGCTTTGAGGTTCAAATAGTCTGTCTCAAATATTCAACTCTGTGATGGTAGTATAAAAGCAGCCATAGGCCGGGCTTGGTTGCTCACACCTGGTATCCCAGCACTTTGGGAGGCCGAGGCAGGCAGATCACAAGGTCAGGAGTTCGAGACCAGCCTGGCCAACATGGTGAAACCCCGTCTCTGCTAAAACTACAAAAATTAGCCGGGTGTGGTGGCGGGCGCCTATAGTCCCAGCTACTTGGGAGGCTGAGGCAGGAGAATCACTTGAACCTGGGAGGGAGAGGTTGCAGTGAGCCGAGATTGCACCACTGCACTCCAGCCTGGGTGGCAGAATGAGATTCCATCAAAAAGAAAAAAAAAAAAAAGCAGCCATAGACAATGCACTACTGAGTTCAAATAAAGATTTATTTATAAAAACATGTAATGGGCCAGATTTAGCTAACCCCTGATTTAGAGAACTATTACAAATTCATTTTATGGAAAGTAGTACCTCTGCATATAACATCACCTTCAAAAGTTAGATACCGCACCTTGAGGGGAAATGCTACTGTGGACTGAATTCTGCCAAAAAAGTGAAAATTGGCAATGGTGAGAGTTAAGAAAAGGAAGGCTGAGTATCCTCAGAATGACCTTGATATATCTTGAGTAGTTTAAAAAGTGTTAGATATTTTGTAATGCAGAATTTATGAGAAGTGATAAGAATTAACATCAATACCAGACAGTCCTTCTGGGTTGGTCTTAGAAGAGTTCAGAGGGATTTGGGTAGCTTTGCCTTTTATCATTCTGCTGCGACTTCATACTATAGTGAAGGGAGATTTTCGCTTCAGTTTTCAGGTCATATGCATTAGAACTTTGTCTCAGTAGCAGGAAGTTGCTATTTTCCTTTTGGTGATTTATTCACAGCACCTATTACAAACTGAAAATCTTGCTAATGGTGAGTTTGGGTCTGAAATATTCATCCCAAGAAGAATTCAGTTAAGTCTAAATCAGGGTTGGGTTGAAGAGGTAACATTTTCTCTTGAAAGGAAGATCTATTTGATTTTTCGAATCCTTTAGGAGATAGACCATATTTTTCCTATTTGACTTTTAATAACTTTTTCTCTTATCCATTCACTAGTTTCACATTTATTTAAGCAAATGCAAAGGTAAGGTAGAGTGACCAATCATGCAAACAGTGAAAAGAGAGATGTATAGTCATATAAATGGATTTTATGACAAGCTTAAATTAACCTCAGAAAATGGAAGTTAACCAATTTTATCTACTCAGATATTTTCAACATCATGAAATTTTTTCCATTGGCCATCCTTTCCTCCTGCCTGGCATGTTCACCGTTTCCTTCTGTAAGATTAAAAGAATGCTTTTATTTACTGGCAGAAAATGCTTTCGGATACTCCTCTTTCTGCCTGAAACAACAAAGTTCCCTGACAATTCTCAATTTTTAATTATTTGTCAAATACTTTGTGACCAGTACTGTACCAAATTCTGTGGGGGTATACAAAGATAATATAAAACTTAATTGCTGTTTTCCAAGTGTTTAAAATCTAACCAGATGTAAAATAGAATAAAGTTTTAGCTATTATTTTAATTATATATATTGATCAATTTATTCTTTTTATAATTTCAACTTATATTTCAGATATGGGGGCACATGTGTATGTGGTTACAGGGTTTATTGCCTGATGCTTTAGGCTTTTTGTAAATTTCTTGGCCTGTACACACATGTTAATTCAAAAGTTTTGATTTCAAAATTTTCATAACTTATCTGTCATGATAATTTTTTATTTTTCAATCACCAGTGAACTATATAGACCATTATCATCTTCAAGATGGGGGCATATCTTACACAGCTTTATTCACTAAGTGCATGCTTACAGTATATCTCAAGATATATTTCTTGAATTAAGTTGAATTGGCAGAAGTATCAATGAAAAACATAAGCTTGCTTTGGATAGGATATTGGGTTTAGAAACAATGTTTAATTCATTAGGTAAAGAGGGAAGTATATATTTTTAAATATATATATTTCACATATAGTAAATCTAGTGGTAAAAGCATTTTAGGAATTGTTACTTATTAAAATATTGTGAAGGATTCAGGGATTTGGGAGAGAGTAGTCAAAGTACTAAATGCAGAGATAGCAAATATAGATACTGATAAAATATGTAGATTGTTATAATTTAGTCAGAAAAAATCATTTATTCAGATGGAGAAAAAGAAGTTGAAACAAATTGAAAAACTTTCTCACCTGTACTCCCCAGTTGCTAGTTTTAAGTGCCAGACCCAGAAGTAAATAGTTTCTATTTGCCTGACCACTGTGGACAGATTACAATATGTCAATGAGTATTCTGAGTAAGACTTTTAAATTTACTGCACCTGACTTTCAGAATGCTGATGTTTTCCTTTTATTCTTACCACACTGAGTCTGAACATTTCAGATTGTAAGGTAGAATTTCCACACATTGTCTATGGAGTCTAGGTTAAAAAATAAGCCACTTCAAGGTCATAAGTGTATATCTTAATCCTTGAAAGGATTAATAACTCAGAAAATGGAAGCATCCCTTGTCCACTCTCATCTCTCCCACTCCCCCAACCCCTTACTTCCTGATTACTGCCTGACTTCACTGATGTTATGAGAGTAGGAAGAGGCTTTGTCCTTGCCCCTCCTTATTCATCTCCATCATCATTATTCATGTCTGTCTTCATGCGTGAGAGGAGAAGGTATACATTTTGCTCTATAAATTTATTTATTCATTTTATCTTTAAAGTTGTTGGTTTAACATTGGCGTTTCAATATAACCCATTTTGCATTGGTGTATATAACATGGAAAGCTTTTTTTCATTATGTTTTTCTCTTCCAACTCTACATGGAAGGTCAGTGTGGTTATGTAGATACATAAACACAGGTAAAGAAATGCACAGAATAATCTTAGCAATTCCACAAGCATGAGATTTCCATGCTTTTGTAGCAGAATGTCCTTGAAATTGTCACTGGGCTTTGGGTAACCTTCCAGGATGAGATTCTGCTGCCAGTGAAACATAATGGGTTTTATGTCTTTATTTAGTCTACTTTATTAAAATGAATATAAGTAATCTCTCCTAATACCTTGCCCACTATTCCAATAAATATACTTGAAAGGGATGGAAAGGGTAGGAAAAATACCCTTATTTACCCTCTGATAAATATTTGCAAAAATAAATCTTTATTATGAAGCTCCTTTGAATAAGGATGGCTTAGATATTAAACTATTATATCTAACCTTCCAATTTAATTACATTGTTATGTACATAAGCACTGAAAATCCTTATGAGATGTATAGTCAGAAATACATTTCCAAAGCGGAGATGTATTTATACTTAATAGAAATTTAAGTGATTTGGATTGTGGAAGATTGTTTCGGGGAGCTATAACACAAAATGTTTATTTCTATATTAACAATACAGGTATTAATAAAGTGTGACTGGGCAGATTGTAATGTCTGAAAGTTCATTAAAAACATTTTTCAGGGTAAAAAATGTTTGAGTTTTCTTGGACAGTTTATTAGTTTCAGGGCCTTTTATGTGTTGTTTAGATGAAGTAATGGAATTGTTCTGAAACTTAAAACACTGCAATACTCAGAATGTGGATGGGGAGCATAAACTTGGTTTATATATTAGAAATCTTATCCAATTGTAGTAAGGGGATATAATTAGAAAGACTAAGAAATAAAAATGAATGGAAGCTGAAATAATCTGGAAGGCAGAAGTGGATGGTGGGTAGGTACCAAGAGACCAGAGGGCATGAACTCCACTCCGACATCTAAGAAAGCTGGGGTGGATACAGTTAAGTGTAAATTTGGGGACGGTATCTTGAAATCCAGCATTGGGTTGTATCTCTCAAAGGACCCTGAGCAAGCTCTAGACTAGAGGTCCCTCCAACTTTATTGTGTGTATGAGTCACATGGGGATCTGGTTAAAATGCAACTTCTGATTCAATAGGTCTAGATGGAGCTTGAGGGTATGCATTTCTAACCAGCTCCCATATGATGATAGTGATGCTGGTCCTTGAACCAACTTTGAGCAGCCAAGGTCCAGGGAGCACTTTCCAACCCCTCAGGAAAGAGGTCTATAGACACTGAAAGAACCATCTGGCATTTGTATTCTGAAGCCATAGTGGCATTTCCTGGCTGAAGAGAAATGATCTTCCCTTCTCAGGCACCCTTACAACTGCTGGAAAGAGCGCAGAAGCCATGACAAAATTTAAGCCAGCAACCCTTGCAGTTGTACAATTGGGCTCTCTCACAGGCTGATTAATAATAATAATAACAACCATAATAATAAATGTGTATATGGGGCTCACTGGCCAAGCATTGTGCTAATGCTTTCCGTGGGTGTTTCATTTTAGTCCTCACATCCCCCCTTTGAAAGAGGTACCATTATTATCTACAGTTTGTAAATGAGGAAATGAACTTAGCGGATGTTAGGATCACACACAACTACTTGGGATTCAAACTTGAATTTGCGTCAGGATGTGTCAGTGATGTGTCAAGATCACACACAACTGCTAAGTATTCAAATCAGGATTATATGACTACCTTATCTATTCTTTCAACCATTTTCTAAGGGCTTACTATGCGTCAGGAACATTTAATAAAATCCAGCATTTGAGAGAGGAATCAATGCTATTGGAGATGGAGAAACTGATATCCAGAGAGGGAAAATGATTTACCCAGAGTTGAGTTGAGTAGAGATTCAAACATAGGCTGTCTGGCTTGAAAGCAGAGAGGGACTAGGTTAACAGCAGTGAAAAAACTCCTACAACCACAGAGGAGTATTTAGGAGTAAATTAAGACCCTTCATGAAAGGAGAGTATCTTGAGAACCTATAGTCCAAGTAGCATTATTCTGGGGGACGCAGGAACCAAACACATTTTGATGGTCATGCACGCCCTTGCTCCCCCCACCCAGTGCTGATATGACCTAGGAAAACAAAGTTTTACAGTGTTATTTAGAAAGGAATTACATATTTGAACAGCTATATATATATATATATATATATATATATATACACACACATACACACACACACACAGTTCAGTAATTCCATTCACACTTTATCAGTTGTAAATTTAACATTAACTAGTATTTTAGGAAGTAGACTTGGTCAGCCAAGGAAGGTTGGATGGATGTAGATGCATGTCTATATATGTATGTAACTGGAGCTCATTTAAAGGTCATTTACTCTTTCTCTTTAAATTGTTGACAAAATATTTTGCGTTTAAATCAATATAAGCAATGGGAAAACTGCTACATGGATTTTTTTTCCCTAAGAAAGCCCTATCTATCCATCCATCCATCCATCCATCCTCACAAAGGAATATACTGAGTATAAAGGATTAAACTCTACCAAAATATATGCATCTAAATACCTTATTCCTCAAAATCATGGAGTAGTTCAGCTTGAATAATTATCAAATTTCTGGATTTGGGATCATAAAACTTTTTCTTTAGTTTTTATTTTGAAAAAAATTAGATTTATAGAAAAGTTGCAGATACAGTAGAGTTCTCATATGCCCTTCACCCAGTTTTCCCTAATGCTACCATCTCATCAAAACCATAAGGTTAATGTTGTTAAAATGCTATTAACTAATCTAGAGGCCTTATAGGTTTTTCCACTAAAAACTTTTTCATTTTTCTAAACTTTGTGAATTCATCCTTAATGATTGTTCTTAATGCTGATTTTTGAGGAATAATGAATGAGAATATCAGAGGAAGAGAAGACATGTATTCAGATTGAGAATGTATACATATGCACTTTGCTGTTGTGGGTTGAATTGTGCTCCATCAAAATATATTGAGGTCTTAACTCCCAACACCTGTGAATGTGACCTTATTTGGATATAGAGTCTTTGAAGATGGTCAAGTTAAGATGAAGTCTTTAAAGCAGGCCCTAATCCAATATGACTGTGTCCTTATAAAAAGGGGAAATTTGGACTTAGAGACAAACAGGCACGCACACACACACAAGGAAAATACCATGTAAAGATTGGAGTTAAGCTACTACAAGTCAAGGAACTACCAGGAGCTAGGGGAGAAGCCTGGAAGATATCCTTCCTGAGCACCTTCAGGGGAAGCCTAGCCTTGAAACCTTGATCTCAGGTGCTGACACCTTGATCTCAGATCTCTAGCCTCCATAACAGTGAGACAATAAAAATCTGTTGTTCAAGCCACTCAGTTTATGGTACTTAGTTTGGCAACCCTAGCAAACTAATACATTTGAAGCTTGGGTACCTTTTTCAGGTGCTGTGCTGTTCTTACTGTGGCATATGTATGTGTAATTTGCATTTCCCTGGTGATTAGTGATGTTGAGCATTTTTTCATATATCCATTGGCCATTTGTATGTTTTCTTTTGAAAAATATCTGCTCATGTCTTTTTTCCACTTTAAAAAATAACCATAATTGTTATTTTATTTTTTAACTTTTATTTTAGATTCAGGGGGTACATGCCCAGAATTCTTACAGAGGTGTATTGCATGATTCTGAGGGTTGGAGTACAATTGACTCCATCACCCAGGTGGTGAGCATAGTACCCAATAGGAAGTTTTTCAACCCTTGTTCCCCGTTCTCCTTTTCTACTCTTGCATTCCCCAGTGTCTGTTGTCCTCATCTTCATGTTGGTGTTTACCCAGTGTTTAGCTCCCACTTATAAGTGAGAACATGAAGTATATGATTTTCTGTTTTTGCATTAATTCGCTTAGGGTAATGCCTTTGCCCACTTTTTATGGGGCTATCTGTGGGCTTTTGTTGTTGTTGTTGAGTTGTTTGAATTCCTTGTAGATTCTGGAGTCCTTTGTTGGACGCGTAGTTTGCAAATATTTTCTCCCATTTTGTAGGTTGTCTGGTGGTCTGTTCACTCTGTTGATCATATCTTTTTCTGTACAGAAGCTTTTAGTTTAAGTTAGTCCCATTTGTCTATTTTTGTTTTGGTTGTATTTACTTTTGAGGCTTTATTCATGAATACTTTGTCTAGGCCAATGTCCAGAAGAAGTTTTCTTAGGTTTTCTTCTTGAATTTTTATAGTTTGAGGTCTTACATATAAATCTTTAATCCACATTGGGTTAATTTTTGTGTATTGTGAGAGATAGGGGCCCAGTTTCATTCTTCTGTAAATGGCTGCCCAATTTCACCTGCCCCATTTATTCAAGAGGGTATCCTTTCCCCAGTGTGTTTTTTTTGAAGATCAGTTGGCTGTATGTATGTGGCTTTATCTCTGGGTTTTCTCTTCTTTTCCATTCATCTGTGTTTCTATTTTTATATGTACCTTGCTGTTTTGGTTACTATAGCCTTGTATTATATTTCGAAGTAACATCTTAACCTTGTTAACTGATGTGAACCTAAGGACTGAAAGGATGGCTTTGTTCTTCTTGTTGTATGTGCATGTAGAATTTCAGAGCCCGGTAGTTTTCTGTAAAAGTAACGTGTGGTTTTACTAGAATGGAGCCCAGCCTGTAAATTGGTTTCATATTTCTGCCATGCTTGGCACTGGAAGAACTTAACCAATGACAGAGTACTCCTCTAGGGAGGGAGACAGTTGTATACCTGGACTTTTGCCTCTTCTGGGCCTAGTGAGTTATTTTTGGAATAGCAGATGACCAGTGTTAGTCACTGAGTCTTCTGGCATCATCATGGTTCTGTTGAAGAGTGGCTCTGGAGATTGCTGGAAACTTTTCTTTTTTAAAGAGAGACAGGGTCTTGCTCTGTTGCCCAGGCCAGAGCGCAGTGACACAGTCATAGCTCACTGCATCCTTGAACTCCTGGGCTCAAGCAGTCCTCCCACCTCAGTCTCTCAAGTAGCTGGGACTACATGTGCATACCGCCACACTAGGCTAATTTTTTTTAAAACTTATTTTTTTATAGAAACAGGATCTTGCTGTGTTGCCCAGGCTGGTCTTGAACTCCTAGCCTCAAATGACACTACTGCCTTGGTTTCCCAAAATGCTGGGAATATAGGTGTGAACCACTGTGCCTGGCCTTGCTGGAAACTTTTAATCAGATTTATTCTTTGGACATAGTTCTGGAAAGTAGTCACTTCAGGCATTGTTTTGAATTTATTGGACCTTATGATAATGGGACTGGCTATCTGGGAGACCCTGGTTCTGGCTGGACCCTAACAAGTGAAACTGGAACTGAACCAGTTGGGGGAATGAAGCAAGTCTAACAGCTGTTTGACTTCTCACATTCAGCTAGCTGTGAAGCTTCCAATTTACCTGGCAGTGTTTGTTGAATAAATAGGAAAAAATTGTCCAAAATTTTTATCTGTGAGTTAAAATTCCCATAGAAATAGTTAGCTTTCCAGGAATCCTCTCCAAGTTGTAATAAACCACCTGTGTTCAGTAGGAATAACCTACTGAAGTAGAATATTGGCCAACACAGCCACTCACATTTAATTTAATCACTTATTCTAGTCTCCTCTCAGAACTCCACGTATAGGTGAAGTGATCCTCTTCTTACTTAGTTGTGAAGGTGTTAGTATTCGATCTCTTGAGTTAAATTTCTATTTCTTGAAGAGAAGTGACTACAATAAACTCATTTGAGGATGACTGGAAAGAAAGATATCAAAGCTCTACTTAGAATCTATTTGATGTGAGAAATAATTTGAGGGACAATGTGATTGAGTGTCCATATCCATAATTGGTTTTAAGTAAACTCAATTTTTGTGTAAGGTAACAAGGGTTTAATATTCAAACAGAAATTTATGGAAATTAAGCTGCCTGGAAGGAAAATTATAGAATTGCCTCGTTATCTGTCAGGGATCAGATACCATCTTAAGCAGAATGTCCTGATTGCCAGGCATCTGCGTAAATATATTTTTCTCTTATTCCTTCTGTTTTTCCAGCTATTGATTTTAGAATGCTTTTACTTTCCCAAATCTCCTTTATCTATAAATGTGGATAACCCGGCATCAGCAAATTTGAAAAGTTGTGGTTCAGAACTGCATTTGGTCATACTGTATACAATGATAGATTGCAAAAGTGATCACTCCATCCCACCCCTTCCACTAGCCCTAAAAGATGGATGATAAAGCCCTCTCTTCTGCTGTTCCTTCTGGGAGAAGTGTCTGTAGGTTTTCATAAATCTAAGCCAAAATACACCCCTTTGAGCCAACTTTGAGCCATCACATGGCTGTCCCCTGCATTGATTGAAATTTTTCTTTGTATTTTATGATGCAGTGGATGTAATATTTTCAAGTGCTGTTTTTATGTGTACAAAATTGTGACTATTTTTCTGTAGTTCACCTTATTTCTCTTTTAAGCCCCCAATCTTTCTAGTGGCAGAAAACTTAAATGTAGTAAGTTCTGGACAAGCAGTTATTTAAGGTTTAAATGCACTTAATTAAGAATTTCCCACCTTCTAATCTTTCTTTTCAAGATGGAAGCTAAGTTCTGGAGTTTATGTAGCATTATGTCTCTGTATGGTGGCTGGGCGTGACTTTGAGGTGGCCATTGGTGGGGAGGTGGCACCAGGCCTCAGCTGTGGTCATGTGAACTACACTGGTATCTACTGAGGTGGACTGTGCCGTCTGTCCTCCTCAATGGCATTTGGCAAGGTGACAAGTTCCCCCTGGCACTCTGGGTCTCATGAGTGCAACTTGGGAAGATAGTTGGCTTTTTCCCAAGATGTACAAAGGTGGGAGGGAGAAGCTACAAGGCTGCGAGGGTGATTTGGGCCCATTTCACTTCATGTAGTAGTGGCTCAGGGAGCTCTCAGGGGCTCTTTGGACCAGTTTTCTTCTTTACTCAGCTCTGAGAACCTTGTCTCTGGGTTGTATTATACTGTGTATCTCATGGGTACTGGTTCTATCATGATATTCATTCTTGAAGATGAATGATAGTCTTATATGTTGCATGTCTTACAGCCTCAACTCATGATGGCATGGGGGTCATGTGGTTAAAAGGAAGTACAGGATGAAGTGAGAGTGTGTAGAAGAGTTCATGAGCATATCAGTTAATGCTTAAAAAGTCCATCCTATGTAAGAGTTTATTCAGTGGACCCAAGGAGGTTTCATTACTTCTGGTAATTGGGAAGGATCCCATGGCCAGAAATGAAAATAAGTAGAATTGAATAAATGTGTAGAGTCAGGAGATAACATGTGGAGGTGGGTCTTGGCTTGCATCTTGGGATAGGCTTGAAGGGAAGAGTCATCTTTGTATGGGCAAGGAGAAGAGTTGAGCACTCTGCACAAGGATGAAGAACAGATTAAGTGGAAGACTTCAAATTGATACTGAGGGTTTGTGTTACTTCTAGGTATGACACAGACACATACACATGTATATATATATGTTATATCTCTCTGTGTTTGTGTGTGCATACACATATATGCATACACACATATATCTATGTGTATATATATACATATATACACATATATTTGTTGGTGCTATCATACATGGAATTTTTACCGTTTGTATTTTATAACTGGTTACTGCTAGTATGAAGATAAACTATTAATTTTTATATGTTTACAGTATAAATGATAGCATAACTCTTTTTTTTTTTTTAGTTTTCGGGGTAGAATATCCTGGAAATAATTATAAATTGGTTTTCTTTCTCCTGGTTTACTTAAAATTATTTTGGTTTCTATTAAATAGATTTAACACAGTATTGATTTGATATTTATGTGGATATGCATGTAGTTTCTTATGGAAGAGAAATTTCATATTAAATAACTATTGAATTCCTGGATTAAAAGTTTGTTTTGGAGGATCTTTTAAAATGCTCATTTTAAGAAAGAGTGCATTTTAGATTTGATTTGCTAAAAACTTGCTGAGAATTTTTATTGGGTATATTATTGATTTGTGTGTGTATGTGTGTACATGCTACTATTGCAACGTTGTGGAATCAGAAATGTGTTAGACTCATAAGGTGAATTGAGAAGATTTGACACCTTTTCTCTGATTGGATATAGTTGATACAGTATAGGAATTATCTGTCCCTTGTAATATAGAATGAACATAACTATAAAATTGTCTGATACAGGGCCAGGTTGTTGAAGTAATTCTTTGGCATTAAAATTGATTTAATTTTTTTGTTTTATAAGATCTCCTTTATTTTTCTTTTTAAAGAATATACTTTTTATTTTACTATTTTCTTTATCATTAGCAACTCCTTTCTTTCATGCACATTTTATTGTTACATTTCTTGTTCCTTGAATGGACTTTTGGTCCTCTGTTTTTAATCATTTTTGTTTACTCATATGTGTATTTTCCTCTGAATTCGACTTTGGTTGCTGTCTATATAATGTGTGCTTTAATCTCATTAGCATTTCTAGCTAAAGAGACAGTGGCTTATTTTGATATTTTCTTTAGCCCAAAGGTTATTTAGAAGAGTGCTTTAAATTTCCAAACACTAAGGGCTTCAAAATGGCTGAATAGATGCATCTGGTACTTGCCTCCTCCATGTAGAAGAACCAAAATAGTGAGTAGATAATCACACTTCAAGCAGATAATCTAAGAGAGAACACTTGAATTCAACAGAGAATTGATGGGAAACACTGAAAGCAAGGAAGGAGAGGGAAGTGAGGCAGCCTGTTCAGCTGGGATTCACTGAGTGTCTGGAGAGGCTCCATAATAGAGGGGCATTGTAAGAGATCCCAAATGAGAGGTAAGTGAGAGGGCCCCTGGTATTGCCACAGACTCTTGTAATCTTAGTTATGGGAGAGGACTTCAACCCTCATGGGCCCACAGAGTATCACAGAGCACTGTCTAGAGATCGCATAAAGGCATTGCTCCAGAGATAGAGCTCATGCTGACTCCCACAAACCTCCAAGTTCTAAGCAGCTGCTGCATAGCACCCTTTTGAGAGCCCGGTCCTCGCCAGACTTTGGCCTGCTCTTGGGCTCAACAGCTCCTGCATCTTTATATCACTAGAGACCCATTGAAATTCCTCAGCCACAGCTGCCACCACTGAGGCCCACAGTGAGACAACTGACAGCAACTTTGCCCCTTAAGCAGAGGGGTGGCTGCTCATTTTCACACATGCCTGAGACAAATTGCGCTGACTGCAACTGCTACCACTATGGGCTGCTGTGGTACCAAGGTGTGAGCAAAGCTAATGTCCACCAGCCACTTGCATATGGCTGTTCTCACTGAAAGCAACCACACCCTCATCAGTAATAGGGAAGCAGTTCAACCACTGCTACTCCAAAGTAGGATTCTGCTGGAGGTCTGCAACTCACCCTGCCCCTGCCTACAACAGCCAGCACTTGCATGCACCACGCTGAGGCCTGAGGGCCGGTCTGCCCAGCCAAGCTCCATCCTTCCTAAAACCAGAGCATGCCATCTAGGGGCCTAGGGATTGTCCAGCCTAGTAAACCACTGTTAGCACCTGAGCACTCCTCCCAGGGTCTGAGTTAGGGCCTACTCCACCTGATGCTACCAACACAGCAGGCTCCCACCCACAAGTGCCAGCTGTGGGCCTGAGGACTGGCTCAGCAGCCCACTGCAGCCACTACCAACACGAGCACAGTCTGTGTAGATCCCAGAGGGTTGTTCTTCCACTGCTACTGCCATTGCCCACACTATGCCCACTTCCCACTGGCTCATGAACCTGCCCACCCACCTTGCCCACCTCTGCCATTTCTAAAACCCAAGAAAGCCAGCTGAAGGGTCTGTAAATGTTCTTCATGGACCCACCAAGTAAAACTTCACCACAGCCTCCACTAACAACTGAATCGTAAGATATAGAGGAAATCAGATACCACTGATGCTGTTTACAGCCAAATAAATCATAAAGAGAATACCCTACTACATGCACCAAGAATCAAAGCCAAAGTCCCCTGCACAGCCAATACCATAGGTACGTCCTCAGGAAAAAATTCTCCCCTATGAAGCCAAATTCAAAAAAATTGGAAGAAGCAACTGTTACACCAGATGTGCAGATATAAATGTAAGGACACAAGAAACATGAAAAAGCAAGGAAATATGAAACCTCCAAATAAATAATTTTGCAGCAAAAATATCGGTCAAGAAAAAATTTATAAAATCACAAAGAAGGAATTCAAAATATTGATACTAAAGAAGCTCAGTGAGATATAAGAAAATACCGAAAAACAATACAAATAATTCAGAAAAACAATTCAGGATATAAATGAGAAATTTACCAAAGAGATATCATAAAAAAGAACCAAACAGGAACTCTGGGACTGAATAATTCATTTAATAAAATACAAAATATACTCAAAAAGTTCAACAATAGACTAGAAGCAGACTTTAAGCAGAAGAAAGAATTTAAGAACTTGAAGACAGGTCTTCTGTAATAACCCAGACACAAAAAATAAAAAAGAATAAAGAAATGAACAAAGCCATTGTGACTTATGAGACACCATAAAGTGAGCAAATATTAAATATTTGGTGTCCCAGAAGGCAAAGAGAAAATGAAAGGTCAGGAAAACCTATTTTAAAAATAGTAGATGAAAAATTTCCAAGTCTAGCAAGAGACTTAGACATCCAGATACAGAAGGCTCAAAGATCCCCAAGTAGATACAACTTTAAAAGGTACGTTAAAAGGGCCCATTATAGCCCAACTGTCAAAAGTCAAGAGAAAGTGAAAATTCTAAACACAGTAAGAGAAAAGCCTCTAGTCACTTGCGAAGGAACCACCATCAGACTAACAGCACGTTAGTCAGTAGAAAACTTACAGGGCAGACGAGAATGGGATGATATATTCAAATGGCTGAAAGAAAAAAAACCTTCCAGACAAGGATGCTATACATAGCAAAGTTATTAATAAATGAAGGAGAAATGAAGTATTTCCCATATAAGCAAAAGTTCAGGGAATTCATCACCACTAGATTGTCCCTATAAAAAATGCTTATGGGAGTCCTACACCTGGAAGTGAAAAAAATGATAGCTATGATACCATCATGAAAATACACAAAGCATAAAAGCTAGTGGTAGAGCAAAAATACAAGGAAGAGAAAAAACTCAAATGTTACCACTACAGGATACCACCAAACCACAATGATAAACAATAAGAGAGAAATAAAGAACAAAAATACACAAAAAACAAATCAGTTAATGAAATGACAGGAATAAGCCTTCACATGTCAGTAATAACTTTGAAAATAAATTGATTAAATTCTCCACCTAAGTGATATAGAATGGCTGAATGCATCAAAATAATAACATGACCCAACAATACGCTGCTTATAAGAAACTCACCTTAACAGTAGACACATACAGACTGAAAGTAAAGGAATGGAAAAAGATATTCTGTGCAAATGGAAATCAAAAGTGAGTAGGAGTAGCTGTATATGTATCAGATAAAACCGGCTTTAAGTGAAAAACAGTAAAAAGAAACAAGGTTTTTATGTAATGATAAAGTGATGAATTCAGCAAGAGGATATAACAGTTCTAAACATATATGCACCCAAAACTGTAGCATGCAGATATATGAAGCAGATATTATTAAATCTAAAGAGAGAGAAAGACTGCAATATAAGAATAGTTGAAGACTTCAACACTCCACTCTCAGCATTAGGCAGATCATCTAAATAGAAAATTTACAGAGAAATACAAGATTTAAACTGCGCATTTGACAAATGGACCTAAAAGACATTTATAGAACATTTATCTAACAGCTACAGAATATACATTCTTCTCATTAGCACATGGAACAGTCCCCAGAGTGGACAATATGTTAGGACACAAAAAAAGTCTCAACACTTTTTTTAAAAAATCAAAAGCATATCGAGTATCTTCTCAAACTACAATGGATAAAACTAGAAATTAATAAGGACCTTTGGAAACTGTACAAATACATGGAAATTAAATAACATATCTTTGAGTGATGATTGGGTCAAGGAAGAAACTAAGGCAGAAATAAAAAAATTCTTGAAACCAATAAAAATTAAAACCCAATATACCAAAACATATGTGATACAGCAAAAGCAGTACTAAGAAGGAAGTTTATAGAAATAAATGCCTACATCAAAAAAGTAGAAAGGTTTTGAACAATCTAATAATGCACATCAAGGAATGAGAAAAGCAAAAACAAACCAAAGCCAAAATTAGTAGCGGAAAAGAAATATTAGAGATCACAGCAGAACTAAGCAAAGTAGAGACTAAGCAAAACAAAACAAAAAACAGGTACAAGGGATCAATGAAACAAAAACCTGGTTTTTTGAAAAGATGAAAAAAAAATCAATAAACCACTAGCTAGACTAACGAAGGAAAAAAAGACAAATGACACAAATTAACAAAATCAGAAATGAAAAGGGAGACATTACAACTAATACCATAGAAATACAAAAGATCATCAGAGACTACTATGAACTGTACACCAACAAGTTAGAACACCTAGAGAAAAGGGGTAAATTCCTGAAAACATACAACCTACCAAGATTAAGAAAGAAAGAAAATACTTGAACAGACCAATAATGAATATTGAGATTGAGTCGGTAATAAAACGTCTCCCTACAAAGAAAAGCCCAGGACCAGATGGAATCCAAACCGAATTCTAACAAACTTTCAAAGAAGTAACACAAATTATCTTCAAACTATTCCAAAAGATTGAAGAGAGGGAAATTTTTCCTAACTCATTCTATGAGGCCAGCATGAAACGTGCCAAAACCAGACAAAGATGCAACAACAACAACAACAAAACTACAGGGCAGTATCCCTAATAAGCATGAATGTAAACATTCTCAGCAAAATTCTAGAAAACTGAATCCAACAGCATATCAACAAAGGAATACACCATATTCAAGTGAGATTTATCCCAGAAATAAAAGGATGGTTGATGTATGCAAATCAATAAATGGGGATACATCATATCAACAGAATGAAGGACAGACCGGGTGCAGTAGCTCACACTTGTAATCCTAGCACTTTGGCCGAGGAAGGTGGATTGCTTGAGGCCAGGAATTTGACCAGCCTGGGCGACTTGACAAAACCCCATCTTTACTAAAAAACAAAACAAAACAACAACAACAACAACAAACTGTGGGCATGGTAGCAGGAGCTTGTGGTCCCAGCTACTCAGGAGGGCTGCTGTGGGAGGATTGCTTGAGCCCAGGAAGTTGAGACTGCAGTGACCTGTGATTCCGTGATTGTGCCACTGCACTCCAGCCTCAGTGACAGGAGTGAGGACCTGTATTGAAAAAACAAAAACATACAAAACCAGAATAAAAGACAAATAACAAATGATCATCTCAATAGATGCAAAAAAACTATTTTATAAAATTCAACATCACTTTATGATAAAAACTCTCAATGAACTGGGCATTGAAGAAACATACCTCAACATAATAAAGGCCATTTATGACAAACCCACAGCTCACATCATAGTGAATGGGGAAAAGCTGAAAACTTTTCTCCTAAGAACTAGAACCAGGCAAAGATGCCCACTTTTACCACTCTTCAACATAATACTGCAAGTCCTAGCCAAAGCAATCAGGCAAAAGAAAGAAAAGCCTCCAAATTGGACAAGAAGACAATTGTTCCTGTTTGCTAATGATATGATCTTATACCCAGAAAAACCTAAAGACTCCACCAAAAAACTCTTAGATCTGATATAAAAATTCAGTAACGTTGCAGATTACAAAATTAACTGTAAAAATCAGTAGGGATTCCATATACCAATAATGAACTAGCTGTGAAAGAAATCAATAAGGCCATCCCATTTACAATAGTTACAAAAAATAAAATACCTAGGATTAAATTTAACCAAGGAGATGAAAGATCTCTACAAGGAAAACTGCAAAACACTTATAAAATAAATTGAAGAAGACACAAAAATGAAAAGATATTCCATAATAATGACTGGACGAATTAATAACATGGCCATCCTGCTTAGAGCAACCTACAGACTCAATGCAATCCCTATAAAAGTACTAATATCATTTTTCACAGAAATAAAAAAAAATTCCTAAAATTTGTATGGAACCATAAAAGACCCTCAACAGCCAAAGCAATTCTGAGCAGAAAGAATGAAGCGAGCTATTACACTACCTGACTTCAAAACATATTACAAGGCAATATTAACCAAAACAGCATGATGTTGGTATAAAAACAGACAAATAAACCAATGGAACAGAATAGAGAATTCAAAAGTAAATTCATGTATTTACAACCAACTGATCTTCCACAAAGGCATGAAGAACATACATTGGGGAAATAATAATTTCTTCAATAAATGATGCTGGGAAAATTGAATATCCATATGCAAAAGAATGAAACTGGACCCTTTATCTCTCACCATTTACAAAAATCAACTCAAGATGGATTAAATCTTAAATATATGACCGGAAACTATAAAACTACTAGAAAAAAACTTTTGGAAAATACTTTAGGAAATTGGTCAAAATTTTATGGCTAAGACTTCAAAAGCACAGACAATAAAAAATTAGACAAATGGGACTATATTAAATGAAAAATTTCTGCACAGAGAGAGTAGAAATCAACCAAGTGAAGACACAACCTGTTGGATGGGAGACAATATTTGAAACCACTCATCTGACAAGGGAATAAAATCTAGAATATACAATGAATTGAAACAACTCAGTAGTAAGAAAACAAATACTACCATTACAAAGTGAGAAGAGGATATGAATACATAATTCTCAAAAGAAGAGATACAAATGGCCAACAGATACATGAAAAAATGCTCAACATCACTGATTATCAGGGAAATGCAAATCAAAACCACAATTAGATATCATCTTGCACCAGTTACAATGGCTATTATTAAAAAGATAAAAGTGACAGATTCTAGTGAGGATGTGGAGAAAAGGGAACTCTTAGACTCTGTTGGTGGAAATGTAAATTAGTAAGCCACTATGGAAAACATAATGGAGATTTCTCAAAAAACTAAATGTAGAATTACCATTTGGCCCAGCATTCCCACTACTGGCTATTTATCTGAAGGAAAAGAAATCAATATATCAAAGATATGTCTGCACTTACGTGTTTATTGCAGCACTCTTCACAATAACAAATATATAGAATCAGCCTAAGTGTCCATTAATGGACAAATGAATAAAGAAAATGTGGTATATATACACAATGGAATGCTATTTGGCCATAGAAAAAAATAAAATCATGTCATTTGCAACAACATGGATAAAACTCGAGGTTATTATGTTGAATGAAATAAGCCAGGCACAGAAAGACAAATATCACATGTTCTTACTCATGTTAGTGAGTAAGTTCTTATTCCCTCATGTGTGGGAGCTTAAAAAGTTGATCTTATAGAGGTAGAGAGTACAATAGTAGGTACTAGAGGTTGGGAAGGGTGTGTGAGTAGGAAGGGGATGAAAAGAGGTTGGTCAAGGTACAAACATGGTTATATAGAAAGTATAAGTTTTAATGTTCAAGAGCAGAGTAGGGTGCCTATAGTTAGCATGAATGAATTATATATTTCAAAGTAGATAGATAGAAGAGAGTACATGAAATGTTTTCAATGCTTAGTTATAATAAATACTCAAGGAGATGGATACCCCAAATACTCTTGACTTGATTATTACACATTCTATGCATGTAACAAAATATCACATCTACTCTGTAAATATATAAAATATTATGTATCAATTAAAAAATGTCAACATGTGTAGACCTCTTTATCTTTTGTTTTGTGAATTTCTTGTTTTACTGCTTGCTCTTAGAAAATGAGTCCTGCGTAGTTTCTACTCTTGTAAGGCTTTAGTGAGTTTTTGGTGATATAGTAACATTTTGTAAACAATAACCGTTAATTTGACAATTTATGTTTTGAAGACTAAACCTTTTCAACATCTATTAAAACACCTATTCAAAAATACTTACACAAGAAGCCTATTTTGGTCACAAAGAATCTTGATTTTATTCTCTGATAGCAACTTATCTCCCTGTTATGTTTTCCTGTAGGCCATGGGAAAATTACATAAATTACAGATTTGTTTACCCTCAGTAATCAACACAGACCAGGTGTATCCTGCCAAAAGCATTCCACACTCTGTTAGCATATACCATCAAAGTACAAGGAGATTTGGCCAGATTCTTTTGTTTTTTTTTTCCCTAGGAAAATGGGGATGGGATTCAAACAAGCTATTTATATTTGCCTTCCTAATTGTTCATAAACAATTTCAAATAAACAAAGGGGACATGTTTAAAATCTGGAAATAAAATTCTAAGTGTTTAGAAAAACAAGTTGAAAGCAGGAATAAAGGAAGAACGCAGACTAATAAGGATATGAATTCATTCTCAACAGTGATAGAAAAGGTTAAAATACCTGTTCCTTCTAATCTCATTCTTTCTCTTACTCCCTGCCCTCATGCAACCATGGCCTAATTTTTATTTTTCAAATATGCCAAGTTTATTCTCTACCTTAGACATTGCATTGCCTGGTCCCTGTACCTGAAACATTCTCCTCCCAAATCATCAGATATTTAATGTTTATTGTAAATGACAGCGTAATATATTAAGACTGCAGATTCTGAAGACAGATTGTGTGGGTTCAACACCCACCTCCACCAATAATTTAGCCACATGTAAAATATGGCTACCTCCTACAGTTGCGAAAATTAAATGAGTCAACTCATAATATGTGGGTAATAATAATTATTAGTCATTGTTGTCATTCATGTCATCATTATTTGTTCATTATTTTTCTCATTCACTGTGTAATGTAAATATTCAAATATTTATATTTCTATGAATTATTTTCTATGTTTTTTCAATTTGAAAATTAACTGACCTCACCATTGTCAGTGGTCACCAAATTGATGGGATATTGACGTCCATCATACTCACACAATTTCATTTTTTAATTGATGCATAATAGAGCTACACAGTTTTGGGGTATGTGTGATAATTTAATATGTTCATATAATTTTTAAAGATTAAATCAGTGTGCTTGGGATATATGTTACCTTAAATATTTTTCTTTCTTCATGTTTGATTCATTCAAATTCTTCTCCTAGCTGTTTTGAATTATACAAAATTATTGTAAACTATAGTCACCCTACTTACTTATTTAACACAAGGTCTTATTCTATCAAACCTTATAATTGTACCCATTAATCAACTTGTCTTCATCCTTCCAACCCCACTACCCTTCTCAAACTCTGGTAACCACCAACTTACTTTCTACCTCCATGAGATCAACATTTTTTAGTTCCCATGCATCACTGACAACATGTGATATTTGTTTTCCTTTGCTTGTCTTATTTCACCTAATATAATGACCTCTAGTTCCATCTATGTTGCTGCAAATGACATGATTTCATTTTTTATGGCTGAATAATATTCCATTGTGTACATATGCCACACATTCTTTACCTGTTCATCTGTTGCTGGGAACTTAGGTTGATACTGTATTTTGGCTATTAATGAGTAGTGGTGCAATAAACATGAGTGCATGTATCACACTGATGTCCTTTCTTTTGGATATATACCCAGTAGTAGAATTGCTAGATCATATGGTAGTTCTATTACAGTTTTTTGAGGCATCTCCATAACGTTCTCCATAGTGGCTTCCCTAATTTACATTCCCACCAACAGTGTACCAGGGTTCCCCTTTCTCTGCATCCTTGCCAGCATCCATTATTGCCCATCTTTTTCGTAAAAGCCATTTTAACTGGGGTGAGATGATATCTCGTTGTATTTCTTATTTACATTTCTTTGATGATTAGTGGTGTTGAGCATTTTTCCATAAACCTCTTGGCTATTTCTGTGTCTTCTTTTGAGAAATGTCTGTTCAGATAATCTACTCTTTATTTAATAGGATTATTAGATTTTTTCCTATAGGGTTGTTTGAGCTCCTTATATATTCTGGTTATTAATTTCTTGTCAGGTGGATAGTTTGCAAATACTTTCTTCCATTCTGTGGGTTGTCTCTTCACTTTGTTGATTGTTTCCTTTGCTGTGCAGAAGCTTTTAGCTTGATGTAATCACATTTGTCTATTTCTGCTTTGGTTGCCAGTGCTTCTGAGGTCTTTCTTTAAAAATCTTTGCCCAGACCAATGTCCTAGAGCATTTTTCCAATGTTCTCTTCTAGCAGGTTCATGATTTCAGACCTTAGATTTAAGTAATTTAATCTATTTTGATTTTATTTTGTATATGGTGAGAGATAGGGATCTGGTTTTATTCCTCTGCATATAATTATCCTGTTCTTCTCACACCATTTATTGAAGAGACTGTCCTTTCACCAATGCATGTTCTTGGCATCTTTGTTGAAGATCACTTAGATGATCACAGTAAATATGTGAATTTGTTTCTGAGTTCTCTATTTTGTTCCATTTGTCTATGTGTGTTTTATGCCAGTACCATGATTATACAGTTACTATAGCTTTGTAGTAATTGTGAAGTCATGTACTGTGATGCCTCCAGCTCTGTTCTTTTTGTTTAGGATTGCTTTGCTTGTTCAGGATCTTCTGTGGTCCCATATAAATTTTAGGATTTTTTTCCTATTACTGTGATGCTTGTCACTGGTAATTTGATAGGGATTGCACTGAATCTATACATTTATTCAGGCAGTGTTGTCATTTTTAACAATATTAATTCTTACAGTCCATGAGCATGGAATATCTTTCCATTTTTTGGGGTGTCCTCTTCTATTTTTTTCATCAGTGTTTTAGAGTTTTCCTTATGTAAATTTTTCACTTCCTTGGTTAAATTGATTTTTAGATATTTTATATTCATCATGGCTATTGTTAATGAGATTGCTTTCTTGATTTGTTTTTTAGATTATTCACTGTTGGCTTATAGAAAAGCTACTGATTTTTGTATGTTAATTTTGTATTCTGCAACCTTACTAAGTTCTTTTATCAGTCCTAACAGTTTTTGGGTGACATCATTAGTTTTTTTTTAATGTAAGATCACATTGTCTGCAAAAAAGTCTAATTTGACTTCTTCCTTTCCAATTTGAATGTCCTTTGTTTCCTTTTCTTGCCTAATTGCTCTGGCCAGGAACTGCAGTACTAATTGAATAAAAGTGGTGAAAACAGGCATTCTTTTCTTATTCCAGATCTTAGAGGAAAGACCTTACATTTGTTCCCATTTAGTATGATGTTTTAGCTATTGGTTTGTTATATATGGCCTTCATTATGTTGAAGTAGATTCTTTCTATGTCCAGTTTGTTGGGATTTTAATCATAGAGGGATGTAAAATTTTATTGAATTTTTGCCACCTATTGATATAGTCAGATGATTTTTGTTCTTGGTTCTGTTAATGTAATATATCACATGTATTTATTAGCATATGTTGAACCATCCTGGCATCCCTGGGATTAGTCCTACTTAATTATGATGAATGATCTTTTTAATGTGTTGTCGAATTTAGTTTTCAAGTGTTTTGTTAAAAAATGTTGCATCTATATTCATCAGTGATATTAGCCTGTATTTTTGTCATTGTTGTATTCTTGTCTGCTTTTGCTATTAGAATAATGCTGGCCTTGTGAAATAGGTCTGGAAATATTTCCTCCTCCTCAATTTTTTGAAGAGTTCGAGTAGAATTGATATTAGCTCTTCTTTAATTGTTTGATAAAATTCAGTAATGAAGCCATAAATTCCTGGGCTTTTTTTATTGGGAAGCTTTTATTATACCTGTGACCTTGTTACTAGTTATTTGTTTATTGAGGTTTTCTATTTCTTAATGGTTCACTCTTGATAGGCTGTATGCTTCCAGGAGTTTATGCATTTCTTTTTGGTTTTCCGACTTGGAGTATAGTTATTCATAATAGTCTGTAATGATTCTTCATATTTCTGTGGTCTCAGTTGTTATGTCTCCCTTTTTTTCTGATTTTATTTCTTTGGATATTCTGTTTCTTATTCTAGCTAAAGATTCGTTGATTTTATTTATCTTTTCAAAAAACCAACTTTTCATTTTATTGATTTTCTGTCTTGCTTTTTTAGTATCAATTTCATTTATTTCTGCTACTATTTTTATTTTATGTTTTCTTTCTACCAATTTTGGATTTGGTTTGCTTTTGCTTTTATAATTCCTTGAGGTGCATCATCAGGTTATTTATTTGAAGTTTACCTACTTTTTAAATATAAGCATTTATTTCTATAAACTTCCCTCTTAGTACTGCTTTTGCTGTATCTCATAGATTTTGGTTTATTGCATTTCAATCTTATTTTGTTTCAATAAATGTTTAGATTTCCTTATTAATATCTTCAATGACCCATCGGTCATTTAGGGTCTTTTTTTTTTTTTAAATTTCCATGTGTTTGTAAAGGTCTGAGGTTTCTCTTGTTACTGATTTCTAGTGTTATTTCATTGTGGTCAAAAAAGATACTTGACATTATTTCTATTGTTTTGAATTTGCTCGTACTGTTTTTGGCCTAAGATTTGGTCTATTCCTGAGAATGTTCCATGTGCTGATGAAGATTGTGGGCTGTGTGCAGCAGCTCATGCCTATAATTTTGGCACTTTGGGAGGCCTAGGCGGGCAGATCGCTTGAGCTCAGGAGTTGGAAACCAGCCTGGGCAACATGGTAAAACCTCATCTCTACAAAATATACAAAAATTAGCGTGGCATGGTGTTGAGCACCTGTAGCCCCAGCTACTCAGGAGGCTGAGGTGGGAGAATTGCTTGAGCCTGGGAGGTGGAGGTTATGGTGAGCTGAAATGATACCATTACACTCCAGCCTGGGTGACAGAGTGAGAGCCTGTCTCAAAAAAAAGAGAAGAAAAGATTGTATATTCTGCAGCAGTTGGATAAAATGTTCTGTAAATGTCAGTTATGCCTAGTAGGTCTAGTGTATAGCTTAACTCTGCTGTTTCTTTCTTGATTGTATTTTTTGTCTAACTGATCTGTTCATTACTGAGAATGGGGTGTTAAAATCGCCTGAATTGCAGTCCATCTCTCTCTTTAGGTCTATAAATTTTTGTTTTATATACTTGGGACCTCCAGTGTTGGGTGCATAGGTATAATTATTATATCCTCTTCCTGAATTGACCCATTTATCATTATACAGTGACCTTCTTTGTCTTTTTACAGTCTTTGATTTGTTCACTATTTTATATGATGTAGCGACTTCTGCTCTTTTTTGATTTCCAGTTACATGGAATATCATTTTCTTTTCTTTTTTTTTTGAATTCAGTTCTTTATATAACGTCCCTTGTAAAAATGAAAGAATAAAAACAAACCGAAAAAGAGGGGCAGGGTAAAATTTTTTTAAAAAAAGGAAAGGAAAGAGAGGAAAAGAAAATAAAAGAAGACGATTTATTGCTTCTCCTCAGCATCCTCCTTGTTCTCTTCCTTCACCAAGAGAGCTTCTAGCTTTTCCGCCACTTTTTCGGCATGACCGTTTTTGCCTGATCCTGCTTTCTTTTCTCTCTCTTCTATTTCTTTCCTGCATTCTTCAAACTTTGTTTTGAATTTCTGTGCATTCTCAGCATTCAGGAAGCGGATGGCCAGCAGCTCTGGCTTGGGGCACTCGTCGGCGAAGTCAGCGTGGGTGTTCCAGACCCAGGCACAGTCGCTACCTGCGTTGGGCTTCAGCTCCATCATCGGCGTGATGTAGTGGTTGGCACAGATCTTCAGGGTCTTGTCCCTCTACATGAGGAGGCGGATGGCCCCTTTCTCCTTGTGCTTCAGGAGCTTGACGTCACCAGTGCCTCGCTCCTTCCATTCTGGGAGATCGTTCGCGGAGGCAAATCGGAACAGTTTTGCCCACATTTTAAAAAGTTCCTCTTCATCTTCTTCCAGTGTTTTAATTTCTTGCTCAGGAGGAGAAACTATTGGCTCAAATTGAGGGTCATGGTTTGACTCGTCTGTATTCTCAGTGGAAGTATCATGGTCCTCATGAGTGTCCCTGGCGGCCGCCATGGGGGCGCGGCGGGGGCGGTGGCTTGGCTAGGCTGGTTGTCGCTGGCTCCGCGGCCTCTCGGCGTCTACTCGTAGCTCCTTCCCTTCGTGTCTGGCGGAATATCATTTTCTACCCCTTCACTTTCAGCCTAGTGTATCTTCATAGGTGAAGAGGGTTTCTTCTAGGAAGCATGTAGTTGGATATAGTTAGGTATTGCTTCTCTATCCATTCAACCACTCTATGCCTTTTAATTGGAGACTCAACTCAATTTATATGCAGTGTTATTACTAATAAGGAATGTCTTATTACTGTCTTTTTTTTATCTTGTTTTGTAACCTCCCTCCCTCCCTCTCTCCCTTCCTTCCTTCTCTCTCTCCCTCCCTCTCTCTCTCTCTTTCTTTCTCTTGTCTTCTTTCTTCCTTGGTGGGTTAAGGATTTTCTCTGGTAGTATATTTTAATTTGTTGCTTTTTATTTTTATTGAATCTATTTTAGATTTTTTCATTGTGGTTACCATGAGGCTTATAAAAAACATAGATGTAACAAGTCATTTTAATGAGATAAGAATTTATCTTAGATCACAAAGGAAATAATAGAAACAAAGAAAAAAAGAAAAAGACTTCTACACATTAACTCCATCCACACCACATTTTAACTTTTAGTTGTCTCTATTTACATGTTTTTATATTACCTGTCTTTTAACAGGTTGATGTTGCTTTTTTTTTATTTTTGACAGACTTATCGTTTGGCCTTCATAGTAGAGTTATGAGTGGATTGCACACCATAATTATAGTATTAGAGTATTCTCAGTTTGTCGATGTACTTAATTTTACCAGTGGTTTTTATACCTTCAAAGGATATTTTTCCAAATTTGCGTGCGTGCGTGTGTGCGTGTGTGTGTGTGTTTCAGATCAAAGAACTTCCTTTAGCATTTCTAGTAAGACAGATCTTGTCATGAATTTTCTCAGCTTTTGTTTATCTGAGAAAGACTTTATTTCTCCTTCATATTTGAAAGATAACTTTACTTGATAAAGAATTCTTATATGACAGTGTTTTCTTTTCTTTCGGCCCTCTGAGAATGCTGTTCCATTCCCTCCTGGCCTGTACGGTTTCTGTTGAGATGTCTATTGCCAGATGAATTGGAGATCCTTCATATTTTATTTGCTTCTTTTCTCTTGCTGATTTTAGAATTCTTTTTCCTTGACCTTAAAGTTTGAATATTGTATGCCTTGGGTTAGTCTTACTTGGGCCTAATATCTTTGGTATTGTCTGACCTTCCTGTACCTGGATACTTATATCTTTCTCAAGCTTTGGAAAGTTTTCTTTTATTATTTATTTGAATAAGCTTTCTACCCCCTTGTTCTTGCTCAACTCCCTCTTAAACATCAATAATTCTTAGATTTGTTTTTTTGAGGTAATTTTCTGTGTATTGTAGGTGATTTTCATTCATTTTTATTTTTTCTCCTCTATGTATTTTCAAGTAGTCTGTCTTCATGCTCACTGATTGTTTCCTATGCTTGATCCACTTTGCTGTTGAGAGCCTCTAATAAATTTTTCAATTCAACAAATATATTTCTCAGTTCCAAGATTTCTGTTTGGTTTTTAAAAAATCATTTCGATCTCTTTGTTAAATTTCTCTGAGTTGAGTTTTTAAAGAACTACTATTTTGAATTCTTGGTCAGAGAGTTCCCATATCACCATCTTGTTAGGGTCTGTTACTTGTTCCTTGCTTTATCTGTTTCGGAAGATCATGGTTCCTTGTTTACTCTTGTTTCTTGTGGATGTACATCTATGTATTTGCCTTAGAGTATTAGTTATTCCAGTCTTCTGTTTCTGGCTTGTTTTTGTTTTTTTATTGGATATATTTGTTTAGAGGTTCTTTACTGCTAGGTTACTGACTCCTTTTCAGCTCTAGCTGGCACCTTAAGTCCAGGTTTGCCTCAACTCTAGTAAACAATTGGAGTATTTCCCTTCCCAAATGGCGGGGAGGTCCAAATGGGAATATCCTGTCAGTGTGGGAAGGCTGGCTATGGGTTCATGCCCAGGGGTCCTGTGGGACAAACCTTATACAGCGTGGTGCTGCTGAAGAGCCACTCTGATTTAACATCTTTTTTGACAGAGTTATAGAAAGGAGTTTCCAGGGGTGGGGATAGTATTCCCACCCTTCCCTTGGTCTTTGCCAATCCTAAGGGGTATTTCTCCCTTCAAGCATTCATGATGCTTCCTGTGGGTTAAGACAGGGCCAGATCTACTGTCAGGGAACCCAAGACGCTGAGGAAGCTGTTTGCCTACCTTGATTTCACTTTTCCCAGTATATAAACATTGAGTTAAGGGAAAATTTTCTGAATGCTTGGTGCTA
The DNA here is from genome assembly GCF_028885625.2 of Pongo pygmaeus. Taxonomy (NCBI): domain Eukaryota; kingdom Metazoa; phylum Chordata; class Mammalia; order Primates; family Hominidae; genus Pongo; species Pongo pygmaeus. The sequence goes on from NC_072396.2 coordinate 26,193,922, forward strand.
GGTAGAATAGGGGAAGGGGCATCACAGATGTGGAAGTCTTGAGTATCTTATTGTCTGCTTGGAGCTTTTTTTTAACTTCTTTGTGGCCCCTGGAACTGTCTCATCTTCACATTTGAGTTCTGGGATATTTCTGGTAATAACCTCAGCACTGTATATTTGTTTATGGGTATATTTTGTTGAAAGGGAGGAAGTCAGCTTGCTTCTATATTGCCATTTTGGAACTGGAAGTTCCCACAATTTTATAACTTAGAGAATGAAAAACATTCTAAGACATGTTAATGACATGGCTTCAAAATGCTACATCAGCATATTCCTGGTTGTACCTGAACATGCGTTCAACTGTTTTATTTGGGGTTGGATGTCAACATTAATATGCTGTTACCTTAAGCTTGGTTTTCATTCATAGTGGCAATGTTCCTTAACAAGAGACATATTGTATAGATTATTATAAGCTTCATTACACTCAACCCTGGCTGCTATTTATAATTTGGATCAACATTTATTGACTGATGTGGTCCAGTGGACTCATTTGAATTCAGTCAGTATGATGAACCTGCTGTTAATCTCAATGGAAGTCAATAAATTTATATACAGACATTGAAGACTTATTAGATTGAAAGCTTTATGAAGCAATGCAAGGTAATAGCTTCTTAGCTACATTAGTTCTGTCATTCACTTAACTTGGAGGTTCTGGCCTTGGGTAAGTAGAAGGTTGAAGCAGACTTAAGTAAAGTTTTAGAAATCAAGTCAAATTCAAAGATATTCTGGCAGGACTTTTGATATCAAGCATTGCAAGCCACAGAATGGATAAGTATCCACAGACCAGCATTTTAAAATAGTGGGGAGTTATACATACATTTTGGGAAAACTGACATAGTAAAGACATTTGCATTCAATTATATTTTTGTGCCTTTTTGTTTGCTTCTGATACTTGTTAATCACAATTTTTATTTTTGTTTCTCCTGAATCCACCTCCTTTATGCATTGTTTATGATTATGAATATACATTCTTACAAGCAGGGCTTTGTTATTTGAATAGTTTCATGCATTCAATATTAATAAAGAGTTGGTCTTTATTAGGTTTCTTTCCCTTTGCATCCCAGAAAATACTACTTTTTGTATTGTATTTGTTAAGAAACTAAAGGAAAAAAAATGACCAGCAGTTAGACACTTCTCTGTAATTCTTTTTGATCATTTTACATTTATGCCTTATTTTTCAATTCTTTATATGATCTGAAATAGGATATAGACTTATTTCACTAACTTTGATTGTTGATAGTTTTGGGGGAAGGGTGTCACAGTTAACAAATGGCGTTTCTTTCAGTGCATTTTTTGATTTAGGAAAGGAAGTAAATCTTACCAGAATCAATTTAGAAATTTAAGTAAAGGCATCATGTAAAATTGCAATGTTTCTGTAAAGTTCTGCCTTCCATTTGACCAGTAATTCTTAACAAGGGGCAATTTTACTTCCCTAAGGGACATTTGACAGTATCTGGAGACATTTTTGGTTGACAAAACTGATGTGTAGGGGTGAGGGCATTACTGGCATCTGGTGGGTAGAGGTCACTAAACATCTTACAATACACAGGACAGCTCCCTACCACAGAGAGTTCTTGGGGCTCAAAATAGCAATAGTGCCGAATTAAGAAACCTTGCTGTAGAGGAGGTGCCACACCTTTGGCTTTAGTTCTAGTCATTCAGAAAGAGAACCCATGATTCCTTTTCCCAGCTAACTCACATTATGCAACCCTGTTTTAAAATTCCAGTCTCTCTGTGTCAGATGCACAGCAGTAAGTCTGCTTCTCTGTACGAGGGAAATTGTTTTCTACTAACTGATGACCTCAGCTTAGCAGTTTCTTTTCCAGCACATCAAAGCTCACAGTCAGACTTGCTGCAGCAAGTGCACTTTTGAGTAGCTTGATGACATATAAAGACCCTCTTTGGCATTCATACTGTGCTGCTCTATTGTTTACAGGCTAGCAGTAAATTATTTATAGATATTGCTAGAGATAGGAGTCACTTGCTCTCTCCTTTTTAGCCCAAAAGCTATATTTTATCTGGTGGCAAGATTTTATGTGAAAATTATGTGGTGGTGGGGGAGGGGGGCGGCGGTTTATGTACTCTTTGCATTTGTGTGACAAGTTTTATGGTACCAGTCCCATCCACTTTTTATTACTTTAAACCTGCTTTGGAAATTATTATTAATTACATCATGAACTCAACAAATAGTATTTTTTTTAGAATTCCCATTATAAATAATTTCAGAAAGGCTCTTCCTGAGTCAATTTAGAGAAATACTATCAGAAAAAACTCATTTTGGTCCTAAAGCAAAGCAAAAAATCTTTAGGTCGCTTTGGAGCATTGATCTATAAATGGATATGTGTGTGTGTGTGTGTGTGTGTGAGAGAGAGAGAGAGAGAGACAGACAGAGAGAGAAAGAATCAGTTGAATGCCAAAGTAATCATTATAGGGTGTGCATTTATTTTTGCCAGCATCAATGTACTTCAGTTTTTTTTTTTTAGTATGCAAAACATTATTTCTGGTTGAGTTTACACTGACATGTTTCCAACCACTGACTCTGATTTAGACTTTTTTTCTTGTTCTCCGTCTCTCCTCACACCCCCAAGTGGTAACATTTTGTTCTTAAATTTATCAGGCATTTATGAAATTGACTATTTTCTAAAAAACAGTAATACCAAAAGTATGTGTAGAAGGCAGTACTAGTCAGAATGCATAGCTCAACCCAGAACTCTACAGCTCTAATAGATTTTTGCCTTTATTAAGACTGATAAATTGTCAATTGTAAAATTTTTAAAAAAATGAATTGTTAATGAATTAACAAGGGACAAACCATGGTATGTCAACAAAAATATTTTTTTTCAGTGGATTTTGTTAGTAGACAGACACTTCATGCCAGTAGTTTAGGCTGTAAGGAAACTCTAAGAACTCATTAGAAGTAAAAGACAACAGATAGAGTCTACTTGGAATCAAGTCATTAGTCCCTGGTTATGATAAAACTATTGGTACCACGGACAAAAAGAACTAAAGAAAAGTTAAACATAATAATATGATTTTTAATTGATTTATTTGTTTTATGGAGGCATCATATTAGGGACTTGAGATTTTCTAGTTTAGAGGTGGGATTAGTTAAAAACACAGCATGATTTTCTTTGGGTTTCTGCTATAGAAGGGTTTGTGAGGTTTATGAGAAAAGTTAGCTCATCTGGTATATTGCATCCTGTAAGAATCTTGGTTCTTGCATGCAATTATATTTTATAGACTGAATTCTGTTCTTTTGTTTTTCTTCAACTTTTATTATAGATTCAGGGGGTACATGTGCAGGTTTATTTTCTGGGTATATTGTATGGTGCTGAGGTTTGGGGGACAAATGATCCTATCACCCAGGTATTAAGCACAGTACCCAATAGCTAGTTTTTCATCCCCTGCCCCCTCACTCCCTCCCCTGTCTAGTAGTCCCCAGTTTCTATTGTTGACCTCTTTATTGTCCGTGAATACCCAATGTTTAGCTCCCACTTATGAGTAAAGATATGCAATGTTTGGTTTTCTGTCACTGCATTAATTTACTTGGGGTAATGGCCTCCAGCTCCATCCATGTTGCCACAAAGAACATGATTTCATTTTTTATGGCTGCATAGTAGTCCATGGTGTATATGTACAACCTTCTCTTTATCCACTCCACTGTTGTTGGGCATCTAGATTGATTCCATGTCTTTGCTATTGTGAGTAGTGCTGTGATGAATATGCAAGTGCATGTGTCTTTTTGGTACAATGATTTGTGTTGTTTTGGATATATATCCAGTAATGGGATTGCTGGTTCAAATGATGGCTCTGTTTTAAAGAACTCTGTTATTGATGAGAAAATTAAATTTGCAGGTAAGGACTTTAGGAAAAAAAATCACAGTCTCATGAAAATTGCATTTATAAATTTGCATAAATTTGTCCATACATAAAGTTGGTTGATATATGATAATAGGGCTCTAGGCCTGGGATCTTCAATCAAAAAGAAAAAAACAAAACAAAACAAATGAAATGAAAAAACATACAACAACAATAAAAAACTCAAGTTCAATATTTTGATATATTCAGTAACGTTGGTTTGACCATATACCCTGGTTTATGACTGTTGATTATTTTTTGTATTCCTTTTTAATATCAAAAATATTCTTGTTTGCTTAATGTTTTCCGAGTTCATCTATGTTGTGGCAAATGGCAGAATCTCCATTTTTAAGGCTGAATAATATTCTATTCAATATATGCATATGCCACCGTTTCTTTATTCATTCATCTGTTAATGGACACATAGGTCATTTCCAGATCTTCGCTATTGTGAATAATGCTGCAGTGAACATAGAAGTGCAGATATCTTTTTGAAATGGGGATTTAATTTCCTTTGGGTATATACCCAGAAGAGGAATTGCTGGGTCATATGGTAGTTCTTTTTTTTTTGAAAAGCAGTAGTCAGGTTTAATAGCAGATTAACACAAATGTATCAGTTTCCTATAGTTACCATAGCACATTACCACCAGTTTTCTGGCTTAAAATAGTTTTGTTTTTAATTTCATTAGGAATCTCCATACTGTTTTCCATAATGGCTGCACCAGTCTACATTTCCACCAACAATGTACAAGGGTTTCCTTTTTGCCACACCCTTGCCAACATTTGTTGTCAATCTTTTTTTTTCTTTTTTTAAAAAAAGGCAAATATACAGAGAAAGAGAATAAAACAGTGGGTACCAAAGGTAGAGGCAGTGGGGGATGTAGGTCAGAGGATGCAAATTGAGGATCACATATGTAGGATGAACAAATCTAGAGATCTAATGTACAACAACATGAAAGACTATAGTTAATACAAATGTACTGCATTGAGGATTTCTGCTAAATGATTAGATTTTAGCTGCTTTTGCCACGTAGAAAAATTGGTAACTATGTGAAATGTTGGATATGTTAACTTGCTTCACCACAGTAACCATTTTACTATCTGTATCTATCCCATAACGTCATGTTATATACCTTAATTATGCACAATAATATTAATTTTTAAAAATGTTCTTGTTTGGATGAAAAAGTATATAGTTACACAGTGGAATATAAGTGTACCCCATGTTTGAAGATTGATTTCCCACTCATTTCTTAAGGTAATTCAGTTCACCGTAACAATTTTTTTATCTTTGTCTCAGAAAGATAAATCATCTTTCCCAGCTACTTGAGAGGCTAACGTGGGAGGATCACTTGAGCCTAGGAGTTCAAGACCAGACTAGGCAACATAATGGACCTCAACTCAAAACAAAAACAAAAAGATAAGCCATCTTTAATTTTTTTAATGATATTTGAGATCATTTTATACAATCTTGTCATTTGAATGACTTCAATTACTTAAATTGGCTCTATTAAATACAAGAGTATAATTTGCTTTTTGATATATCATTTTTTCTTCTGTCTTTGCGAGGATTTATACAGTTTTCTTATGCTTTAAAAATAGTAACCAACAAATTGTTGTGCAATTGATTTTGAAAAATTGATCTTTTAAAAATTTATGTAGGAGAATTATATGTAAGATTCCTGACACTACCTGCTACTGAGTTGTTTTCAAATCAATGGTTCTTAATTTATTGTGAATCTCATATCATTGTATTCCTTGAAAATATAATGAAAACTAAGATTCTCTTCTGAGAAAAAAAATGCCCTCATAAAAGTTTCCAAAAATTTTAGTGGGTTCAAGGATTTCCTGATGTCCATCAAAGCATTTTAGTTTAAGAAGTCCAGCCCTAGACTATGAGATCTTAGGGGGCACGAATTGTGGTTTTTTTCTTCCTCCCCACCCTTCTCTGAACCTTTATTATGTAGCAAATATTGTACTCTTTAAAGTATTTGTTGAATGACAGAATAAAAGGATGCTTTATTTATCAGTATGGCTGAGATCTGAGTTGGATACTTTATATCTTTTCACTGTTCTTCTGGCTTTTTTTCTGTGTTTTTTGCTCTTTTTCAGCATTGGCATATTATTTGTTAGAAAATGTTTTCCATTCTATAAACTTTGTAGCAGATCACATACCAGAAGTGTTAGATCCAGCATTTACAATCTGTGTGTCCTGGGGCTACTCACTTACTGTCTTTGAGCCTCAGTTTCTGCATTTTCATGGGGTGTTGGGAGTCCCTTTAGCTCTATAGTGATCACCTATAAACCTCCTCAACTACCTGCCCACAGAAAATAAATTTTCCCATCAAACCATGTTTTGTGCCAATGAAATTGAGTTATTCTCTTATTTGTTATTTGGTTTAATATGAAGATACATAAAATAACAAAGAGCTACTCATTTATCTCAGATCTTCTCATGTTTCCTGATAGGCAGGGTTGGTGTGCTTTAAGAAAAGCTGTACTCTTATCCCATTTGAAACCAATACACTTTTCCCACTGACCAAATTTGTCTAAAATTTGATAGTTCCAAATAATAATAAGTTATTTTAATCATTTCAAAAGTATGATATTTTAAAAACTTTTTTATTGTGGAATTTTTAAAACGTACACAAAAATAGATAAAATAATGTGATAAAATTCAATCTAACTGCCTTACCAATTTCCACTGTCTTGCCTTTTTTTTTTCACTCATTGTCTCCTTTTCTAGAGTATTTTAAATTTTAGATATTGTGTCATTTCACCCTTTGAATACCTCAGCATATTTCTGTTACACGTATTGATCGCTAAATAAACCACCCCAATACTGAGTACATGATTCAGCGATACAGTCTGGACTCAGCTGTGTGGCTTATCTCTGATTCACATGATGTTATTTGGGCTTACTCATGCCTTTTCAGTTGACTGTCAACTAGATTGGAAGATCCAAAATGTCTCCACTCAAATGTCTGACATTTGTTGCTGGCTGTAGGATGGAGC